>NC_022027.1:20366862-20367865 GCF_000317375.1 Microtus ochrogaster
GAGAGAGAGAGAGAGAGAGAGAGAGAGAGAGAGAGAGAGAGAGAGAGAATAAGCAGAGTTAAAAAGATGCCATGTAACTGCTGAAGGAGAAAGATACTTCCAGAACCTTACTGGTAGGCCACAGCCTCGTGGTGATACACAGATTAATAGAAATGGGTTAATTTAAGATGTAAGAGTGAGCCAAGAATACGCCTAAGCTATTGGTCAAACAGCATTGTAATTAATAGGGTTTTGTGTGATTATTTGGGTCTGGGGGGCATGGAAATGAATGAGAAGTTTCCATCTATATATTGACACCCAACTTTGGGCAACAAGCATCCACATAAAGCTTAAAAAGAAAAAGAGTGCTTTGAGACTCAAAAAAACAGGAGCCAAGCACAGTTTCTTAGTAGCCACATTTTTTTCAGATAGACTCTGTTTATTAGTGATGAGCAGAGGTACAGCTTCTTTCAGAGAAGGCTTCCTGACTCAGCATTGGCAGCAAAAACTGTGTGGATTCTTTAAGGATGTTTCCTGGTTTGTGCTGGCAATTCTGGCTCTCTCAGGAGATCCTGTTACAGAGCATTTAAATGGGGTTCATAAACAGCCTGCTACTAGTTGCTTAATGGTGACATAGAACCACCGTGTCTCTGGAACTGGGGCAGTGAGCCTGGCTTGCAGAGATGGTGCCTAAGCTATTGGCCAAAAGTGTTATAATTAATAAAGTTTCTGTGTGATTATTCAGATCTGGGTGGCTGGGAAACTAACAAGTAGTCTCCATCTACAAATGTCTAAATGGTTTACAGTGTACTTAAAACTATACATAGGCTTGAGAGAGAAAAGAAAGAGGATAGCAAAAGTACTTATAAAAAAGAAATAGAATAGCCAGGTGTGGTGCACACCTTTAACCATAGTACTTGGGAGGCAGAAGCAGGTGGATCTCTGTGAGCTCAAAGCCAGCCCGGTCTACAGAGTGAACTCTAGGACATCCAAAGATACAGAGAAACCCTGTCTCAAAAAAAAA
>NC_022027.1:20368801-20374994 GCF_000317375.1 Microtus ochrogaster
GGTACATACACACACATGTACACACACATGTATAGAGAGAGAGAGAGAGAGAGAGAGAGAGAGAGAGAGAGAGAGAGAGAGAGAGACATATGCACTACAATGCAAGCTTCAGAAGAACAGGGCTTTGTTTTATTATTGTCACTCATTGCTGCATCTTCAATGCCTAGAACTGCCTTTCTCTAAATAAAAACTAGAACATTTATGAGGACATTATAATGATAATTGCCATGCTAATTATATAATCTCCTTCAGAAGCTGGCATTTATATGCACTACACACTCAGTTTTTATCCTGAATGTCCTTGGAAGCTTTTTAACAGAGTTGAAAAGTCATTAGCAGTAGACATTCAAATGCTCCTACATCTGATCTTGGATACAGGGCACTCCTTATTTCCTCACCAACGAACATTAAAATCAAGTTACATTAAGAAAAACTTTTTAAAATATTGTTGTTTGAAGACTATTTTCAGATTGTTGCAGTAGGGGAAAGAGATCATAAATGAGCCTGAACTCACCTCTAGCAAGACGGGAGCAAGGAGAGTCTAAGCAGTGAGTGATGAGAAACACAGAAGCAGCAGACAAAATGAAGTATAGCAGTGTCCCTTTTCCACCCCTTCTGTCTTGACTCCCACTCCCTTCTAGTTGTTTGTAGTAAGTCATGTCTATAAGATCTACAGATGAAAGATGGCATCCTGAACCGTGTTTCCTGTCAATTGTTAGACAAGCTTCTTACAAGTAAAGAAATTTTCTAGCATAAACCTGTGCACAGCAGAGTGTGTCATACATAACAGGAAGAGAATTACTGTGAATGATTTAAAGAGGACATCTAGGAAGGCTTCACAGAGGTCTATAAGGCTCAGACACCACAAGATAAGAGAGAGATCAAAATTGAAGAGTATTTTTTGCCTTCTGCCCACTTCCTTAATCAGAGAACACATTAAGAACTATCTTAACTTTCTGTTAAATTTTGTAATATCTCCTCTGCTGCAAAGTGTTTGCAACCAGGAGAAAGAGATTCTCAGGTCCTTGAGAAAGACATCTCTGGGTTTGCAGTCTGGTCAGAAATTTTTAAATGGTCTTTATTTCAGAAGAGTAGAGAAATGGTTTGTAATTATTGGCTTTTTAAAGCAAAATTCAAGGAAAAGACATGATGAGTCAGAGAGCCTAGTTCTCTAGAATTTCATTCGAATTAAGGGAAACAAAAGGCTGCCTTGGCCAATGCGCCCTTAGAAATAACCAAGAGTGCTGTCTTTTGTCATTTTTTAAACTAAGAATACTGAAGGAAGTGGATGCAGAAGGTGTATGCAGAAGGAAGGGAATTCAAAGACTTAATCCATCAGCTAGCACCTTTTTCACCTTCTGTCTTTATTCTTTTGGTCCACAGGCTCTGATATCAAATAGGACCCAAAACAGGTAGTAATAGATAAATGGCTTCATCTTCCACACAGAGTTAATCTATCGCTCACTCCTTCTTTTTTATTTAGCACCCCTATTTTTGATTTGCTTGTTTGTTTGCTTTTTTCTTCTACTATTAGTAAAACCAAAGTATACAGAATACACCTAGTGAACAATCTAAGAAATACCAGATTGTAAATCCCAACCTGAGTTCTTCTCAGAGTTGAGTTCAGGACTATCATATTCCAATGTACAAGAGAAGAGGTTGGCATTTTTTTTAACTCGAATAATTTCTTGTGTTAGCTTGAATGATAATGGCCCTTATATGCTCATATATTTGAAGCTTTCTCTCCAGTTGATGAAACTGTTTGGTAAGAATTAGGAAATATGGGCTTGTTGGAAGATGGGCTTTGAGGTTTCAAAACCCCAAGCTACTCCCTGTTAGCTTTTTCTTTCTGCCTCATGTTTGTGAATGAGATCTAAGCTCTGAGCTACTGCTCCAGTACTATGCTTCCCCAGTGCAATGGCCATGGACTCACCTTCTGAAACTGGAAGCCCCAATAAACTCTTCTATAAATTACTTTCATCATGATGTCTCATCAGAGCTATAGAAAAATAATTGAGACACTTGTGAAACCCTACAAAATAGGAAGAATGATTAATAAAGGTAGAATTCAACCCCTAAATTTTGTACCAATCTCCAATCTTGCTGTGAGTTTTATCTGGTTAAAATAAGAAAGTTGAACACTTACTTTTTTCCCAAGAAACACACTAATAAAAAAAAAGGAAACAAATTACTCTACAAGAGGCAGAAGAGATTCATCAACCAGCTGAACGAGATCCATTGTCAGTACAGCCTAGGTCTGGGGCATTTCTGCTGGAGTTTCAGCTTTGATCTTAGACATTCATCCTCCTCTGAGTTAGTCAAAGGACAGATGTCCAACTCTGTCCCTTCAAAAGACATTTAGCTGCCACCTTCTTATCCAGTTCTTTCCCGGCTTAAAAAAAAAAAACCAGTGAGAACACAAGCTGTTATATTTCACCATGCTAAAGACCTCAGAATAAAGCCCTGATGAATTCCTAAGTTGCTGCTAATTCAGTTCAGTAAACTGTGCAATCAGGTCCTTTTATAGCAGAAAACAGAGTAGTGACAAGTGAATAAAAGATCTACAGCAAAATGTGTGGCAGTGTTAACCCACTCAGGGTAAAGACATAGAAGTAGTGCTTCTGATGCCTAGACAAGTGCACAAGCCTTTGGGATTCAGCCCTCACGTTCATTTTAGTGCTGTTCAAGCGCTTGCTGGGGTTACAAACATTTTTAATTAACGTAAAAACAGCCATCTCATCCATCTTTACGCCAGAAAATAGTCTCTTCGTTGCAGTTATTTTGTTTTTATCAGTTTTAATTTCTCACATTATGGGCAGCTTTACAATTTCCTCAGATACTAAATTTGAAGTAGAAAAAAGTGAATAAATTAATAACCAAGCTTAACTTGCAGCCCAAGACTTCATAAGTCTCCCAAAATACCTTACAAACATTGAATTTCAGACAAATTTAGAAAGCTCCTTATGCAAGTACATAAAAAAAAGTGTGGCATGGGAAAACTGCAAATTTGCATGCCTGGGGCAAAGACTGAGCCAGAATGCTACGATGGCACTAGCAGATGCCTGGCTGAGCATATTAGCATGCAGACTCTCCCTAGTGCTACAACAAGAGAGTAGGAATTGACCTGGCCTTTTCCCTGCAACAGTTAGTGACTGAGTCTCCATTTCTCCTCCTCATCCTCCTTACCGTTCTTCCAGGCCTCTGATTCTCCTCCACCCACTTCTTCTCTTTTCTGCTTCCCACTCTCAACTCTCAAATTGTTTCCAGGGTAACTCGCGGAAGGGGCTATTGGGGGATTGAAGTCTCACTTTCTGCCTAAACCCAAAGCAGAGCCCAGGACTGCCTACCTAGTTGGAGTTAAGCTTAGCCTAAAATATGAAGGCCCCAATGGAAATGAGAATAAATCAATCATCAGTGTTTATATCTTAGTTCTGGCCCCTCCCTTAAAGTATTCTCAGTCATTACAAGGACCAACAAGGACTCGATCTATGAGTTTCTAATGAGTTCACAATGAAATCAAGAAAGTTTATCATTTGAGGATATAAATTGTGATATAAATATTATTTCTCAGAGTTTATTGTATGTGTATATATTAATAGCTTACCAATACCCTCCTCTCTCCTCCTCCTCCTTCCCTCCTCCTTTTGTTGCCTAAAGCTTCTGCTACCTAGTCACTCTGTGAGATCTCTGTGAAAAGTGAATATGACCATTAAGTACCCCACTGAAGACATGGATCTTCAGAACACTTTTCTATAATTGTTTGACGCATGTTTCTGGCTTCTGTCAAAAGCCAAGATCCTCAGCTCCCTTCGAGAAGCCAAGATCCTCAGCTCCCTTCGGTTTAGACCAGCATCCCAGCAGGTGAGTACATCAAGACAAATGGCAAATGGGGAGAACAGCCTGTTCTGACATATGGAGAGACACGCTGGTGACTCATGTGCTGAATGGGGGGAAGATGCAGGTGAGTATAGACACACCTACTCAGAAGTCCTAATGTGAAGAGTTAACACAAGAAAATGCCTGGGGTGGGGAGAGGAAGAATAAAGTTTGGAGTGAGATTCATGGACGTCATCTCTAAGTAAACCAAGTCTTCAGTTTCCCTGAATCATGATGGGAGTTAGGAACAACCTCTGTTCTGTTCCATCAGTTTCTCCAGAAGAATGTGATGGCATAGACACAGGATCAGGAAGACATCTTGTCAGCACAAATACTGCAATTTCTCTTAGGATCATTTTATTATTGGAGATAATGCTGATAGAAGGGTGCTAAGTGACGCTTTCAAGACTCAATCATGAGTGTTAGTGTGTACAAAGGGAGAGAGGGTTCTGAGTGAGTACTGTGATTCCACTTAGCCTGATGAATCTCAAGCTCACAGGAGAGAGTGTCAAGCTCAAAAGATGAGAAAAGGGAAATCAAATTCAAGCACAGAGCCCTGGATCCCCGATTTACTCTTTTCATTCTTCTGGGGGAGGAGCGGTATTCTCAAAATGGTGAACAATGGTCTTGCAAAGTCATTGGTTCTCATTGTAAAAGACCATCCCATATGCCTTTTCCCATCTATATGTGGTTATTTTTTTATCTATTTCTCTATATACTGTGATGAAGATAGGCAGACTTGGTCAATATTACAGGATCAAAGTGTTCAGACCCATCAGACAGTGACCCACAAGATAAATAAATTTCTTTAACGTTACCAGGTTCAGGCATTATGTCACAAAAATGTGATAAAACAGTTTCTGTAAGCATGGTATGTCTTTCTTTCCTATAATCCCAGATTCCTTATATCTTTTATTATAAGTATAAATGTTCACTAGCTGATGAATAGATTCACAAAACGTAGTACAACCATAAAGAACCATTATCCAGATGTTAAAAGGAAAAAAAGAATGAAGTCTTGCTACATGCTGCAACGTTTTGAAAACAGCATGCCAGATTAAGAAGCCAAACATAAAAGGCCACACATTGTATAATTCTGCTTTTAATGAATGATCCAGAAAAAGCAAAATCACAGAGAATTATCAGCCTGATTTGGGGAATAGAGAATAAAGATTGTCTAGTTCTTAATATAGGGTTCTCTGAGGGTAATACAATGTGTTCTAGAATTCCACATTGACGCTTGATGATTGAAGAATATCTGAACATAGCAAATGGATGAACTTTATCCTAAAAATACAAACATTTGTTATGTGTGCATTTTATCTCAACAAAATAAGGTTTTAAAAACGCCTTTCCTAGGAAGAGGCATTTGGATAAAAATTAAAGAGTGAGGGAGTGAAAAGATGAGCTTGGCAACCTATGGAAAGAGCAGGATTGATCCCAGACTCCAACATTCTATATTCCTGTTCTGATTTTTAATCTTCAGTACCGTCATGGCACAGCTAGGTGTAGTCGTGTTTGTGGAGTTAATTGAGAAAGCAAACAAAAGGTTAAAAAAAAAGTTAGGAGAGAGAAATATAAATGTTGAGCCATGCAAAAAGGAACATTTGAGAATCATGTGAGAACAGTTAGAACAAAGGACGACAGAATGGAAGAAACAAGATTGAAAGACTTGAAAGAATTAAGCATGAGAACCAAATGGGCATGAAGATGTTGAGTATTTCTCTCCTCTGATGGCCATCATTAAAAAAAAAATCCTAACTCTGGACATATCCATACGGGAGCTAAAATAGAAATCAAAGTCCCTGTTCTAGTATTTTGCATGAGACATGTGTGTCATAGCTTCTGTCAGTTTTGTACAGAACTAGACACACTGGGGAAGAGGAAAGTTCAACTGGAATATTTCCTCCATCACACAGGCCTGTGGGCATGTCTAGTGGGGCATTTTCTTGATTACTGATTAATGAAGGAAGTCTCAGCCCACTGTGAGCAGTATATTCCTGGACTGAGTTACATAAGAAAGCTAGCTGATGGGGTGGAGAGATGGCTCAGTGCTTAAGAACACTTCTCTGTTCTTCCAGAGGTCCTGTGTTCAATTCGCAGCACCCACAATACAGCTCACATTGTGTGTAACTCCATCCCTGACATCTGGCCTCTGTGAGCAAACATGTAGTGAACAAACAAAGCACTCTCACACATAAATGTAAATATATTTTCAGCATATTTTTATTGATTATTTGCAAATTTTACATCATGAACCATGAGCATCATTACTTCCCACTCCTCCCAGGTGTGCCCATCAAGAAGAAGAAGAAGA
>NC_022027.1:20375094-20377612 GCF_000317375.1 Microtus ochrogaster
GGTCAATTCCCATCAATTCTGGAGATCTACACTTCGTCATCCTCATCACAAGTATAAGAGTTCTCTTTGATGACTTTCTTTCTAGGCTGTTGCTTTTAGGAGGTAGGAATTGTCCCAGAAGCCTTCTGTGTTCCTCCTTCGCAGGTGTGCCTTCAGTCATTAGTTCCATGGAGTAAGTAGCTCCCTTGCCCTTTACAGGCAGCAAGAGCTGACTTGCTCTTAGATCATGGACTTGCACATGATTTCTGAAGACATCACAGACCACAGACAGTTGCATGATCTCTGGTGTTAGCATGTGCCATGGACCTCAGCATGGTCTCCAGTGGCAACATGGACATCAACACAGCCCTCTGCGGCTGTCTGAGCCACTGACACTATCATACTCCTCTGCATCAGCACAGGCCAAGGACATCAACATGGCCTCAGGTGGCCGTCAGCATCAGCACAACCCACCAACTTCAACATGGATTCAAGAGAGTTAGGAATGCAAGCCAGGAAGCAGCATTCTTCTGGGGTTCTGCTTCAGTGATTGCTCCCATGTGCCAGGGATCAGCTCCTGCCCTAACTTCCCCCGATGAAGGACTGTGAATGGGATGTGTAAGGCAGAAAAATCTTTCCCCACCCATTTTGACTTTGGTTAGTGTTTTATCACTGCCAACAGGAATACTAGAACAAGGTGAGACCTGTAAACACTGAATTACAAAACATGGAAGATTCTTAATATGTAGCCATTATTTGAAATCATCTTCAGGAGGGTCCATGAACTATGAAGCTTTCAAAGGAAGAAATAAATGTGCCAGGCGAGCTTTTGAAATGACACTTTTTATTAATTCTTTAAGAATTTCATACACTATAGAGATCATAGACATGTCCCACTCCCCCTTAGTCTACCACCACCACCACCCCTTTTTTAGAAGAGATTATTTTGCAGCACTTGATGGCCTGGTCCTCTGGCTTTTATGATTTTCCTGAAGTGTGTTTTTTAATGGAGATAAGATTTATAATACACAGAATTTAGTTTTTTTAATTATCTAAATAGTATATATGTTGTGACTGCTTCCACTTTAATATACTACCATATAAAATTAATACAGATATTGAGCATCCTTCAGAGATGTTTGTTGATTAGAAATTGACCTTTGTTGGAGAGATAAGAATGTATTTAGAAGCTAAAGTATGCTTTCCATGTGCAGTCAGTAATCTTAGAAAACAAGAGTATTATTCTTAAAACTATTTTGAAAATATCTTTGTAGGAAAAAATGAAAAACATTTCCCCCAAATCACTCTGTTAATTAAAGCATATGAAACCAAACAGCTGCTTTGAGGAATTGCTCTTGCCTGTCTTCATGCTAACAGCTGTACTTCTGGGCCTTCCTGCAAATGAAGTTGGGGGAAAATCTGGCTAAATGGGGATGAACAGAAGTTGACATATTTGAAAGTTTTTGCTGGCATATGTCAGAATCTTTTTTAAAATGCTAAGGAGGTTCAAGTCGGCTGGGAATTTAAGGAAACTAGAAATCAGAGATAGAGTCCTAGGGACCAGAGAGTTGATGCCATGACCTAGGTCTGAACATCATGGAGCCAAAAGTGCTTGACACATTAAAGCCTTTGTTTCTGGTTTTCTACCTTTCTGCAAATCTGAGGTCTTACATATACATATCATCCTACACTCTGATCAGGTCCTATTTAGAAATATGTATGCATATTAATACACATATATGCATGTAGCAACAATTAATTTAAAAAGAGGCCATGAATTCGAAACAGAGCAAGAACGGAAATATAGGAGGGCTTGGAGAGAAAAGGGGAAAGGTAAATTATATAATTATAGCCTTAAACAATGAAAAATTAATAAAAATGTAGAGGAAACATTGCATTCAGGCATCAATAAAGAAAAAATAAGTGAGCATGAACGCAGCTCCCATAAGTCTAGACGTGGTCAAGATACCAAGATAAGAGTTGACAAGATAAGAAAAAATAATAATTCTTGATTGACATTATATCTCACTAACATTGTTCTGTTAAAATATATGTTCTCTATACATGCTGCTTAATAACATGATATGATTGTTTACATTTCCTTACAAAATAAAAATACATGTGACCTGATTTCATAACTCAATATTTATTTCCTTTCTTCAGGATGACTCAACACAGTTTTATCCTCACATCCATTACACCTGCCAGTACTCTTCAAATGACTAGCATATTAAGCCGGTTTCATGCTTGAGGAGATCAGGAAATACTCATAGGCATTACTCAGCCCATTTGCTACAAGCATTTTCTATAAAGGGACAACTGGCCATTATACTAACCCTTGGGAGTCACACAAAACTCTATGGTAACTGGTAGACTTTGTCATTAAAGTACAAAATAACTATTCTCTTCGTGTAAACAACTGAGTCTCAGTCTGTGCCAGTAAGTCTTTACTAATAAACATAGGCAAAGGCAAGACTCTACTTTGTCAATTCATGAGACCTGGATTATTTACTAGATTGTCATAAACATTGTTAAGATA
>NC_022027.1:20378847-20398650 GCF_000317375.1 Microtus ochrogaster
GGTTGCCTTTTTGTCTTAGTGACAGTGTCCTTTGCTTTACAGAAGCTTCTTCAGGAGGTCCCATTTATTCAATGCAAAACATAAAAGAAAATGTGTGTGTGTGTGTGTGTGTGTGTGTGTGTGTGTGTGTGTCTTAGAAGTCACTAGAGGAATAACAAAGAGTAACAACAAAGAAAATAAAAACAAAGTCACCACCAACCTAACAGCAACAATGGATGCCAGGAAGTACAAAAGATAATTTTTTTCAATATATTGAAAAGAAAAATAACTCACAACTTTGAAAATTGCATCTAACATAAAATAGAAAAATAAAGATGGATGCAGACATACAACATATTTACCTGCTGAGCATATTTAATACATGTGATTAAAAATCTGCCAAAAAGAAAAAGAAAGAATATCATATCAGATGACACCTGAAATTGGGAACATAGGCCCAAACTTAATCTTAAAACATCTTAAATTGTAGTGTTGAACCATAAAAATGTTAAACTCTAGAAAACAATATCATAAATATAGTTATTGAGCAGCAAAAAGTGAACAAGGAGAACACTGAAAATAATGATTACTATGCATTTTTCATTTTTTAAATGAATTTCAGAGGTTGTGTTGTATTAAAATCATTTTCACTCAAACTTTGTGCCCCGAACTCCCTCTCGAATTTATGACCTTTTTTTTATTATTGCTACATATAAATATATGTGTGTATAAGTAAATCTGGTGAGTCCACTTAGTTTACATAGGTACGTTTAGGGTGGACTGCTTGAAATTGGATAATTTTATCTGGGCCTCATCCCCAAAGGAGAATGGTTCTTCCTCTCTCATTGCCAATCACTTGCCTACAGTTCTCCATCAGGGTTGGGATTCTGTGAAATTTCCCCCCTTCCATATTAGCATATCAATTAGTGTTGTCAGTGTTCTTATCTTATAGAGGTAGCCAAGTTGTTAGCCATTTGGGAATACAGCTCCCTCTCATCAATAGAAAACACTATCTTGTGTCAGATATTCCGGTCCTTTGACTCTTACAGTCTTTCTGCTCCATCTTTCAGAATGTTCCCTGAGCCTGTGATGGAGGGATGTTGGAGATTTAATGATTGGGGCTGGAGACCCCACAGTCAGTTGTTATCTGCATTTTGACTAGCTGTGGATTCCCATGATATTCTTCACCAAAGGTAAAAGGAAGCTGAAGTTTTAAAGATAAAGGAAAAAAATGATAAAATATTTATCAACCAAGCGATATAATGAAAGGAGACAAAAGAAACCAAGAAAAGGAATAGCAAGCAAAAAATTTTAAATAAGAAGTCCCTGTAGTAATGTCTTTCCATGGAAGTCAACATCTAGACCTTAAAACTAGATATTTTACATAAAACACTATTCTCACCAGGGGCTTATGTTAACTTTAAAAGGGAAAATTTAATGGTACAATTCAGCTAAGAAATTTTCTACCTTTCTTCCATAAAAAGTCTCAACCCTGAAAAAACTGCAGACAACTAAGAAATAAGGAATGTAGAAGAAACAGTGTTCCCTAGGGAAGAGTACATCAACTGGTTATCCCATACCAAATGGTCAGCTGTGGAAACATACACACAAATAATACTTATAAAGCAAGAAGGTTGTGTTTATGTATTAGGAATGTGGGGCAGCGGGGTGGGGGGTGACTGCATGTAACAATAACCAATGAAAAAACATTTAAAGTCCACCAATTCATAAGAGACCAAGAAAGATTATATGGGAGGGTTTCGGGAGGGGGGGGAAGAGTAGGGTAAAATGATTCAATTACATTATAATCTCAAAATAAAGGAAATAATTGCAAAATAGAAAAAGAAGTTTGTAGTTGGCTTTGCAAATGCCTGTCTCTTCTGGCTGCTTGCTGATGACCGTAGTTGACCCCACTATGCTCTTCACCATCTTGGTGGAAGGCAAGCCTGTGGACTGTATCTCCTTCAAGACAGAACACTGTTTCCTGAGACCTGAAGAAAGGGAACTTGGTTATGAAGCTCCCTCCTTCACATAATTATTCAAGAACTAGGGACCGGGTGGTGACTTTACCTGCCATACGGGCACTGATGGTAAGTCCTTTTACAGGGAGACATTTGAGGCTGGAAACTTCATCCAGGAGTATATGGGACCTGCTATCTTGTTCATGGTAAATGGTGATACAAGGATAAAAAGTTCCCAAATTGTCATTTGCATCACCAAGCCTGAGTGGTCAGTGGTCAGGGGAAAGTTTGCATAGCATCATGAAAACCATGCCATACCTTGGGTCCAGGAATGACAAAACCATCATGAAGCTTACCATTCTTGACTTAGACAACTCTGATGTTTTTGAATTGTGTGTATCTTAACAGACAGACTACTTTTTCCATAGCTAGAAAGAGCATCCTACATCCTATATGCTTACTATATCCAGGAATCTTTGCTCCCACTGAAGGCTTTGGGGTTCCATATTTTCTTCTTTTACCCCAAATCTAGGTAGATCATAGAGCTGCATTTATGATGATAAATGAATAAAAGCTAAGTTTTAAAAATCCTTCAAGGGATTTATAATTTTACCCAAATGAAATTAAGGCAAAATAGGTATATGAGTATAAAATAAAATTTAATAACATATAAAATTCTGCTCATTAATCAATAAAAGGCTAAAAACTGTTTTATATCTAGTAATACTATCTTTCATGGCCCCAGCAATGTCTGAGTCAGACTTTTTTTGGTTGATATTGGTGCTTTCAGCAAAATATCCACAACTGATTCTGAAGTTCTACTAATTTGTATTTGCTATCTATAACAGGACTTTACTCATACGTAAATATGATAGAAATTTTTGTATGGAATTGTATGCAAACAAAATAGTTTTATATGTAATTATCAGTGAGGAAGTATATTAAGCTCTAAGAAGACTAAAGAATATGGTTTTGGATAAATATTAATAGGAAATATTCTGATGAATTGTTAAAATAAATTATTATAATAATTAAACATGTCAATTATGTGATAAATAATAAATCTTGGTAAATCAAAATCTATATGCTATAAAAAAGCAACTGCACTCAAGTAAATATAGTAGGCTTTGCATGTGTTTCCAACCTTTGTACCTCTTTTCTGTATGCCTGGCATTTCCAATCCACACACCCTTACCCTGGAGTGTACAAATGCCATCAAGGCTGGACCCCAACAGTGGATGCCCCAGATGTGTGATCAGTGGTACGGAGGAGAACATTATAGACTGCATACATTAATATCACACCACATCTGTAGAGGTAAGAAATTAACTCTCAAACAGATAATAAAGGTAGAAAAGCAGTGGGGAGAGATATTGGGAATAAAAATTGGATATAATTGCAGATATGGGACAAGGAAAGAGTAGACAACAGAAAATGACTTTGACATTCCTTTCCACAAGTTTTTTTTTTTAATTTTTTACTTGTTAGGCTGGGAATCCTTCATATGCCTGATTCTGTTTCCCTTCTAATTATAAATTTTTTTGTACAACAATTCTGTCTTTTCTTGTTTTATTGTATGTGTTTGAAAGGAGCCATGCATTACCTTCAACACCTTTCTTAGAAATATTTTATGCTTGTTTGTTCCCTGAAGCACTCCACGACATGGACACAATTCAGATACACTAGTCCCCAGTTTGTAGTAAGAACTGCCTTTACTCCAGTTTCCAACAAGATATTTCTGTTTCATCTGAGTCCTTTTATGAATGACTTTTATTGTTCACATGATCATTTCCATATCATGTAGAAAGTTCCATGCTTTCAACATATTTTTTCTCTTCCTCAGATTTCCTACTGGAATGAATTTTAATGCTCCAATCAAAGAAATCAAGACTTTGGTTTGCTTGTTTGTTTTTAGCCTGCCTCTCCAAACTCTAGCACATGTTCATCTATTTGTTATAATAACACCACACTACTGGTAATAGCGCTCTAGCTTGATCGTTTCTGTGGTACTATACCAGACCACATACTGCGTAACTTATGATGAATTTAATTTTATTGTTTCATGTCTCCAGAAGTTAAAAATTGATAATTGAGCTTTCTTGCTATATCATGCCATGGCAAGAAAGCAAAGAGATTGGAGGAATAGGGAATAAGATAAATGGAGAGGGGAGGGAAGCCAGATGAGGAAGAGGAAGGATGAGAAATGTGGAGGAAAGAGGGAGAGGAGGATGGAGGTTGGAGAAGCAGAGAGAAACAAGTGTAAGTGATTACTAACTGTCCTGTTATTACTATTCACACAACCTCATTGTTCAGTCATAGCTCATTCAGCCACACTTCCCAACCTTTGTGCTTGGGAAGAAGCTTCTAGCATGCCATTTTTGGAGAGACACACAGCTGGTGCAAACCTACCAGTCTGCCAAGGACCACACCTCCTAGTTTTACCTTGTAACAGCTTCTCACTTCACTGCTGTTCTCGTACTGGAGACATTTTACTTGAAAACTTCTAGATAGACTGCTTTCCATGTGGTTCCAAAAGTTTATCATCAAAGGACAAAATGGTTCTCTGAAGAATAGTTTCACCAGAACTCTTGTGGGGTGTGCATAATTCAGGAATAAAATTTTAAAATAATAGCCAGAAAGCTCATTAAAATAAAACAGATAAAACAAAGTATAATCAGTTTGAATATCCTTCATTCTCCCAAAAATATATGGCAAGCTCTGAACTCCAAGAGTTCATCAATACATCATGGTTCCTGAGCTAGATTCCTGTCTACTTCATTAATACAGGAAGAGCTCAGGATTGGTCTGTTCAGTAAGTAATCTACCTAGTTGTGAATCTACTCCTATCTTACTATCTTTATTTCACATCTGAATCTACTCCTATCTTACATCCTTGATTTCACATCTCTGACCCAAGTGATATGAATCTGTCCTTGGTTAACTTGATACCGGCCAAGGACTTTCTTTTTCAGTACCAATAAAAGATATTCTCAACACCACTGTCTGACATGGCATGGCACTGACTGAGGCTTTGAAATGCAAACTGTCTTCTTTACCTTTATCTTTATCTTTTTCTGTGAGGTCATTGCCCACTTGCTTAAAATTTGGGCTCTAGCGGCTGGTTTCTTCTCTGTCTGGTTATTGCACAGGCTTTCAGGAACCTTTCTGTGCAAGCAAAGAAAAAGAAAAAAAAATTCAATCTGTGTGTGGTGTGGTGTGGTGTGGTGTGGTGTGGTGTGGTGTGGTGTGGTTTAGTTATAGCAAGAAATATAGCAAAAATGACCAAGAAGTAATGGAGCATTGCATGATCATCTTTATATTCAAATATCGTCTCCACTAGTGAAGGGGATATGCAGATAAAATAGGATCAAGGCACAGACACGCATCAGACAAGGAACAGGCTGAGTGGAACTCTAAAAACTTTTCTTCTCAGTCTTAGGGACGAAGTATGGGTGACAGCAAGGATGATCAGTTCCCACAGGGGAAATGATTTGATTTTGTTTCTGCTTGCAGTAGCAAAGGTGCAGTTGGTTAATTCACCAATCAATCAGATGGAAAAGAGGATGAAAACTACATTAAAAATAATTAATTAGCCCATTTTAGTCTAAATCTTGAGTCAGGGTGAGGAAGCAGGCTGTCATTTTTCACCAAGCCTCCTCACAATTATAATAAAGTGATGACTTCTGTGTCATGGAGACAGGAAATTTCTGCTAGAATTCAATGTTCCCTCCAGATTTGAGGACAAGCTGTAAGGGACAGAAGGAAACAGGTATTTTCTCTCCTTAAATCTACTTCCTGTGCCTTCCGTAGGGCTGTGTAATGGTGAATGGCTCAGAAGGTAGGTTGAGTTCCATGGGCATTTGCATATTTAGACATCTATAATTTATCCTTTCTCATAAAAAGGTTACCCATTATCTAGGCTAGGCTCAGTGAGTAAATGATTGTTACACAAGCTCAAAAATCTAAGTTCAGATCCTCAGTACCTACAGAAAGCCAGGCATGGAAGCATGCACAGGTCTGTAACTCCAGGACTGGGAGATAAGACAGGACATCCTTCATGCTACAAGCCAGCCAGTCTAGACAATAAGTGTGCTCCAGCTTTGATGGGGGGGGCCCAATCGCAAACAATGAGATGGAGAACAATGGAAGAAGACACCAACATCAACCCTTCTCCATGCGCATACACACACATGCACTCAGCTACACACATCCATGAACAAGATATGATATCTTCAAGTACACACAAAATTAAATAAACAACCACCATACTTTAAGCAGTGAATATCCATTCTGGTGTGTACGTTGGCAGTGTGATATGTCTGTGGACCTGCTGAGTTATTATGGGGTGCTCTGAGCCCTGCACAGTTGTCATCCAAAACAAATAGTTTCACTTGAGGATGTTTGGGTCAAAATACTAGAATCACATGCCCAGGAGCACCGTGCATACAACCTTGGTAATAGGACAGAAAGAAAACATTGACAGAATCATTCAGGTGTATGCAACCTTTGGAATGTGACAGAAACAAAACTCCAAAATTATGCAAGTACAAATACCCTTGGGGATGCAGAATAAAGGAAGGCAAACATTCCATGGCACATGGACAAGAACATCAGGAATGGCTGAAGGCAGGGGAGTGGACTGCTTACTTAATAACAGGACTCCCTTTCTCAGACCTGCAGTTTGAAGATAATCATTTGAAAACTCTTTGACTTAAGCAGGCTGAAAAGTTGCAGAAGACAAAATGTGTCCCAGAAGAATCCCAGTGGTGTTGATGACTTTCCTCAGCTCCACGGGTGAGCCTCAAAGAGCTCCTCTTTCGAAGTTGTTCCTAGGTGCAGTTCTCAGGTGCTCCTTGGAGCCTGGGTTCTCATTCCAGACAGAACTTGCCAGCAAATTATTCAGCCATCATTAAATCCCATAGGACACCTATAAGATCTAATTGAATGTAGAGAAGGGTTGAATGTGGAATTCAAAGGAGATTTTGTTTCCTCTGCCTCTAAGCTTGGCAATTTATGTGTGTGCCGGCGCCTTCAGCGCAGAAATTATAAAACAGACAAATGAACACGCTTGAGGTACTCACTGTGTTCTGAAAGTGCAGTGATCCGTGTCATCTATGCCTGTTATTCATGGTTGTTAGAGTCTTCACTCACAAAGAACACTGACTTAGAGAACAACATTATTACCTATAGGGGAAATAAGAATTAAGTTCCCATGAGATTCTGATCAGGATATTCTCTTTCCCTGATTAACATACAGTCTTCTTGTGTGTTTCTGTCTAAAGTCATCCATGTCAATAGATCTTGTTGACTAATCAATATTGAAATTATGTACAGCAACACTAGTGTCATACCCGGGTAAAGCTTGTTTAACAATATCATATAAGAGCATTTTCTGTGACATACATTACAATCTCCTTCTACTTAGAGACAATACACAACAGTCTATCCCTGGAGGCCATTTTTATCACCAAAATCACATTTTAAATGGGGGGAAACATGGAAAATATGATGGTGAAGAGACTAGAAAACAGAAATTTTTAACAGTATGAGCACTGAAATAAGTCAAGATATGGCCATGTCGGAGCATGCCTGGAGGAACCAGCACAGCATAACTTGAATTCTTCATCACTCACATCATAAATATATAGGACCACAAAATGGTCATGTATAACCACAAAAGTACTTGTGTGTTGGCTGTGTGTATCAAATTAGTTTTCTGTGGCTACAAGAAAATAGATGAGGATAATTTATAAAGAAAGGTAACTGAGAGCAAGGCACCAACATCGGCTTAGGCTCTATCAAGTGTCCCATTCTGAAGGGGTATGAATATATGTAGAATATATAACAAATTGAGATACAGAGGGATAAGACCAGGCCCTTCTGTGTGAATCCATTCTCTGGACAACAAACACACTCTCTCAGAAGCTACACTTATTCTTCACAAATCAGATCACCTATAACTTCAAGTACCTCTTAAAAACCTCACAACTTTTCATTGTTAAAGTAAAAATTGTAAATGTCTCACATTTGAAGCAACAGCAGCTTGAACTACCTGTTGGCTACCTTCCTAGTGAGCGTTCATGGTCTCTTTCTTCTGCTTGATCCCTGTTTCTTGTATATGTTTTTCTTCCTTTATTCATGGTTTAAGACTCTGTAGTCATTTATTCTCATCTTTTTACACTTGTTGAATGGTTCATGACTGACTCTTGTATTGACACCATTATCATCAATGACTTCCACAAGAGCAAACATTTATGAGTCACAGTTTGGAAGCCTGGGCCAGCCAAACAGCTGTGTGTGTTTAGGAAGGCGCCTGTGATAGTGTAGAAGGGAAGTCTACTTCTGAGACTTGAGTTTGATGACCTGGACCCCAGCTGGTGCTGCTATTTAAGGAGGTTCTGGAAAATTTAGGAAACAGAGCTGGAGGGAAAAATGTCATTAGGCATCTGAACTTAAGGCCTAAATCTTCTTCTGGATGCCTTTCTGTCTTTCTGTCTACTTCCTGTCCCCCAAAGCTGAATAGTTCCTGTCTCACACTCTGTTATTTACTTGTGTGTTGGATTGTATGTTTGTTTATTTTGAGACAAAACTTTCTCCATTGCTCTTCATGCTATTAATCCTCTCTGTAACAAATGCCGGCTGGTGAATACTCAGTCACCACCAACCTATTCTGTGCTGTATAGGAAACAAAATGACAACAGAGACATAGACAGTCCTTACCTCTCAAGAGCTTCTGGGTTAATGATGACAATAAAAGACTTAATCTTGATATCATGTACATGTTCTGGAAGGGTGAAAACAAGGTTTAAGAACCACATTGAGGAAACAATGAATAGAGCTTAAGGTGGTCAGGAAAGGTATCCCTAGGGTAATCACATAGAAACTGGGAGTTTAAAATGCATTGGCATCAGCTAGACACAGCAAATGGGATGGTGAGGAAAGTTCCACTGACAAGTGCACAATTAGCATAATCGCCATTATCTACTGAACATTTTAGGTGTTGTACTTGGTAATTTATATACCTAATTTCATTTTAGTCACAATATTTCCATGGGGGTACACTATTAGGAACTTAATTTTCCAGAGAGAAAAACTAAAGAACAATGAAT
The DNA here is from genome assembly GCF_000317375.1 of Microtus ochrogaster. Lineage (NCBI taxonomy): Eukaryota > Metazoa > Chordata > Mammalia > Rodentia > Cricetidae > Microtus > Microtus ochrogaster. Next base: position 20,387,897 of record NC_022027.1, read on the forward strand.
TTACTGATCTCACTCAAAATGATACAGCTCCTAAATATTTAAAATGTTGGTTTAAGCCGGGCAGTGGTGGTGCATGCCTTTAATCCCAGCACTTGGGAGGCAGAGGTAGGCGAATCTCTGTAAGTTCAAGGCCAGCCTGGTCTATAGACAGAGTATTAGGACAGGCTCCAAAGCGATGCAGAGAAACTCTGTCTCGAAAAACAAACAAACAAACAAATAAATAAAATGTTGGTTGAATTGGGTCAGATTTATGCTTAAGCACACCTTTCTCCTATTTCTTGCTGAGTTCTAGGCAAAATGAGTTTATAAGGTTCAGCTGAAGTCAGTTCCCTACCTTAGGAACTGAAGAAGGTGAAGGCAAACACTTGGGTTCTACCACAACAAGAAACGAAGCAGAAGTACTTCTCACCAGATGGTAGTCATATCACCTCTTCATGGGGAATTGGAATCTGAGGTGCAGTGGGTAGGGCATAGACCTTGGTGTCAGACACTTTGGCTTCAGTCTTCATTCTTCCATTTAGAATCTAGGAAATTCAGCTTAAGCAAGTTCTTTAAATTCCCTCTGCATCTCTCCCCGTGCTCCCATCTGTGCCGTGGAGATTATAATAGCTACATCAAAGAGTTGTTGTGAGAATCACAGGGTGTGAAGTATCCAAGAGTCTGGCAGATAGTGAGTAGGCACTCAAATGTTCAGTTTTTCCATTTGCCTCCCTCATTGGAAGAAGAGCAGACTATCTAAAAAATCTCTGCATGGTTTCTTCAACTGAGAACAGAAACGAGTAAAAATGAACACTGATTTTCATTTTTTATGAAAATGGAATATGAAATCGAATGCTCTAATGTTGCTAAAACCAGAGGTTAACCAGCAAAGGGGTTTTGGCATGGAGGAAGTACTCTGGAGTAGGCAGGCATCAAGAATTGGGGAACAGGAGCTCTACTGCAGGGTCCACCACAAATAACTGATGCTTTCTTCTCCATGCTTTGGTATTTCATCTGAAACAAGGGCAGGGTGGGCCTGACGGTGTAAGTGAAGGTTGCTCTTTCATTTCACAGCTGCCCAGACCCAAATAATCACACAGAAACTATATTAATTAAAGCACTGTTTGACCAATGGCTCAGGTGCATTTCTGGCTTAGCTCTTACATCTTTAATTGACCCATTTCTATTCATCTATTTATCACCACAAGGCTGTGACCTGCTGGTAAAAGTTCTGGGCATCTTTCTTCTTCAGCAGCTACAAGGTGTCTCTTTGATTCTGCTCTCTCTCTCTCTCTCTCTCTCTCTCTCTCTCTCTCTCTCTCTCTCTCTCTCTCTCTCTCTTCTGGCTTTACTCTGCTAAAGCATTGATTGAAACAGCATCTTCATTAACCAATGGTAATAAAACATATTCACAGCATAAAAAGGGGAATCCCACATCATTATGGTCTCCTTGTACCTTCCAGATGGAACGTTGAACAAAAGATGTGCCTTGCTCCATCTGAGCAGAAACAGGACTAGACAATCGGATTGACCTACAAACTGAGAATGAATCCAAGATTCTCAATGAACCCATCAAAGGGGGAAAATAACCTGTTTAGATTTTTTAATTGATTTTATTGAGCTGTACATTTTTCTCTGCTCCTCTCCCTTCTTCTGCCCACCCCTTCAACTCTCTCCCATGATTCACATGCTCCCAGTTTACTCAGGAGATCTTTTTCTACTTCCCATGTAGATTAGATCCAGGTTTGTCTCTCTTGGGGTCCTCATTTTTGTCTAGGTTCTCTGGTATTGTGAATTGTAGGCTAGTTTTCTTTGCTGTATGTTTAAAAGCCACTTATGAGTGAGTACATATGATGTTTGTCTTCCTAGGTCTGAGTTACCTCACTCAATATGATGCTTTCTAGATACATCCATTTGCCTGTAAATCTCAAGATGTCACTTTTTTTTTTTGCTGTGTAGTACTCCATTGCATAAATATACCACATTTTCCTTATCCATTCTTTTGTCAAGGGACATTTAGGTAGTTTCCAGGTTCTGGCTATGACAAACAGTACTGCTACAATCACAGTTGAGCACATGTCCTTGTGGTACAATTGAGCATCCTTTAGAAGAAAATAACCTTTTTGCAGAGCAAAGTTATGTTAGATGACAGCAAGAGGCTAGATCTCCGAAGTGAGGCAGTCAGACATTCTAGTGCAGTCTGTGCTATTTACTCACCGTGCCATGCACAGTACAGCAGGCCTTCTTAAAGAAACAATAAATAAAAAGAACTTTCTTTTTTGGAGTCTTTACTAGTTTGCTTTCTATTTTTGTGATTAATAGAAATAACACTACGATCAAGGCAACCCATAAAAGAAAACAATTAGTTGGCCTTACAGTTTCAGGGGATTAGAATTCATGATGGCAGAGCAAAGGCGTGGTGACAGGAACAGTTGAGAGCTCACATCTCATAAGCAGGAGGCAGAAAGGAAAGGTCTGTACTTGTTTTCTAATGTCTTTTGACACTCAAAATTATTTTTTTATTTTATTTTTTTTAAAAAAAACTTTTTATTTTACAAACCAATCCAAGTTCCCCATCTCTCAATTCCTCCTGCTCCCCATCTTTCCCTCACCCCACCCCATCCATTCCTCAGAAAGGGTAAGACCTACCACAGGGAATCAACAAAGTCTGTCATAACACATTGAGGCAGGACCAACCCTCTGCCCCCCTCCCCGGTATCTAAGCTGAGCAAGGTGTCCCTCCATAGGCAATGCCTCCAAGATGACAGTTCAAGCACTAGGGATAAATACTGATTCCACTACCAGTGGCCCCACAAACTGCACAAGACACACAACTGTCATGTACACTCAGAGGGCCTAGTTTGGTCCTATGCAGGTTCCCTAACTGTCAGTTTGGAGTCAGTGAACTCCCACTAGCGCAGGTCAGCTATATCTGTGGGTTTCCCCATCATGGGAAGAGCAAGGAAATAGATATCTTCATAGAGAGAACCACTAAGGGATTAGGAAGAAACCTGGCACTAGGGAAATTCCCCAAAATCCACAAGGATGACCCCAGCTAAGACTTTAAGCAATAGAGAGAGAGAGCCTAAACTGCCCTTTCCCTGTAATCAAATTGAGGACTAACTTTTGGGGGGGGGAGGGGTCGAGACAGGATTTCTCTGTAGCTTTGGAGCCTGTCCTAGAACTAGCTGGCCTCAAACTCACGGAGATCCTCCTGCCTCCACCTCCTGAGTTCTGGTATTAAAGGGATGTGCCATCACCACCTGGCCTGATGGCTATCTTTCTTTTCATCATAGAACCTTCATCCAGTAACTGATGAAAGCAGATGCCTAGCTCCACAGCTAAGCACTGGGGTGAATCCCCAGAGTCCAGTCAAAAAAAGGGAGGAGTGAGAAAATAAGTGAAGGGGTCAAGACCATGATGCGGAAACCCACAGAAACAGCTGATCCGGGCTAGAGGAAGCCCAAAGTTATGTTGAAAAGTTGTTTGAAATCCTCAGTGACATACCTTTTCTGAACAGGTCACACTGACTAATTCTTTCCAAATAATTCTGCTAACTGGGGATCAGGTGTTGAAACATGTGATTACGGGGCCCGTCTCATCCAAACCACCACCAACTGTATTCAAATTAAAGAATATTTACAACTTCCTGATTAACTTTGTTCCTCTCTTCTTTTCTTTCTTCTCTTAGGTACATCACTGACCACCATCGTAATACACCTGAGGCTTCCTCCTATGGGAACGCATCCTCTCTTCTGAGCTGCTTGATGTGAGCGAGTCATATTCGCACTCAAGTTTAAGTAGAGCCAAGATAGTGAGTACCCTCTTTATGGTTTTCCAATAAACATTCATTGCTGGAAGTTCTGAAGAAACAAAAATTAAAATGAAAAGTTTTTGTTTTGTTTTGTTTTAGCTAATGAAGGCTTTTTAGAGATATGCATTGAATGCAGGCAAGAGTGTTGGGCTGATGTGACCGCTCTCAAAATCAATCACATTAATGTTTTCAGACTCTGAAAAAAAAGGTGTATGGCATCTCATCTGAAATCTCTACTCCTAGGACTCTATTCAGCAGAGATAATAGGCAGGCTGTTTTCAAGCAGAAAAGCTGTACGTGATGGGGGAATCTCTGAGACAGAAAGCCAAAACACTACTAGTGGCCATTTCTAAGTGATGGGGTTAATGAGTTTACTTTTCCACTTTATTCCAAATTTTCCACTTAATTCCAAAATGTATTAAGTTGCCATGTAAAATTTTACAGAACCATATAAAAACATTTCAGATATATAACCGATATTAAAGGTTTGCCTGTATGACCCTCAATATTTTTAAAGCAAAGTATTATTACTAACTGCCCAGCTTTCCAGTATTTATTTTTCCTCATATCTAACATGTAGTACTTTACTGATAATAGGTACCATTTAAAACACACACACATAACACACATAAACACATGCAACACATACACAGGGGAAAGAGATAACTACTTGGTTCTTTAATACATCTGTCTTCACTCCCCAAATTTAGAAATATCACTTCTGTTTTCCTTCTAGTCACTTAATTTTCCATAGACATGCCAGTGTCAGCAGTTTTATTTTTCTCCAAAACAGGTTAATGCTCCACTTAACTGCTGTCCAGATAGTTTTTATTAAAAAGTAGCACAGTTCTCCCTGTGAGATTTCTGCGTCACACGCTAGGAGGAGCTGAGAATTTAACTAGGTTACAAGGATTCTTTGGGGAATCTAATTACTGCTACGGCCTTGCTGATGGTGGACACAATTAAAATTCTTCAGTAAAAAAGGAATTATGATATCGGTTCTTCTTTCTTCTGTACAAAATCTTTGGTAATTTTTTTTCCTTTGGAGAAAGGCCAGAGTTGACTTGGGCAAGTTTATTTCCACTAAGTAAAGATTTCAGCTCTAGGTAGAATTAGCAACCACTGCATCTTTTAAAATAGACATGTCTTTAAAATCATCCCCCTAGCACTTCGGAGTTTTTTTGTGGAGTTATATCAAGTACATAAATTCTTCCACTATTCTGTCACATCTCTGAGAACCCAGCATGATAATAGTCTCCCTTAGTACAATAAAAGCCTTCCTTACTATTCCTTTGAGTTGTGCATCTGTTTCTTACTGAAATGGTTTTTGAAGCAAAAATTTGGCTGTTTTCCATTTTTCGGTTTCTCTGTGTAAGGTGTGGCTTGCTCCTCTCTGACAGAAATTTATGCCTTCACATATGTAATAAACAGTTGGACTTTCACCTGTGTTCCAAAAATTCTATTTGATAACAAGTAACAACTTCAAATAGCCTACAATTCTGTAACAAAGTTAAGTAACGGAAGTCTTTATCAAACCCCATCACTCAAGGACCAGACATCAATGCAGAAGAGGAAGCAGAAAAAATTTAAGAGCCAGAGCTAGTGGGTGACTCAGGGATGATGGGCATCTGAACACACAGAGTTTATGACACCATGCAAAAACCCTGAAGTTTCAAACCAGACAAATTTCCATTACTGAGAAAGAGGAGAAGACCCAAAGTGCTCTCCTCAACTAAGAAGCTGTTTGGAATTGATACCTGCTAGTAAAGGGAAAATCAGTTTTCTCCAATGGAGTGTCACCAGGTGTATCCATCACACCCTAAGCATAGGACTAATTAGTTAACCAACACAAAACAGAGTACTTGTTTCTGTTTCGTGTGTACACACATGTACTTTTTGCTTTGTTTTAGTATTTTTGTTGTTCTTGTTCTAATGGAGTTTTTTTTCCTTGTTTGATTATTGTTTTTTTGTTTTTTTGTTTCTGGGGTTAAGAGAGAGAAAGAACAAAAGTCAGGTGGGTAGGGAGGTGGAGAGGATCTGGAAGTAGTTAGAGGAGGAGAAAGAATGTGGTCAAAACATATCGTATGAGAAAATAGCAAAAAGAGAAAAAATGTTTTAACACAATGGGAAAAATAAACCGTGCTCATGAAATTCTGTGCTCACGTCTTCGCCTACCTCATGTCATTTCCCCCTTCACTGGCAACGACTATACCAATGGTTTGGTGAGAATTCTACCAGCCCTTTTTGTTTCCATCCACATTAAAATACTGGTTAGTATACCAGCTCCTTCACAAGTATGGTACATACATAGCTTCTCATAGCAGATAAAATTGAGAACATGTAAATGTCTTCTTAAACTTTGCTTATTGCTTTAAAGCTAAAAGAATGAGCCACCAAGCGTAGGACAAAGAATGCATGAAGACTGAGCGATACAGATGGCCAGATGGCTGGCCTTTATTCTGAAAATACCCCGTGAATACATAGGCATACTTTATGTCCATGCCACACAAAGCTTTCTAAATTTAGCAGTAGAAGATTAAGTACAGACTTTTGGATTTTGCTTTCTTTTTTTATAGTTTTTCTGTTACTAATGATAAAAGCAAAACCATAGAGACATAATTTGAGGGGCACCAATTCAATTACCTTTCTATATTCACTAGACAATTTGGAAGAAGGGTCCTATATTCTTAGGAGTTTATTTTAGTAGTAGACTTTGATTTTGAAAAGATGTAAAGTTGAAAGCAGCTACAGTCTAGGAACAGGAAGGGGGCACATATTTTCATATTATTCCTTTCACACTGTGTCTGTACTGCCCAAGGTGATTGGCTTTCACAGCCCACTCAAGCTGTGAATATCTTTACATGAAGTGAGGCATACCCTGGCACCTTAGTAACAGGCCTTGGACAAAGTATCAAAAGCTCTGAACAAGATGGCATCTGAGTGTAATGAGGTTTACTAGTTTCTAAAAAAGGAAAAAAATGAAACACCTTTTGAAGCAACTGTCAGGGCATGAAGAAAGATTTGTACTACACAAGAAAGGGTTTCAGTGTTCAGGGTAAAAAGGAAACCTTCATTGAAAAGACTTCAGGGAAATTTCTATGAGATTAGGATCTTTTAAATTGCCTTTTTAAAAAGTAAAGATTACAGGGAGGCAGATAATAAAAGAAGGGAGATGTAAAGACAAGGGTAAGCAGCATTCTACTACTTCAGATATAACAGTTAACAAACAATGGCAGTTAATATTAATTACATTAGTCAGCAAGAAATTAATATTTGATTTGAATATAATCATTAGTTTATGAGCTAAAATAGGGATTAGAAAAATAACTAAAATCTATATGCAAAGTAGGAAAAGACAAGATCTTTTTAGTAAATTGGGAACGTGGGGATCATGGGAGAGGGTAGAAGGAGAGGAGGGAGGAAGAGAGAGGAGCAGAGAAAAATATATAGCTCAATAAAAACAAAAAAATAAATTGAGGTTAACATGCAAAAAATAACTAAAAACATACAACATTTGCAACAGGAAAAATCCAAAAAGTTAAAAAAAAAAGAGCTTTTAAAAGTTAAGGACTAATAAAGAAAAGGTAATGAATGTATCAATTCACATTTAATGAAAGGTTGAGGAAACTGGTTATCTTTTCCCGAGGATTTGAAGGTTTATGATGATCTAGCCCACAGGTGTGTGTAGCGATAGATTGCATGAGTAAGGCAGCAGTGATTGGTAATTTTTCTCTTACTTATTTCCATAAATGTGGATAAAAAGGCTTTAATAAATTGTACTTTCAACATTATTAATTCTTATTTTAGTCATTAATATTGATTGTCACATATATCATGTACATAAAGGAAATAAGGCCAACAATTGTTTTTTGCATCCATAAAGAACTTCTTATAACCCTTTGCAGCGCAAATACCTCAGGTCTAGTTTATCGTGAGCAGAGTTCCACCTGCTGCCTGTTCTACTAACAAGAATTTGTAATCTGAAGAAATGGACTTTCCATGGTTGGCGGTGGTACCTGAAAAAGTAGTGTGACACACATTTACTTTCTGTAAAAAACAAATTCTATTAAAGCCAAGAAATTGTACAGCTTTTAGTCATGGTCTTGTGTGTGTGTGTGTGTGTGTGTGTGTGTGTGTGTGTGTGTGTGTGTGTAGCAAAGGAAGGTTTATTTTTGTTCACAGTGCTGTTCCTTTTGGAGACAAGGCGGCTGAACTACAGTTCCCAGAATCCCACCGATCCCAGCGCAATGGAAAGCCATGCATGCGCAGGACATTCTCCCAGCCGCACTTGGATCCCCCTTTAAAAACGGGGGGACGCCATAACTCGCCCCTTTGTTCCCTTTCGTCTCTTCACCCCCGTCCCTCACCTGTCGTCACCACCCCCATTAAAGTTCACCCACGTGGGACCACCGTGTGTCTCGTGTTTTCTCTCCAACCCCGCATCCAACCCCGCATAAAGAACGACACACAGTTATCAGAGGGTATGGTCCATGGTTGCTTGAACCTGTTTCCTTCAGCAAAACATAACTGCAACAGGAGAAAATGTTGGAGGAGATACCTTCTGTGCACATGTGTATACGTACATGGATGTGTGGGTTTAGGTGTGTTTGCATCCAGATGCCAGAGGTCAGTGCAGGGTGTCTGCTTCAGTCACTCTCCATCTTATGTTTTAAGACAACACTGGTTACTGAAGCTAGAGTTTAATGATTGACTAGATTAGTGGAAGCTTTGGGAATCCTCCTGTCTCTACCTTCTTCCAGTTAGTCACCTTCTCTTAAAGTTTCAAGTCTACGAAAACAATGCCATCTGCTAGGTGATGTAGGAGTCCTCTCTGTGAGCTGTGATTACCATTAATGAATAAAGAAACTGCTTTGGACCTATAGCAAGGCAGAACTTAGGTAGGCAGAGAAAGCTAAGCTGAATGCTGGGAGAAAGAAGAGTGGAGTAAGGGAGAAGCAATGGAGCCACCAGAGACAGATGCTGGAAACTTTAGCTGGTAAGCCACAGCTACATGGCCAAACACAGATTAATAGAAATGGGTTAAATTAATATGTAAGAGTTAGCCAATAAGAAGCTGTAGTTAGTGGGCCATGCAATGATTTAAATAATATAGTTTATGTGTGATTATTTAGGGTCTCAGCTAGTCAGGCAGCCAGGAACTAACAAGCAGCAGCTCCTTCCAACAGCTAGGGATCAAGTGTCTAACAAAGGAGACAAAGATGCATATCAATATCCACTTTAAACTCATTTAGAGAAGAGTTTGCAGACATAAATGCCTAAACAGAGATGTGTATCATTTGAGCCCTGTACTCCCCCCACCCACTCCCTTTCAGAACAGTCCAAGGCTCAATGCATAGTATTTCACACATTCTTCCGGAGTTGTCAGTGTGGGTGCTTCCAGTTATCCCAAACAAATAAAAGCCATCGTCTCAGTGATTCAGTAATGTGTAATTGAAAATGAAATCAAGACACTTCTTTCATTTTCTAATATTTATTATGTCATACAGTGGGGCATATTCAAAAATCACAGAAGGAAACGGTATATTTTCTGTTGCAGCTGTTAAGTGTGAGCATGAGAATGGGATTTGCCTTGCATGGCTGATTCTTTTTCTTCAGTTAAGTTAGTGTTTTGACAATGTCATACACATATCCATTCACTCTGATTGCTCGAGCCACACACTCTCTCATCACCTTTTTGTTCCTATGAAGCTCCCCTCTCTTCACCATTCCCTTTCCCAGACTCTAACTTTTAGTTTACTTTGTGGCCCATTTAATTTAACCAGGAAGTGCAATCAAACAGCTTCCAAAATGTGCCACAAATGACAGAGGCAACTGGCTTCCTGGGCCATCACCCAAAGTCTCATTTGCAATATTAGAGCAACCAACTTTGGCTAAGGCCTAGAGTAACTGACAGACCATTTCAGAGGCAGGTAATTTTTCAAAACTGTCTTACCCTGTCTTGGCAAGATTTGAAAGTCTTTTTCCTTGTGTCCTGTTTATCCATTTCCAGATATCATGTACCTTCTCAGTAGCTGAGACATGGACATTTCTTTGCCCAAAGGCCAGTTTTGCCAAGAAGAAAACAAGCTCCAAGTGGAATGTCTTCAGTGTTCAACCTTCTCTCAGGAATAGATTGGGGCTGCCAGGAGTAATTGTGTCTCACTTCAACAGAACCCTAAGTTATTTAAATGCCATACTCTACAGGTCTTTGAAGTAGTTGAAAATTACCTGTCTATGCAGAATACAATCTCTATGTAGCTAAAGAACCTGATTAGGCTAACTATAAGTATGACAAACATGAATGATACTGACCTATGAATCTTAATACCTATATAACTTAAAGACTAAGACTTCATATTAAAATATTAAATAATATTTAAACAACTGTGCAACAAATGAGGACAATGATTTCAAAATGTAAACAGTGTATAAGTATCTTGATCACAAATGTACATTGTAATCTGATAAATATATCATAAAATTGTATCAATATACAAAATATCTTAAGCAGAGGTAGAAGCATGCATGCATACAATATGACAAAATAACTTTGCCTAAGTATACAAATATTGCGATGAAAATAGGAACTTATTCAATATAATTTAAGCTTGTATCAATATACAAGAATCTATACTTATACAATGTAAATTACTTATACATAATATCTCACAAGAATTCACTTTATTACTCACTATTATTATCAGTGCGAGTAAGCTCACACTACTCTATTATCCCATCCAATTTTCTCTCTTTTTTTTCAAAGAAATCCCTGATCCTACATAATTTTCCCCCAACGCCCAACCCTATACCAATTATAATCAACCCCTAAATGATGTCTGTAACCTGATGACAAACTTTGTTGGGAGAGAGGACATCGTCTTCTAGAATTACTTCCAGCTGTTATGGAGGTGATGTTCTTTCTATTGGATCCTGTGAAAGTAAAATAATGGTTAAGTTCCAA
>NC_022027.1:20399885-20410637 GCF_000317375.1 Microtus ochrogaster
AGTCCTCCCCCTCCTCAGCCCGAAAAGCAATCAGGGTTCCCTGTCCTGTGGGAAGTCCAAGTAACCCCCACCTCCATCCAGGTCTAGCAAGTTGAGCATCCAAACTGCCTAGGCTCCCACAAAGCCAGAGCATGCAGTAGGATCAGAAACCCATTGCCATTGTTCTGATAGCAAAATGTAATCCATGCAATGGTAAATTATAGATTTGGGAAATTTTTTACTTATTATTTCCAAGGGCTGACTTACAAAGTATTGGCATAGGGTGAGACTATTGAGCATTCCCTGTGGAAGGCCATCCACTGGTATCTCCTAGTAGGCTGAGAATTATTATAAGTAGACATTGTGAAGGCAAATTTTTCTCTGTCATTTTTTTGTAAAGGCATAGTAAAAAATAATCTTTTAAATCAATAACTATAAGAGGCCATCCTTTTGGTAATAGAGAAGGCAGTGGAATGTCAGATAATAGAGGGCCCATAGGTTGAGTTACCTTACCTTCTTGACAGCTCTTAAATCTGTGACCATTCTCCATTTACCAGATTACTCTGCTGTAGTGGGGGTTTAAAAAAAAAGAAAGAAAAAAAAATAAAAAAAGCTTAGGTAAAAGAGAAGTCCACACTAGCTCAGAATTGAGTGTAGTAGAGGATTATATATTAGGGGTAAACTCACAGATCACAATCCTCCGCTGGAACAGGGAAGAGCAACTGAATCCTGAAGCTGGAAAAGAGCCCAGATCCATGTGTTACATCGGTATATATAGTATAAGAGGCCCAGGTCAAGTGGGTGGCTAATTTAAAAGCTACTGACCATAAGAATTCTGATAGCAGGCCATAGCCCTATATAAGCTGCCCCTGAGCACAGTAAAGTGGGCATTCTTGGAATTCTTGTCTCAAGGATGTCCCCGTGGCCCCATCTGTCTGTCTGTCTCTGTGTTTGTGTATGCTTTTAAATTTTCAGCCTAGTTCCCATAGCATAGTGAGTAGAAAACGGAACAGAACCAGTATAGTTTCAAATTTTTTCTCTCTTTTAGCCACATAATCCCATTTAATCAGCTCAAATAGTGACCTAACAGGAGCAGGGATAGCACCAACCATGGTTCTGACAGGTCTTTGAAGGAAGAATAAGAATAGTGCCCTCTTTTCCACTGAGGACGTTAAGGTAGTTAAGAAACTCCTGAAGCTGGGCAGCTTCCATTGTCACCATATTTAGGCAATCTGATTGAACCCCAGAATCTCGATGTTCCAGAGCTTTCAGTAGTCTTAATAGCTGACTTTTCCTTACACACAAAAGGAAAGGCCCAAAGGATACACCAAGAAATCTTGGTTAATTGCTTAAACTTTTTGTTTAGTTTCTTTACCTGAAAATTTGATAGTGTCATCCACAGTGCCTGTGCAGTGGTGAAATTATGGTAAGACCTAACATTATATGCACAATGCATATTATCTAATAACAACCTATCAAAATGTTAAAAACCATCCATGCATGATAAGTAACTGAGTACCTAAAAAATATTAATATAAATCAATTAGTTTGATATAAAAATTTACAACATAGAAAAGCCAAGTATCACATTATTTATACCAATAATTAACATGAATGAAATTCCATAAATTTATTTCATGCCTTTTTTTTTTTGTTTTTCAATACATGGTTTCTCTGTAGCTTTGGAGCCTGTCCCAGAACTAGCTCTTGTAGACCAGGCTGGTCTCGAACTCACAGAGATCCACCTGCCTCTGCCTCCCAATATTTTTTCTTTCAATATATATGTGTACCTCTCAAACTTGCCAAACATATGGAGAACATGTCAAAATATAGATTGTAAACCAGTAGATCTGGATTGGGACTTGACATGCACTACTTTTAGCAGGATCTTAGTGCTGTGATACACCTGGACTGCAGGTCAACCTTAAGAACATGAGACAAAAAAGCAAGATTCCCATCTTAGTGTAGACAGATACAAAGCCAGTGGACTGGGAACTGGGTGATTTAGCTTTCAGTCCTAGTCTTCATTAAACCCAGAGGCTTAGAGTGAGTACAGTGCTTTCTGACCCAAGCTCAGTTCCCACACTCTCATCAGGTAGTTTGCAACTGCCTGTAACTCCTGCTCTGGGGATTCACACAGTCGCCTTCTTCTGACTTCCACAGTATAGACACACATATACACAATAAAACATAAAATTAAAATCTTAGAAAAAGATAACCATTTGAAAAAATATTAAATTCTGTGATTATTTTTTTAAATGACTCCCTGGTCTTTTATTATTTTATATATAAAAAATTGAATTGTCTTACACAATAATCATATTACATGGCAGATATTTAGTAAGTTATTGACTAACATGAAAAATTCCAAGCAACCTATGTATTGGGTTGTTTTTTTTTTTTTTTTTTAGTATCTATTTTTCTTAGTAGAAAGGATGTGTAACTATGGCCAGGGAACTGGTACAGATTTCAGATCAGTATTCAATCTTCATCTTCATCTAACAGTCTACTTGACAAACACATGTATAAGATCCTGTCATTTTCAATAAAGAAGTGAGTCTATAATTAAATGTTGTTCACACTTGAGTGACCCAAAGTTCATTCTGAAAAGACAAGTTGAAATGGTGAGTGAATGATGGGACACACGTCTGAGCAAGTGGCTTCATGAAAATACACAGTGCAATGTGGCTGTCAGTCAAAGTAGCTTCTTAAGGGCAGTCTACATTAGAAGATGATGTCTGACTTTTCTGCTCATCCCTTACAGTGAGTGCTGTTGCAGAACAGTAAACACCATGTTAATATCAAGGAGACATGATAATTCAGAGGTTGTTGGATATAAGTGGTACTTTAGCCAGAGGATATTGAAATATATTGGAAAGCAAAATCATTTAATCCAAAATGCACAAAATTTATCAAATGTCAGTCAGGAAGCTTTATTTCTTTTATCCTCTAACATTTCTTTTTACATTATAGTGAGGATAATTTCACACATCTAAGATAGACAGAAATGATCAATGGGTAGGTTTCTTGTTTCAAGGTAAAATGGCAAGTGTTTGAATGAATTTCTGATGGATCATTTCTACCAAGTCTTAATTATATTCCATAATAATAGTATGATGATGATGTCAGATATTTATTTGTTACTGCTCTAATCCTCAAAATTCTGTCTATGAGGGAGTCTCCACAGATTAAATGACGAGGAGGTGATCCTCCCCCAGACTGGGTATCACTAATCAACAAATGTCCCAATACAAAGATGTAAGAGGAAAGAACACCACTACCCATCCAAAATCTTCTTTTTGCTGAGAACGTGCATGTATCCTTCCTGATGTGGGGGGCACGTGGACTCGTCCTCCACCAACTTTGATTGACATAAAACGCTAGCTTCATTGACTACCGATGCTTCTGGGAAGCCTGCAGGCTCTCAGCACCATAGTGGGAGTAGTGAGGAAGGAACCTAGCACTGAAGGTTGATCAACTACCCAATTCCCATTCTCTGATAGCCCTTATTGGATAATCTACTGCCTATTGTGTGAACAATCTAAGAAACCCCAGATATGCATTCTATCTGAAGGAATAGTTTTATGATCTTTTCTCTATCCTGGAACTATTGAGTGTTGACTACAAATTGGACATAACCATTCGAATTGGCTAGAAATGTCTTATTTGACAGAATCACGTTTGGATTGTTATTTCCTAGTTGGAAAATAAGTGTCACATATAACACATGGAACATTTACATGGTCTTCACTGCAGTTCTGCACAATCAACCTGCCTGGCTGTGGCCACCTGCAATACCAGCACTAGGGAGCCTAAGATGGGGGAAGTAGTGCAAATTAAAGGTTCTTATGAACTTCATAGGGAGTACCAGGCCCACAAAGGTTATCTATCAAGAAATAAATAATAAAATGTATAGTATACTAATTTCTACACTAATATTACAAAAATCAGAAACAGTTAACATGGCATAAATGTTTTAATTATTAACTTTAAAAAGTAAGTCTTTAGGCTAAACCTCAGGGTAGATGCTAAATATTTAGCTTGTTGTTGTGGCTGTTGTTGTTTTTTCGTGATGAAGGATCTTTCCCCCCTTTTGGCAGATGTAAATAATTTTTCAGGCAAATCTAGCAGTTGGAACTGGGGCTTCTCCTTCAGTGCGCATGTACTGAGGTGTTCCATTTCCCAGCTTTATAATTAGAGATTAATTCACAGCAATTTTCAGCATTGGCAAAATTTAGCTCACTTATGATATGACAGCCATCATCTCTTATTTTCATTAAACATGCTCTAGAGCGGGTGGTTATAGAGATAAGAATTATAGTCTGAAAGTCTAAAGATGGTTATAAAATCTCTTCCTTAGAAAAATGATGGGCTTCCCATGGCCTAATTCTCCAAAATTAAGTCAGCATTGGTCCAAGTGGCAGCCATTCCCACCTGACGTGTCACACAAACATTTATGTCCATGGAAAAGAGGTCTGATTTCAGTTGTTGCTGAAGACTTCGAAGTGTCTAATTCTTGAGACTGGGAAACATTTGGCTAACTGTGCTCCAAAGCTCATGTATTCTCACCTTGTTTGTTCATTTTGTTCTTTTTAAATGTGTCTTGATCTATATAAATCTGTTTCACCATACACATTCTTCAACATGCCAGTGATTTCCTGCGGCTGGCAGAGATATTTTACCATGAATTTTAAAAAAAAAAAATGTTATCAAATAAATAAACAAGCAAACGTTTCTCAATGGAGAGTTGTCAAGGAAACCAAGATGTTGTTTTCACTGATGATTATTTCCTGTGCTGACCATTTATCAAGAAAACTAACCAGCCCATGTTTGGTGACTTTAATTTTCCATGTCAACATTCAGAGATTATGCAAGTCCTTCTCTTTGTCTCTAAGGAAACAAGCAAGAAGTGGGCTCATCAAAGGAAAATTCTTATGAAATAAAAAGTCTCCCACTTTTTAAAATCTGAATTGTTTCCCTCACCTCATTTGTCATGCTCTAGGCTATCCCAGTGCTTTTCCAGGAAGGTTTCTAATGCAAATGACCCTCAAGTGGATAGTTTTAAACACAGAAATGTTCTGGCAGTTCTTCTGAGTGTCATGACTCCTAGTTTCTCTGGAAAACAAAGGCATAGCATTATAAAGAAGGGCACGCACCTCACTAATTCGGTTTTCCACTAATTTCAGAACAAAGAAGTTGCTTAGTGATGTTCCTTGCTCACTGTAGAAAAAAAAAATATGACCTAACAGAACTACTCCTTGGTACTAGACAAGCCAGTATGGAGGACATGTACTGTCAGGGATAATTAAACACAAGCAAAAAGGGAGGGCAAACTGCAGAATGCATCAATAAAAGCAAGTGAACAAGAAAGACAGAGAAAAGAAACTATTTGACTCCAGAAATAGAACATGAACAGAATATAAACTTTCTTGTTCCTGCTCCTAAGAGGAAAGAAGAATTCTCTGCATTTTCTACCCTGATCGTGCATATGATCGCACTGTAACAGACATGCCAAAGCACTCCTATGACCATCATTTGCCTGGTTTGTACTATATGCCTAGTACTGCGGAGGGCAAGTATTAAGCATAGAACAGAATACAAACATTTTCAAACATCTTTTGTGTTGGCAAAATAGAAAATCACTGCACAACTAATTATTATACCAAAAATATACTGTAAAGAGGAAGTCCTTTGTACCATGGAAGGGTATAATTTGAATGGAATAGGCCATAGGGTCAAATGGGTACTGACTATGGGGATCTCTTAGAGATAATAACATATCAGCCTAGACCTAACAGATAATAGGAAAGTGAATAGTCAAAGAAACAGGATCAGTTGAAAATAGACTAAGAAAAATAAGAGCTGCATAGGTCCTCAAGATAAATAATTTCAATTATTAATAACATGAGGAAATCCAACACATTACCAGATGAAATAGGTAAGAAAGAATAAAAGCTTTTTATAATGTGTTTAAGAACTTTAATTTTTTTAAAAGTAGGAGTGGTTAAATAAGGCATTTTAAAAAGAGGATTGACCTAAGTAGCTTTATTTTTCATATCATATAGAATGAACTGAATCTATTTTATCAGTTTGTGAGATGATTGGAGGGTATGCATTCATTCTCACTTGGATATTTGTCATTGCTGAGATCATCTGATTGTCATAAACCCAGGGAGATGGAGAAAGTGTTGACATTTCAACATATGGGTAGAGAACAAGGGTGCTCTGAACATCCTACAAGAGTGCTGACATTGAGACACCATGAAACAGATTGAAAGTACTGTATATGAGAAGAGGAGGCATAGAGAAGGGGTACATAGGAGGAAAAGTGAGTAGGTTTTAGTAATTCAAGAGTGGGTGGGAACACAAAACCAGAGTTAAAGTCTCAGAGTTCAAGCTTGAACAATCGGTGGTCAGTCACACCATGCACTTATATGGGAGCTATGTTTGAAAAAATGTTAGAAAAAGTAAAATGGAGTAAGGGAGATAAAAACTTCCAATTTCAGTACTTTGCCTTTGAGGTTACTTGCCTCTGAGTTAAGAAACCCAAAGGATTTATTTGTTTCAAGGAATGAACTAGGCACTTCTTCACAAAAAAAATTTCATACAATTTTTTCATACAATGTATTTTGATCATATTCTTTCTTCTCCTCAATTCCCCCAGAGTTTTTATTAAGATAATAGATGTAATTTGATGGTACTCACTGTAGAAGGTGAAGTATTTGTTTTCTCCAAGTCTAAGAGTTGAACATAATATTTATGTACTCACAAGTAATCTGAGACGAAACTTATTCTCCTGAATACCTAACATCAACTCAAAATTATGACTGTCAGTGTTAATGACTGAGATCTATGTGACTCTCCAGAGGACATCAACTCTCTACAAGTGTCTTCTTGAATTCTAAAAGAGAGGGAAACATGCATGAAGATGTACAACCTATTGCTGCCTTGTTTTGAAAGCCTCTGTTGTCAGTCCTGGTCCTCTGATCTCTCACTCTTAATATTTCTACCAAAAACCAATCAAACAACAACAAAAAAAAAAAAAAAACACAGAAGAGTTAGCAATGAAAGTGTTCTCCTTAGAAATATTTGACCAGAAGGAAATCTGAGCTTGGTAGTCTTTGCCAAGACTGAACAGCCACCCTATTTCTGATATTCACCTTAACATTTTGTGCTTTGAAAAAGAATCATGGGAAAGAAAATCTCAGGATTAAGAATGATATCATTGGGCCCCTTTGCATTTGGAAGAGCATGATTAGGTGAACACATGATGCTTTAGTTCTATAGAACTGGAATTAGAGTCAACTCTTAGCTTTGAGCATCTCATAGCAGAAGGTGGATTATATCAGTCCTGTGGTCCAGACTCTTCTAGTTCAACCAACCAATTCATGCTCACGTTAAGGCCCTGTGGGGTGAATTCCAAAATACTTTCAGGCATCAGAACCCTGACAACCCCATTTATGTCTTCTGGGTTGTTTCTGTGGAGTTGATGCCTGACTCTTGGGAGTCTGGGAACCATTGCTTCTGCAAATCAGGAATCTGATAAAATTAGAGAAGCAATCAAGAATATGACTAAAAAAAATAAGACTATAGAAAATGGAGTTCAAAACTGAATAGCTCTCAGTAAAATATAAAATTAAATTAAACCCATCTTCTTTCTGTCCACTACCTCACCAAATTCACCTTTTATCTGAAAAACCTATCTGAGATCATGTGGTCAACCTCTTTACTCAACAAAACATATGGAAAACAGAGCAACAACAAAATAGATGTTTGCTATGAACTCAAAGTTCAACTCACACAAGTTCAGGTTGAGAGTAACTATTAGAAAAATTCAAAATTCAGAAACTTTGGAAGCCAAAATGATGCTGTAATTGAAAAGTTCTACAGTCTCCCATATGTGATGAGTCATAAATAAAACGCAGGTCTACTAAAAATAGTGCATTAAGTTACCCAGGCTGTGTGCAAAGGCCTTTATAAAACATGACATAGTTTCTTATTTAGAGTCAGTTCCCATTCCTTAGCTATAACAGTGTGTGTGTGTGTGTGTATGTTTGTGTGTGTGTGTGTGCATGCATGTATGTGTGTGTATGAATATACCACTACAAAAACCTGATACTTTTTCTAGCAAGCATTTTAACTAAAGGATACTCCCTGTAGTTTATCAATTTAATATAATATGAAGAGATGTTTATCAGTTGGCCAAACTCATGGAAATATATATTTTTATTGGGGCTTTATTAAAATGTAGATTCAGAGGAGGTAGATTTGAAATGAGACCAAAGATTGATTTCTCTCAGCTAGCTAAATTCAAGGTCATTTCGTCAGACTGTTCAAAGTTCGTTTCTAATGATCCATCTCACTTTTGTCTAATCACATCTGCGCGTGACTCCAGAAACACCAAAAACGCAGATTTTCACAGTACATTATCAGTCAGTGAATGCTCAACCTTCCATAAATTTTATGTAGCATTTTCCATCTGCCAATTTGAAATTGCAAAATGTTTGTTGGAGTGCATCACTATAATGCACCTAAATTTTGTATTTGACTCTCAACTTGATTTTTCTTAGGTGACTTTTTAGATTAAAAAGTAGTATTTGATTCTGTTTATATCGCTGAATTAATATTGTTATCATGAGTTGATATAAGAAAGGTCTGAGAATAATAATATGCCCTCAGATTGATAATGCAGTAAATAGTTCAGCCACAGGAGATCATGACACAAAAATTACAACTATAGCACAGAATATAATAATCAGGGAATGGTGCTGAAAGCCTTTTTGCAGAGGGGTGCAGCCCACCCTCAGTTTCCACAGTGTATTTGACCTCCTGTGATCCCCAACACAACTTTACCTTAGGAGAGCCCGAGAGCCTTCCTCCTCAGTGCCTGTGCTCACGCAGCTGCGCTCCTCCAGAGTAAATCACATCATCAGGATGATTGATGGTGCCCTCAATTTATAATTCCCAGTCTCAACTGAGGTCTTGACATCCCTTAAGATCTCACTGCACTGTTCAATCACCCTGCCCTTGACACCTCTCAGATGTCTGCTCCTTCCTGGTCTCCATTCTCCTGAGTGGATGGCCTTCACAGAGTAAGACTGTGGATTCTAACGGTAAATAGCTTACATGCATTTCTTAGCACTACTGTGCCTTAGTTCCTTAGGGGTAAAACAGACACAACACTAGCGCCCATCTCGTAAAAGTTCTATAAATAGTAAATGAGTCACTTTATGTAAACCTTCTACAATCATACCAGCCATCAATAAACCATCAATAAAAAATGGCCCGTATTCAAATTTTATTTCATTATTAAATAGAAGCCACTGGATTAAAAAAATCCTTAGCCCCCAACTCCACATCAAAGAATCTGTTGTCTTTATCTTTCAGTCTTTGATTCCTATATGGGATGTTGTTCCTGTAGCATATAGGATTTTATCTTTCCACATGTGCTCTGGGGCAGGCACTGGCAATCTATGACCCACAGGCCTACTGCCATCTGTTTTGGGAAGTTTATGAGCTAAGAACAATTCTGTTTCATGACACATATAAGATGTATAAGATTCAATACATAAAGTGTTATTGAAATGCAATCACATTCACAGTCAATCGCTTCTGTGCTGTCATATTTCCTATTGCTGCTTTTTTGTTGTTTTTGAGACAGTGTCTAAGCTAACGATAGTCTGAAACTTTCAATCCTCCTGCATCAGTCTCCTGAGTACTAGGACTATAAATGATCACTACTATGCACTACACTGATGGATTGCCTAGGAATGTCCAGAGCTGTTGTAGTAAGAATATTTAGTTGTATGGTCCATTAGACAAAAAGCATTCTGATCCTTCTTTCAGAGTCCATTCATTCCAATCGAGGTTCAACCACAGTCTATTGGATCATTCTTATAAATATTCAAATATACCCCAATTTTTCCAATTAAAAAAAGAGATGCCCCCCCCCAGTTATGGACATGCCTATAATCCCAGAAGTGAGAAAGTGAGAAAGCATAGCAGAAGGTTCTCTGCAAATAATGTCAACCTGAGATACTGAGATATGTAATGAGTTCCAAACCAGCGAGGGCTATGTAACAAGACCCTCTCTCAAAAAAAAAAAAAAGAAAGAAAGAAAGAAAAAGAAAGAAAAAAAAAAAGAAAGAAAGAAGGAAAAATACAATTTAAAAAATGCATTATATTACAACATTTCATTGTTGTGCCCTTCAGAAGCACACGTCTCAAAGTAGTTCACACACATACATACATACATACACGTGAAAGTTTGCAAAAAACTAATCATAGTTAAAAAAGGAAGGCCAATATGTCTTATTATTATTATCATCATCAATATTATCATTGCCATTATTACACTTAGAAAAGCCAACCAAGTCAAAAGTAAAGTTACTTATACACAAATTGATTACCTGTGTGTAAAATGAAATTGAACCTTTGAAAAAAAACCATCAGATGGAACAAATAATTTTAGCAAGTTGGCAAAATTCAGAATAAATATGAGCAAACTTTTTCTTGAATGCCAGTAATTAAAAATCAACTAAAAATGATAAAATGGGCTGGCTTATAACAATACCAAAAATGTAAAATGATTGGAGGTAAATCTGGACATAGAGGTGTTAAGATCAAACACTGTCATGAGAGACAGAATGATTTGGATATATAGGACTCCACATGGATCATAGAACCCTTGCGAAAAGAAAATCAAGGTTGAAAGTACATGCTTAATGCTACAATGCTACCTCCACAGCATTAATACACATCACTTCCTGGACA
>NC_022027.1:20410900-20418660 GCF_000317375.1 Microtus ochrogaster
CCATAGGGATATCTGGTGCACACATATGTATGTAACAAAATATACACACACACAAAACACATACACACATTTATGTGTATCTGTGTATGATAAATTAGAAATATTTTTCAAGCAAACTATGAAATATATCACATTCAACTGATCCATTTATTCAACCAAGAAGCATATGATTCATTAACTAGTTCTGTACTAATATGAAAATTCATGGGACTAGGAACACTAAAAACAAAAACTTTGAAAAACAAGAAAAAAATATGGAGGACTCATAATATATAGTCTCAAACCTAATAGAAAGGTACAGTAATCAAAGTGCTAGTGCAGCTACACTGGGATTAATGCGGCAGGATGGAATGTGGGGATCCTGACAAGGGGATGCAGGAAATTTGCATACACTCTTAAGCAAATTATTCTTGAATTTATTAGTACCACTTGTTTCTAGTAATTGTACTACATTTTGTCAGTAAAAAACAGCACATTATAGGAGAGGGGAAAATTAGGGAAATATGGTCAATAAACACTGCTTAGTTAATTTAATGGTACTATGTCGGTTATTTATATCAAAATAAAAGCTCAAGGCATCCTCTTATCTAAAAAAAGAGAAGATAAAAGAGAAGAAATATTTGGTTAGCATGCAAATACACATCAAGGATGTAGCAGGACCCCATTTCTGTGCTCTGAGACTTGAAGGCTAAAGATGTTGCATGAAATAGTCCCTTTCCTCTATGATTTTACAATAGACTATGAGATAGCAACTAACATACATGGGATAATAAATAAGAGTATGAAGCAGTCTATAATTGGGGGTAAAAGCACCTATTGAAGTCACACATATGTGATCCACTGCTTATTAAGCCTATTTGGAGTTTAGGTAAGTCTAGTGAATGCTAATGTGTGCAAGCCACCATGCCAAATGTACTGATTATTCTCCTTTAATGTTTTCAGAAGATCTGAACTCATTACTATTATAATGCACATTGTATGCATAGTTTGGAAAGACTGAAAACTCTTCATCTCAACAAAGACCACCTAATATCCATGGATCTAAGTGACCTCTTGAAGTCAAATCTCACGGTTTTGCCATGTTTTTTGAGGAAGACTTCAAGAAATTACCCCAAAAAATGTCTATAGGAGAAATGAATGACTAAACTAGCTTTTATCGAGGGGAGGGGGGTATGAATGAATGGTGTGGAGAACAGAAGTGCAAAGGTTTTTTTAAAAAAAAAGAAAGGGAATGAATCATAGTGTGTATGTTCACTTGAGCTCTTTTTACAATCTTTGAAAAATTCGTGCATGTATATAACACATCCTGGTCATATCCACCTCTTTCTCCCTCTCCCAAGTTCACCCACTTCTTCTGCAACACACCTCCATACCATTGTTTATAGCTCACAGAGTCCCCTTATGTGGATGGGTGTGGGGTAATACACTGGGGCATGGACAAGCTACCAATTGCTCATCCCTACTAAAGAAAAGTGACTTTTTCTTTAAACATGGAAACAATCAACAGTAGCTCCTCAACTAGAGATCGATCACTAAAAGCCTCTTCTCATTCTAGAATTTTTAACTGGCTTGATCTTATGTAGGTGTTCTGAAGGTAACTACAGCTGCTGATAGGCACAAAAGAGTAAGGGTAGCTTAAGATTTGAGCAAAAAATATACTACAAGAGAAATTGTCGTAACTGTTTAAGGCTATACTACAGAGTCATTGTAAGGAAAAAATAGCATGGTATTGATACAGAAATAGACTCATAGATCAATGGGCCCAGATATAGTTCTGTACAGCTAGAGCTACCTGATCTTTGACAAAGATGCCAAAAATAGACATTAGAGAAAAGACAGCATCTTCAACCATGCTTGCTGGGAAACCTGGATTTCAACATGGGAGAATTGAAACTAGATCCTTACTGTTAACCTTGTATAAAACTCACCTGAAAATGGGTCAAAGATCTCAACATAGGAGCTAATACCCTAAAACTTCTGGACACAAAACCAGAGAGTATACTTCAATTTATAGGCATAGGTGCGAACTTGCTAAATAATACTCTGGTAGCAAAAGAAGTAACTGACACCTGGGTTTTCCTGAAACTGAAAGTTCCAATACAGCAAAAGAAACTATCAATTGAGGAGGCAGTTAACTAAATTGGAGAATATTTTTACCAGCTATGAATCCTACAGAGGATTAGTGTCTGAATATTCAAATAACTAAAATAAACTGAACCCCAAAAAGATAAACAGCCCTTTTAAATAGAATAATTTGTACACCTTAACTACAAAAAGAAATGCAAATAGCCAAGAAATTGTTTTAAAAATAGTCAACATCTCTAGCCATCATGGAGATGCAGCTTAACACTGCTTTGAGATTCTATCTCACTAAAGTTTGAATGATCACCATCAGGAGGACAAATAGCAAATGCCGGTGTGGGTGTGGGGAAAGAAGAACTGTTGCCTACTGCACTGATAGCAGGGCAAATTACTTCAGGTCTTTTGGAAATCAGCCTAGGGCTTTTCAAAAAGAACCTAGAAATTCAACTTCCAGATCTTCAGCACTCTGCTGTGTAGTTTAGCGTTAGTCTCCCAATAGCAATCCTCTAAAATAATTACAGTATTTTTTCTTAATTAGTTCAGAGAATTTATGTGACTTATCTAAAGACACATGGTAGAGATTAGTCACAAATTAAATATATTTAAGTATTTAGTAATGTATATTTGAATAATATATATTGCATTATCCACATTGCCTTCTAGACTCAATTAGATATTACACACACACACACACATTCACACACACGGGGGGTGTGGGCGCACACTTCATTTGTCTGAGTATAATTTTGTGGACCTGTAGAATGTTCACATACCAATATGAAGTACTATGTGTGGGACGTGTCCAAATCAAATTACAGATTTGTATTGTGGGTAAAATGTATGCAACAAGTTTTATGGAATGTAAATAAATTATTGATAATTTCCCACAGATCATGTTTAAAGGATATTTTGAATATGCTGTTAATGTATTAAGCCTGATTTTACCTATTTTATTACATTTTATAGTAACCACTAGAAAAAACTTAAATTACGCATGCACATTATACCCATGGCTCATTGGATATTTATTCTAGTTTTAATGAAGACCATTCACATTTTTATCCTTTTATATGCTCTGCCTGAATTCTCACCCTCCTACACTGGGGATTAGCATGCAGTCCCTAAAATCCAAGTTCTCTTGTCATTCTTATAATGTCTCATGATGATCTGCTAGACATTTAATTCCTCAATTCACCGTCTTTGTTGTTTGTCTACTTCCTAGATGTGCTTTATTATTTTATTTATTTAAATATTTTTTCCATTCCTACCAGTTTCCCCTCCCCCTTCTCCTCCCATCCCCTCCCCTTTCTCATCTATCACCTCGCCGTGCACTCCTTGTCCATCTCCATTCAGAAAGGGACAGGCTTCCCATGGTTTGCACAAAGCGTGGCACTTCAAGTTGAGGCAGAACTGAGCTCCTCCCCTTATGTCGGGTGCAGGGTCAGGAAATCCAGAAAGGAGAGCAGGTTATCAAAAGCCAGCTAAGCTACAGGGAGATGTCCTGCTCTCACTGTTAAAAGTCTTACTATGAGACAAAGCAACATGATTGTCACACACACGCAGAGGACCTAGGTTGGTCCCATGCAGGCTCCCTGACTGTTGGTCCAGCATCCATGAGCTCCTGCAAGCTCAGGTCAGCTATCTCTGTAGTTCCCCCAGCATGATCTGCCCTCCCCCACCCTGGCCTTGCTGGTACAATCTCTCCTCCCTATATTCCACGAGACTGTCAGAGCTCAGCACAGAAGTCACAGTCTTTTGTGAATGAATTTATCAGAAATTGGTTTCATCACCTGAAAGACCCTGGATGAATGCACTAAGACAATAATTATGTCAGATCCCATAGAATTAAGTTAGAGATAGTGGGAGTAATGGGCTAATCTGGAGAGTACATTGACTGGCAGGCTGCTACTAAATGAGGTACAAGCAAGAACATAAAAGAACTTACAACATAAAAGACCTGATAAGACAGAATGCTCGGTGTTGACCAAGGTTTCTATCCCACTAGTCTCACAGTCATTCAGTCCCAAAGAAATACACAGATGTCTACACTAATTATAAATGGGTTGGCCTAGTAGCTCAGGCTTCTTATTAACTCTTATAACATATATTAGCCCATAATTCTTGTCTGTGTTAGCCTTGTGACTTGGTGCCATTTTTGGAGATGCAGACACATCTTGTTTCATCTGTGGCTGCATGATGACTGCAGACTCAGCTTTCCTCTTCCCAGAATTCTTCTGTTCTCATTACCCCACCTCTACTTCCTTCCTGCCTGGTTATCTTGCCTATACTTCCTGCCTGGCTACTGGCCAATCAATATTTTATTAATACAATTGGCAGGGTACAGGTCATTGTCCCACAGCACTTCCCCCCTTTCATTAAAACAAACAAACAAAAAAAAAAGAACCCTGAATCAAATCTCATTTCTTTAGCTTCTCTCCTGACCACTATCCATAACAACTTGTAACCAACATTCTAAACAAAGGCAAAGCACTCTAGGACAGAAAAGGAATACAGATACACAATAGGACAGATAGACATAAAAAGACCTTTAAATGAGACACAATGTATTTAAACAAAGTACATAGGTTTGAGAGAAAAAGAAAAGGAGTATAGAGAGTTAGAAAAAGAAGTAAATGGTTTATTAAAAAATAAAGTCTTTAAAGAGACAGAGTACAGACAGTTATAGATTAAAGGAGTAAAGGTAATAAAATAAACATTAAAAAGTAATAGAGTAAGAAAAGTCACATAAAGATAGAACATACAAAGAGAGTCTGAATTATGTATATTATTGTGTTTTCTTTGACTATAAAGGAGTTAAGTACAGAGAGACATTTTATTGTATGGGCTGCTAAGCTAAATCACCATAGATATTTTAAAGATTTCTTGACTTCAAAATATGGGTTTAAAGAAATGTTGCTTTGGAAAAGAGGTTCTTTTTTTGTTTCCACAGAGCGTGAGAACCTGTGTAATCCTTGCAGACTAATGAGGTTTGATGGACCAAGACTCCCTAAAAGGCCACTGTGAACACCCCCCTCAAAAATTACTTCACCCAACAAAAAGCAGGAAGCATTTTAGAGATAACTATGCCAAAATTCCCAAATATTGTTTGTAAATCTTTTTTTTACATTTAAAGGGAGATATGCTATAAAGATGGATACTTTGCATTGGCATGGATCTTGTTTTATTGATACAAAATTAAGGTCAATTTTGTTATACTGTGAATATGTATTTCTGATCTTGATTAAGGTATTGTATGTGCAGTTCATTTAAAAATGTAATGTATAATGAAGAAATGTAGGATAATAGGGAGTCATCTGTAATAGTGAAGCTCATCAGTCATGTTAGTTAGGTTTTCTAGATATATATAGATATATTTTACTAAATAGATAATCTTCAAACCTTTCAAAGACCTTCAGAATATGGCATATAAAATGTTTTAATAACTTAGGACTTTCCTTGACAATGAGATACATCTGCTCCTGGAAGCATCAAGCTGCTTCAAGAGGAAGATGGGCACCAAAGAGGCTCCTTATGGCATTGATTAGCCATTTGGGCAAGAAACTGCCCTTGCCTGGACTGCTTGATGTTCTGTTGTATGAGCTGGACATGCAAGACCTACAGAGAGATGACTGCTGAACTTGCCTAAAGATGAGACTCTCCTTTGGGGTTCCTACTTCATATAAGAGTCTGCTAGACATTCTGCAGGACACAGAAGAAAGTGACTGAAAACTGCCAATATAGGTAGAAATGTCTTTAAAAGTTACTGCTTAGTGGAAAAGTCTGCTGGATACTATGGGCCTGTGGGCTGAATATTGGATGCCCCAACAATATAGAAGAACTTTGGGTGACTGTCCAAACAGCAAGATGTCTCTGTCAATTCAAGAGTGAATGAAGTTGCTTACAATGTACTTCCTATTTATTCAGGTAATATTACATCCTTCTGCGATCTTTGATGGAGTTGAAGAATTGATAGTTTTGGTTTTCCTTATAACCAAAGTTATAATAAAAGTTATTATAAAAGATAAAGCAGATATAAATTTTATAACTATAATTCTTGATTGATACCCATTTTTTATATGTAATTTTATGTTATAGTTAAAACCTTCCCATTTATTTAAACAAAAAAGGGGAAGTGAAGTGGGCTTCTCCTCTATATGCTGTGAATACCATTGGTTAATAAAACACTGGCTTGGGCTGATAGGGTAGAACACATCTAGGCAGGGAAAACTAAACTGAATGCTGGGAGAAAGAAGGCGGAGTCAAAGGAGAAGTTATGTAGCCCCACTGGAGCCAGATGGAACTTTACCCGGTAAACCACAGTCATGTGGCGATACACAGATTAATAGAAATGGGTTAAATTAATATGTAAGAGTTAGCCAATAAGAAGCTAGAGCTAATGATCCAAGGAGTGATTTAATTAACACAGTTTTTATGTGGTTATTTCAGGGATGAGCATCCAAGAACAAAACAGCCTCTTACAACAGCTCAGGGTGAATTCTAGACATTAGAACTCAAGACTTCTGTTTCATAGAACAGATTTGATTCAGCAAAAGTTGTGACCTCCTGACACCTAATATTAAAGCCTAAACATTGGTCCTGGTATCTCCCAGATGCCTAGCTTTGCTTTCTGGGTGTCAGGAAGAAGATAGAACTCTGGCTGCCATAACCTTTGTAGATGACTATCCAAGCCCAGCAAAACTTTGGACTTCAATGTCTCAGTACTGAGAAGGGAAAGAATATTAGCAGGTGGTAGAAATTTCAATCACTTAATTTTCTTTTTTTTTTCCTTTTTGTTGTTTGAGATCAAACACAGGGCCTTTGAGGGTGGCTGGCAAGTGCTCTATCACTGAGATATATCCCCAGTTCTGTTTCCTGTATTATAAAGGTGGAGTGAACTAAGTCCATAAAGTAATAGAGAAATAACTAAGAGGATTGTCTGAGGCCACAGCTGCTTTTTTCAGTATCTTCTGTAAGTTCACTGGGTTAGTTCATTGTCCCTCCTTAAATGGGGACAATTAAAGTGGTAGACTCTAAAGTCACAATACCTAACTAAGTCCAGGGCAGAGTAGATCATGATCACCTATGAGATCTCTACTCCTAAGTGGCATGACCCCTTTCAGTCAGCTCGTTCTGCATGGGCATGCTTTCTGCCTCTTTTGCCTGCATAACAAAAATGAAAATCTAATCACGTTTTCTATCTCAAGTGAGATAGACATTTAAACTTTTACAGAATTTGCACTTACATTTCATACCATGTCCTTCCTTGTGAAAGCCTTCTGCATTTCCAACTCCATACACCAGTCTTTCTTACAAAGCCATTTTACTTTGCACTTGAGCCTGTAGCTGCAGAATCTTTCTAAAGCTTCTATGGTGGTATGATCAGAAATGCTATCTCTACCTCTAAGGCTGTAACAGTTCTCTCTCCTGGAAAGTTAGAGGACCATTGATTTTACCTCATTAATCAAGAAGCCTCGCAGACAGACAAAACCTTCCAAAAATGGATCCGTAGCCTCAGGGGGTAATAAGCTTTCTATCATTGGAGGCTCTCAAGCAGGTGCTATGAGACAACCTCCTCATTCACTGACCAAATATTTAATGAGTCCCAACTTTGTGCCTGGGGTAGGGCACTGATGGCAGAAAATAAGAAAGGCAGGCACACACACACACACACACACACA
>NC_022027.1:20418772-20427747 GCF_000317375.1 Microtus ochrogaster
TGAAAACAGTGACACAAAGAAAGTGACTCAGCCTTCTGTGCTCTAAAAAGAGGGCTTCTCCTTACTATTGCAGATTGCTACATACCTCTGTGCAGGTGTTTGTTGTGAGCTTCCTCTGTAATGTTTGCAGGCCTGAGGAGTAGGTGTCATCAGCATCTTCATTTTATAGAAAGCAAAATAGAGGTTAACAAAAGATTAATTCTTGAACATCATGTGGTTGATACGATGACACCAGGAATCCAGACCAGAATCCAGACCACTAAGAATGGAATCAAGAAGAAGTACATAGACGTATGGTCTCTACCAGGATGGCAGTCTCCAAGAAAGTCTCCACCACGATAGCATCTCCAACAGCATGGTCTCCACCAGCATGGTCTTCACCAGCATGGTCATCACCTCCACGATGGTCTCCACTAGCATGCTCTTTGCCAGCGTGATCTTCACCAGAAGCCTCCAGAACAAGTATGAAGTATGCAAATTCATCCTTATTTAGGGTTGTTGAGTCAGAGATAATAGCAATGAGTTTCAGGAATCACATTTTAGTTATGTATCTTCCATAACTCATAAATGTTGAAGTGTGAAAAATGACTCCACTCCCCAAAGGCATTAATTGGTTAAAGTAACTGTCCCAGTCCTCTATGAAAAATATGATCTAAAGAAAGAACATGAGCTTTTGTTCCCTCTGAATTAGATTGCTCAAAGCTTCAAAACTGTTGAACTGTCAGAGCTGAAATCGAACTGCTGTGTGCCCCAGAGCTGGTCTCATTAATGTTGGAGCTCCCATTGTCACCTCCCATTGCTGGTACCCTGAAGCGCCCTATACCAAGGAGACACTTTTTGAGCTGGCATGACTGACAACATTATGATGAAATAAAAGGAGTAATATCTGCAGAACAAGACTCCAATTCTGCCGTGCACTAGCTGCAAAAAAAAAAAAAATGAGATGAATCATTTAAAATTTTCTGAGTCTCAGTTTGGTCATTTGTGTAATGGCGATAATTCTTAATCCATAGTGTCTTAACAAGACATGGATTAAAATTTATAACGAAGTATCCAGATTAATGCTTTATGCTTCAGAGATGCTGAACAAATAGTGAAAAATAAAACCCAGAAACTCCCATTGTTTGTTTTGTTTCTGGATTCTGGATGCGAGACAGAGAACCTTGGTATGAAGGCTAGTGTTAAGTGCCAGCTTGATGGGATCTAGAATCACTTGGGAAATGAACCCTGAGCATGCCTGTGGAGGGTTATCTGGATTGCATGAATTAATGTAGAAAAAAATATCTTAACTGTGAGTGTAATCACTACCTGGGCAGGGAATGCTAGACTATAAAATGAGGAAAGCGAGCTGATCTCTGCTTTGCATTCATCTCTCTTTCTCTACCTCTGACTCCAGATACCTATGAACAGTTGCTTCAAGCCCCTGTCACCATTATTTCTTTACCATGGTGGACTCTCACTTGAACTGTGAGATTAAATCAAAAATTCTCAACCTGGAGGTCATGACCCCCTTGAGGGTCAAAAGATCTTTTCACGGGGGGTCACTATCAGATACCCTGCTTATAAGATATATCCGTGATGATTCATAACTGTAGGAAAATTACAGTTATGAAGAAGCAATGAAAATAATGTTATGTGTGGGGAAGTCACTACATCATGGGGAACTATATTAAAACACTAGGAAGGCTGAAAACCACTGGATTAAACCAAACACTTCCTCTTTTAAGCTGTTTTTGCCCAGGTGTTTAAGAACAGCAACAAGAAAAAAAGCAAAGACACTTGGCTTTGTACTTACCCAGAGTCAGTCTGTCCTGACTTTGTCTACTGCTAGCTGTGTGACTTTGGGCAAGTTGTTCAAGTTCTGTGGCATCTAAGTTTTTGTTTCCCTGACAGAAAACATGTATCAGCTCCTTTGGGATGTTTTAAAAATGAGAAATTAATTTTGCAACATCTTTGGTACATGCATCTGTTGTTTTTTTCTCTTGTTTTAAAGTCAAATCACTTCCTTTGAGCACAGCCTCAGATAGCAGTTGTTCTAACATCAGTATTAAAATATTTCAATTAATTATAAATTCCTCTCACATCAGTGATGTGATATCTTAGAATAATTTACTAGCTGGAAGAAAAATATTCCCCAGAGACTAGATTTTTTTTTTTTTTTTTTTTTTTTTTTGGTTTTTCGAGACAGGGTTTCTCTGTGCCTTTGGAGCCTGTCCTAGCACTAGCTCTGTAGACCAGGCTGGTCTCGAACTCACAGAGATCCACGTGCCTCTGCCTCCCAAGTGCTGGGATTAAAGGCGTGCGCCACCATCGCCCGGCCTGACAAACTTTTATTCATCTTTCCACCCAAGAAGTTATTTGATCAGAGCCCATTCCCTTAGGGACCAACCAGCTTAAGCTGCTTCTTCACCAGGTAAGATGCTGGCAGCCCAGGGAGGTGACAGAGGTGACGCAACAGAAAATCCAGCCACAAGAAAGAGGAAAGAATTGGAAGAGATTTTTGAACAAAGCCATTTTAAACATCAGAATTGTTCCTTCTAGAGGCATCTGAGGGCAGTGCAATGCTGAACCCAGTTGTCTCAGCTGCCATGGTAGGAAATTTTCAGTCACCCTCCATTTCCCAAAAGACAGGAACCCTGGGCCTAATTGTCTAGCAAAGGATTTAGAGTAAGTGTAAAAAGGATGTTGGTAATAACAGTAATCTGGAAGATTTCTATGACAGATTTCCTGTCATCTTTGATAGCTCTCTCTGAATCATGATTCAAGTATTTTGGCCCTATGTCTATATTACTCTCGGCTCAATCCATTCACTCATAGCAAAACAAGGGAGCACTTGACTGCCATAAGCTCTGTCCCTGGTCCCAGATAAGTAATAGCTCAATCGGCATGGTCTCTTCCTTTGGAATCATAATCTATCAGGAGTACATAGAGCAGGCAGGGCTTTTCGGGAGGGGACCTTTCCCTACAGAGGAACTTTGGAACTTTTTAAAGTATAGTGTGTTGTGATGGTAATAAATTCTGAATTCCTTGATAGACCATTCGCTTCTCTCTAACGAACTTACCCACTTTTCCAGTCTCAGCATGCAACCCCAAATATGCCTTTGTCAAGAAGCAAGTTGCACCCTGTTTTTGAGTTCATGAGGTCTCTTCTATTTGGAAGACACTGCTCCTTTTTATCACTGAGTCCAGATGGGTAAACTGGGCCGTTCTGGAAAATAATGGCTGTGCTGGCAATTTCATACATCAGTATGCTTCATAGACTTTTAGCTCCAACAAAATGAAAGCATGTAATCTCATTGTGGTCTAGTTGGCTAGTACTCATACAATGTGATACATATGTGAGTTATCGTTGTATGAGGGAAAGGAGGGAAGGAGAGAGGGATGGACTCTGGTAATAGAATAATGTCTTTAAACCTCAGCAGCGTTCCTTTCCTGAATGTCCTTTCCTACCTCTAGTACAATTCGCCTACCCTACCTCTACCTCTAGCTTGTAACCCACGACAGAAATGGAAACAACCAAAATAAATTTCTGTTGAGTCAGGAAGATTTAAAGATTTAAAGAAGAGTGAGCTTTTAGAATAGCAGGTACTAGACAAGAGACCCTGGCTAAGTACATTAGTCAGCTTGAGCTGTCATAACAAAATACCACAGATTTGGTGGATTAAACCACAAGATTTTACTTTCTCATTGTTCAAGAGACACAAAAGCCCAAGATCAAGTTACTGACTGAGTCAGCTTCCGATGAGGAACTTCGTTCAGCCCGCAGCCATCTTGTTGCATGGCAGCAGAGAAAGTTGTCTCTTTCCAACACCACTGCTGTCAAATTAGGACCCTCCCTTATGACATAATTTAGTCTTAATTACAGGACCACCTCCAGCTTGAGGTTATGGACCCAACGTATGAAGTTAGCCCATGATCTTAGGGAAGAAAGGAGGAGGGAGAATCCATCCATATGAGAGAGGTATAGGGATTAGCCCTAACCTTACTACGACAGTGACTGAGAAGAGGACCATGAACTGAACACAGTTCTAAGTTGTCATTCTCCCTCTCATCTAGAAAAATCTAACTACCCAGAGACAGCCTCTTGCACAATGAAAATCAGCTCAAAGAAACCAAACCATGACCTATAAATACTCTCCTGACTCCTGCTCACCTTGGGCATCTTAATCTTTGTAGTCCCAGATAGTGAATAAGGGACATGGCATAGGTGCTCAGAGGGTGGGTGGCACAGCCTCACTCAAAACTGGAGCGATGCCTCAGCAGTTAAGATCACTATCTGTTCCTCCCAGAGGACCCAGATTTGATTGGCAGCACCCACATGATGGCTTGTAGCTATCTGTAATTCCAGCCCCAGGGGAGCCCATGATCTCTTCTGTGTTCTGTAGTACCAGGAATGTACATGACTAACAGACATGCATCCAGGCAAAGCACAAATATATATATAATAAACCAAAAACACTGTCCATCCAAGTCAAATTCAAAGTACTTCTTAAAAGGAACATGGTTACTGAGAGTACTTGCTTGGTCACATGGTTCCTATAACTTTGTACTGCTGTAGATAATAGGGAGTGGGGGAGACCTACAACCCCTAGAACAGGCATCTAAAAATGAATTTAGAAACTTTCTTTTTTCCAAAAACTATTGTAGCAATTTGAAAAAAAAACACCTGGGTAGCTTGAAATCACAGAAATTTAGTATCTTGAAATTAAATTTTTGGCCATCAAAAGGAAGACTTCCCCTTCTCTCAATCTTCAGTGGTTTTACAGCAACATTTGCAGTCCTTGGATCATGGAAACACAAGTCCAGCTTCTGCTTCTGCGTTTATATTGCTGCCTTCCTTCTGTTTGTCTCTGTCTGTGTGTCTATTCCTAAGAGAGTACTGGAGACTGGATCCAGGGACCTTGCTCCCCCACCACGACCGCATCATTTTGCCTTGACTACACGGCTCTAATCTTCACACCCCATGAATTCGTCAGAGATACTGGGGCTCTTAACTTGAACTTCTCTTTTGTGGAAAAACTATTTGAGTCACAGTAGAATCTGTGAGAGGAGACTGTCTGCTCCTAGAGCAAAAAGCCTAAGAAAATGAACTTATAAAGATAAAGGGTTTAGTTTAGCTCACAGTTTTGGAAATTTCACTCCAAAATCAAATTGCTTTTGCCTTACAATCAGGTATCAGGTAACAATAGTTGGGGGTCACATGATATAGCAAACTCAGGTACCAGTAAATCAAGAAGAAGTCAGTATCCTATACTCCCCCCTCTTTGAAAAAAAAATCCTTAATTACCTAAGGAGTTCTCATTAAGCTACAGCTAAGAAAGGCTCCTCTTCCCAACAGAACCTTTAGTACATAGGCTCTACAGGAAGTCAAGATCCACTAACCTACACAAGCTATTGTGACGTGGACAAGTAGATGCTATAATATAATAATTTACCTCTGAACAGTTTTTTTCCTGAAGTACTAGAAAACCCATAACTAAAATACTCCCAACACACATTAGTATTTCCTAACTAATGGTCTTCAGAATACAGCTCCTGAGGACATTCACTGTGCCAAGTTTCAAGAGCTGTGTCACAGAGACACAGCATCAGCAGGTAACAGATTATATGATCTAGATATATAAATATATGTATGTATATATAATATATGACATAAATAATATAACAAGTGTACCATCTATTATACATTACAAAGATTTAACATGACATTGTTGGAACAATTTAGCTTAGTCCTGTAAAATTGCTGCCTCAAAATTGGCTGCTAGAAGATCGGCAACCAGGAAGGAAAGGGTAAAATAAAGGCAAGGTCACTTGAGTAAAACTGAAATCTCTGCCTATTCTTGTGGCCTCTGACAGCACTGAGCAGGGCAGCCTATAGGAGAAGCTGGTCCCAAATGTGGAGAAGTTAAACAAGCACCCCAAAAGATGCCCAGCGACTGGCCAGCACCAAGGAAGGGAGCCAGAGATAAAAATCAGTGTCTGAGTGTAACAAGGTGTTATAGATTCATCTCCACCTTCCAAATCCTCCACAGGAATGCTTGGTGACCTACACTAATAAAATCCTAGTCTTCCCTAAAGAAATACAGAGAAGGAATTCTGGGAAACAGTTCAGTTTAGCCATAGCTACAAATTTCACAGGTTCCTTGACACATGAATTGAGGAAGCACAGCCCTGTCTAGAGGCTCGCAAGCACATAGCACATCAGTGTATCAAAGGCTCAAGATTTGCATTAAAAAAACTAAACAAACTGAGATGCGAGATTTAGCTCTGATGTAGCTCAGTGGTAGAATAGCTACCTAGTATATGAGAGGTCCTTGGGAGGGAGGGAAGGAAGAAAAGGAGGCACAGAAAGAGGGAGGGGAAAGAGAGAGGAGAGAAGAGAGAAAGAATGGAAGGGGAAAGACAAATTTTTATAAACAAACTTGTGTGAAGAGATTGCTCAACAATTAAAGTACTTACCCAGAATGCTAAGGGAGAAGCTCTTGAATCCCCAGAACCTGTGTAAGTTCCAGGTGGGCTTAGCAACCTGCCAGCAACCCAGAGCAAGCTATGTAGCAAGGCTATCTCTTCCCTCGAAGAATAAGGTAGAAAGGTAATCAGTAATGAATCTTGTTATCATCCTCGGACCTCCACATACTTTTACATCTGCACACACAAATGTATCCACATGCATAGGAACACACAAACACAGACATTACACACACAAACACACACACAGACACATTCTCTCCCTCTCTCTCTCTCTCTCTCTCTCTCTCTCTCTCTCTCTCTCTCTCTCTCTCTCTTTTTCTTCCATTAAAGAGTAAAAAAAAAAATCCAGTTGTTCATCTTCAACTTAGAACTACCCATTAGAACAACTTATGTTAGGGGTTGTAAACTTAAAATGATTACATATTGGTGTGACTTCATAAATCAACTGAGAGAAACTGTTAAGAAGCTGCTTTTGTTGCTGTTGTGTTGAGGTCTTCGATCCAAATGGACTTGAGTTTTTTGCATGGTGATAGATATGGATCTCTTTTCATTCTTCTACATGTTGATATCCAGTTATGCCAGCACCATTTGTTGAATATGCTTTCTTTTTTTCCAATTTATATATTTTTGCTTCTTTGTCAAAAATCAGGTGTTCTTGGTGTATGGATTGATATCTGGGCCTTTGATTCAATTCCATTGGTCCTCCTGTCTGTTTTTATGCCAATATCAGGTTGGTTTCAGTACTCTAGCTCTGTAATAGAAGTCTGTACAAAGTAGTACAGTAGTGAGTACAAAGATCATATGTACCCACTCTTAAGTGAATTTCAGACATAAAGCAAAGAAAAACCAGCCTACAATTCACAATCCCAGGAAACCTAGACACCAAAGAGGACCCTAAGAGAGGCACACATGGATCTTAACTACATGAGAAGTAGAAGTTTCAAGGCAGGGATTGTGATGCCTCCAGAAGTTCCTTTATTGTACAGGATTTTTTTTGGGGGGGGGGGAGGTAGCTATCCGAGGTTTTTTCCTTTTCCATATAAAGTTGAGTATTGTTCTTTCAAGGTCTGTGAAGAATTGTGTTGGGATTTTGATGGGGATTGCTATAAAATAAATGGGATACAGACCTAGATAAGAACTTTCAACAGAGGAATCTAAAATGAATGAAAGACACTTAAGGAAATGCTCAATATCCTTAGCCATCAGAGAAATGCAAATCAAAACAACTCTGAGATTCCATCTTACACCTGTAAGAATGGCCAAGATCAAAAACATTGATGACAACTTGTGCTGGAGACGAAGTGGGGTAAAGGAAACACTCCTGCATTGCTGGTGGGAGTGCAAACTGGTACAGTTATTTTGGATATCAGTATGGTGATTTCTCAGAAAACCTTCCTCAAGACCCAGTATGATGAGCATACCCAAAGGATGCTCAGCATACCACAAAAACTTGTGCTCAGCTATGTTCATAATAGCATTATCTGTCATAGCCAAAACCTGGAAACAACCTAAATGCCCTTGACTGAGGAATGGATAACGAAAATGTGGTACATTTAAACAATGGAGTACTGCACAGCAGAAAATAATAATGGCATCTTGAAATGTGTGGGCAAATGGGTGGATCTAGAAAACATCATATTGAGGGAGGTAAGCCAGACCCAGAAAGACAAATATCATATGTACTCACTCTTAAGTGACTTTTAGACATAAAGCAATGAAAAAACAGCCTACAATTCACAATCCTAGAGAACCTAGACACCAAAGAGGACCCTAAGAAAGGCTATATAGATCTAAACTACATGAAAAGTAGAAAAAGACAAGATCCCCTGAATAAATTGGAAGCATAGGGACCAGGGGAGAGGGCTAATGGGAGGGGAAGAGAGGGGAGAAAAATTAAAAAGAAGCTGCTTTTATTTAAGACATTGACATTAAGCTGGGTATTAAGTTGAGAAGCTTCTTTCGTTTATTGAGCAGCATTCAATCACTCTTTGAATTTATAGAACACTCTGGAGACATCCATACCTCCTCCAAACATCCTTACAGAAGTTGCTCTAAATGCCATGGCACTACTTTCTTTCCATCAAAAGCACAAAAATAAGTAAAGTTCAATTGACATTCCCCACAAAAGTGATGATAGTAAATCTGCTTACAGAAGCAATGACTTGCAATTTACATTCATATTTGTCAAAATATTGAAACCAGGTAATTAAATAGCTACTCTATAAGGCAGTGTAGGAATAGTTAAGATCATGGACTCTGGAACTGCGCATCGTGAACCGAGTTCTCTGTTCCACCACCTACTGCCTCTGGAGCACTGAGGGCAACTTCACTTTGTGTAACTTTACTTTTCTTATTAAAACAGGGTGCTAATATTTATTAATATGCACATAAGTGAATATTAAACAACTTGTTACTTGCAAAATATTTTAATCAACGTTTGGAATGCTATGAAAAGTACAGGTGTACTCCTCTCTCTCTTTCTCTCTCTCTCTCTCTCTCTCTCT
>NC_022027.1:20427847-20442007 GCF_000317375.1 Microtus ochrogaster
TGTGTATGTGTACACCTGCACAGGCATGTGTGTTTCTGTGTACATTCTTCTCTAGGATATGTCGTACATTTTCTGCCTCATTTAATCTCCACAGCAATCCCTGCATGGCCTGTACTATTATTCTAATTTTTAGATGAAGGAAAAGTCAAATAGAGGTGAAGAATCCTCTCTCAGGTGGCACAGTCTGAGGCAGTGCCCAGAGAAAACCCTAGATGGCTCTGACTCCTAACCACAGTCTCAGTGCACAAGGCCGTGGTGCCTCCTAAACAGAATCTGAGGTCTCTCAGAGACTGCCTCCTGAAGGTCTCAAAAGAGGAGATTAAATTGACTTGGTCCAGAAATGGAATTAGTCCCTCTCCCAGGGGTGCTAAAGTTCTTGCTGCCACTCATTCTTGACCTAGACCAGATATGAAAGCAGAACTCAGAATGAAAGGCTCCGTGAGTTTATTTTGCCCTGAGCTTACATGGTCCCTAGAAAGATCTTTATATAGTTTCAATCAAGGGCTTAGAAAA
Source organism: Microtus ochrogaster (assembly GCF_000317375.1). Classification (NCBI taxonomy): domain Eukaryota; kingdom Metazoa; phylum Chordata; class Mammalia; order Rodentia; family Cricetidae; genus Microtus; species Microtus ochrogaster. Next base: position 20,428,361 of record NC_022027.1, read on the forward strand.
ATTTTTAAAAATAACCTTGCACATACAATTAGAAACTGGCATGTGGGGAATTAAATGTGAGATGAAATTGTCTATGATTATTATGGAGGACTTAAAGGAAGTGCTTTGAAGAAAATATCTGACAGGGGGTTCTGCCGTGACTTGCTGATGACAGGGTTCACATGCATCCAAGGACAGAGACTCCCAACAAAAGGACCCTGCACTCCTAGCAGGCTAGATTCATAGATAAAGAAATCAGGCTGGAAAGTCTGGGAGGATGTGCCTACGATACACTAACTATTGTGTTATAATGATTAAGGTGATTGTTGCAGAGATTAAAGTCAAGAATAATTTAAAGCAAGCATGAGATAATCCTTTATACACAAAATGTATATATCTATGCAATTATGCTTATTGGAAATGCAATGTTTAAATGGGTTTAAATATATAAACTGGAGCAGATAGTCATCTCTGTAAAAAGGAAAAAGGAGAAGTCATATCGCAAAGCATTATTCTTTTTAGTTACAAATACATGAAAGAAACCATCTACAGCTTTCTAGGGGTTTCTGGATGTGTGTGTCTATGTGTATATCTCTGTATGTTTGTGTGTTTGTGCTTAAAGATACATGACAAATCCCTATTGATTAAGTGAGAGGTATAGGATTGAGTACAGTAGAAAGCAGTTCACTGGGTGTAAAGGTTAACTTTAACTGATATCTTAATGGAGCCTGGAACACCTGGGAAGAGATGCCTGATGAGGGACTGTCTGCCTCAAGTTGCCCCCTAATGGGCATGCCAGGTGGGTAAGGTTATCCTGGTTGGTTTAACTGATGTGAGAAGACCCATCCTAAATAAATGTCCTAGATGAAAAGACAAGGCACAGGGAAATATTTAGGTTGATTGTTTTTCTCACTCTGACTTCATTTTCACTGACAAGCCCATCTGGTCTGGTGCTGCCACTGCTGGTTCTGTGCTGAATCAGAACTCAGACTCTTTGAGCTTTGCTAATGACTGAAAACAGATGACTCTCCAATTGTCCTCCAGGCCTTAGGTAACAGATTGGGACTGTAGAGGCACCTAATCTTGTGGACGGAGCAACTATCAGGTTCTCAGCCTCTCTAGTGTGAGACAGTCATTGTTGGATGACCCAGACCACACCATGTAAGCTCATCTACTATGTCCTTAGTCTGTATATCCATTCTAATGATTTTATTCCTCTAGAAAACACATGTCATCTTTATGCAACTTTTCCTTCTTTTTTTATAATAATCTCATCATCCATTTATAATTTGAAAACATATTAGAAAACATTAAATGACAGACCCAAATGCATAAATATGTTTGCAAGACTGTGGACAGCTGAACAAAAAAATCAATAAAAAAATAAATAAAAATGCAATGAAACAAAAAATGTGGACAGTAGGATGCACGAGTGTGATATAGTCAATAAACAGAATTCTTGCTTAGACAGATCTAAATCTGTGCTATTTCTACTATACCTATGCTAGTGGAGAACTCTAAGAACACAAAATTAAGGTTGTCAAAGTCTTCCTTGACAGTGCACTTCTGGCCAAACAACAACCTAAGCATCTCCTTGCTAATTCCAGTGTGAATTATTGCAATGTTCCACCCAAAGGAGCTATGAGTTTCCTAAAATAAATAACTACTTATGGTCAGCGTTGTGGCAGGTGATATGTTGCTTGTGTCCATTAGAAAGGCTGTGGTTACAATACCTGCTCCAGATAAAAAGCAAAGGAAGAATACTTGACTTGGTGCCTGAGTCAAGTTTTTGATCTGAGAGATTTAATTTCATGTCAAGAGTTCAGGACCTGATGAGAGCTCATCCTCTCTGGTCCAGTCAATGATGATGTCCTTGCCAGCAACTACAGGGGTGTTTCTAGTCAACATGATAGATGATACCTACAGTTTCTGATTTATGCTTTCGTTGCTTCTGAAAATAGAACCCTGTCACTGACCTGCTATGTGCCCTCTAAAGGATGGCAATCAGTTAATAAAAAATACAAAGAAGCCACAGTTTAGATGCACCCTTCATATACAGATGTCCGTAAAAATGGAAGATCCAAAGTTTGCTACATCTCCATCATCAGTATGATTAGACTGTTCACTTCCATCTCCATAGTGGCTCTCTATGAAGCTGAGGAATTCCTCAAAGATAACATCTACATAAAGCAACAGGCTGTTTAACAACCCTGCATTATGATCCACACTACTTAATTCTTACTTTATTCAACTGTTTGATAAAGTAACTTTTGTTCCAGATTATGCATCACTAATAGCAAAGCAAATGATGCATTTAATGAAAAAAAAAAAACAACATGAATTTGGTCCATGATATCAATCCATGAATGCAAAAGCTGCCCTTATCCTCTTTATCAAATAGGGACTCACAAAATCATCTTGTTTTCTTTTCCATAAAACTGGGTTCAACATAGAAGCCAACTGCAACAGAGTACCAACTTCAAAGTTGAAGCTGGGTTCAAATCCTGCCTTAACACTCAACAGCTGTGTCACCTGATATATGTCATTACTGGTCTCCTCAACTGCAGTATCCTTTGTTGCTAAATTCTGTATGTTTTTGACTCCCCAAATTCTTGTGTGGAAATACAAATTCTTTTGCCCATTGACAAAGACTAAAGAAAAATCTCCCATTTTACTATTATTTAATTAATAATTAATTAGTATATTAATTATACTAATTAGCATCCTCCTATACAAGACTGAGAGGGTTCATCCTCCTTTCGTTTCTGGATGTTGCCACCAAAATGGTCACCTTTAAAGCAATACCTGGCTCTCACAAGACACCAAACCCTCTAGATCCTTGATTTTTAACTATTCAGCCTACAGAATTCTGGGAAATACATGTCTGTTGTTAGATGCCACTCAGTCTATGGTGTTTTGGACTATGATATATTAGCATAATAATAATTTGATGAAAATATTTTACCTCCATTTGTTGAATGTCATTTCACTTTTGAAAGACATTAAAAATGAATTTTCAAACACGTCTATTACAGTTCAAGTAATTTGAAAGCTGCTTTCAGGACAAACTTATTCTGTCAAAATGAGAAAACTAATGCCAATGCCTCAGAGCTGCGATGAGAATGAACTTTGGTAATTATAAGAGCACTTTCAATCATGTGTGGCCAATAATAAGAGCTTGATAAAAGGGCTCTCCAAGTGTCTACAGTTTTCCTCTCATAAACCATGACATTTGATTTGCCTATTGGGAAGCATTATAAGATCTAGAAAAAAAACTTGGAAATTTCAAAGATTTAAACCATAAAAATCATCATAAAATCAATCAAATCAGAGGTATTCAGAGCCAGGTATAAAAATGAATCTCGGGACATAAATCCTGATTTGTGACACTAACTTTATAAATTTGAGAACACGTACTCAGTCATGGAGTCAGTGGAGATTTCAACAGAAGTATTTTATAAAGGCAACCTTAGTAATAATGCATTAGCTCATTTTTGTGGTTTGAATGTATCTTCAGTTTAGGTATTACCACTGTAATGATGGTGAAACAGAGCCTTCAGGAGGTGATGATGTCATGAAGCATTTTCCCTCATTAGTCAAACTGAAGCCTAATGAAGGCGGCCTGACAGCCTTCTTGCCCTCTGTCTTCTGTCATATCAGGACAAAACATGAAGATCATCTCCAGACATCTATTGCTGGAGCCTTCATCATGGACTTCCAGCCCTCAGAAAGGAAAACAAATGTCTATTCTTTATTGGCTCTTCAGTCTATAGAATTCTTTTATAGATGAACAAAAGAAAGACAAGTTAGTTGAAACTTTGGAGGAGCTTTTATTTTAGAAAATAAAGAACCAAGATCTCAAACAATGTCATAAGGAACAGTTCTGGCTCCTAGCTTCTGATTTCTTTCTTTTTATTTTAATGTTAAAAAAACAATCTTTTTATTTTACATACCAATCCCAGTTCCCTCCCCTTCCCTTCCTGCTCTCCTCATCTTCCCACCACCTCACCCCCACCCATTCTTCAGAGAGGGTCAGGCCTCCCATGGGGAGTCAACAAAGTCTGTCATATCACTTGAAGCAGGACCAAGGCGCTCCTCCCAGAATCAAGGCTGAGCAAGGTACCTTATCATAGAGAATGGGCTCATAAAAGCCAGTTCATGCACTACAGATAAATACTGGTCCCATGACCAGTGGCACTAGAGACTGCCCAAGTCACACAACTCTCACCCACATTCAGAGGGCCTATGATAGTTCCCCTGCTGTCAGTCCAGAGTAGTGAGCTCCCACTAGCTTGGGTCAGTAGTTTCTGTGAATATCCCCATCATGGTCTTAACCCCTTTGATCATATTATAGCTCCTCCCTCTCTACAACTGGACTCCAGGAGCTCAGTCCAGTGCTTGGCTGTGGATCTCTGCATCTGCATCCATCAGTTACTGGATGAAGGTTCAATGATGACAATTAAGATAGTCATCAATCTGCTTACAAAGGAAGGGCAGTTAAGGCACCCTCTCCACTATTGCTTAGATTCTTAGGTGGGGGCCATCCTTGTGCATTCCTGGGAATTTCCCTAGTGCCACCCATTATCATTTCACAGAACCATAACAAGCGTCATTATGATCCACATGCTTACAAAGCATTTGATCTGTCAGCATGAAAACAGGTGATGTCTTTCTAGACCAGAGAATCACTTTATTGTTAAAGGTGCATAACAAAACACACTAATAGTGATACGGGCCATACCAACTAAGAGCAGCTGCCCCGATGAGCAATGGCAGGGACACATGAAAGTCTTTGGTGCTATCTCGGGATGATACCTTTCAAGTACAGATGGCCACTTTCCAGGGCACTTTTTATAAACTACACTGACTCCTGTTTTTTTTAGTAGTTATTGAGTCACCTTTATTGAAATGTATGGATCGGGAAGCCAAAGAGTGGTTCCATGAAGCCTTCTAGAAAATTTGTAATCCAGTCCAACATCACAATTAGCCTCCCTATGTAGAGTGGATCTGGTTCCCAGAAATTATGCATTTCCTATTTTCTCTTTAAGCTCTATAGGCCACAGTCCCGGAGTAAATTCTTCTAGTTGAAGAAATAATGGAGTTCCAGTGAAGCTTTGAGCTATGTTTTCTGTCTGGTTCTTCAAGTATTTGATGCTTGGAGAGCTATAGATATAGATAGGGAAAGGAGTCACTATGTTATGAGGATTTGGTGTGATTAGCAAGAAGAACACCATAGAACACAGAACAAAACACACACTGCATCCAGATGGGCATGGACATAAGAAAATGTATCTGTAGACTGAGGTCGGCATGGAAATCATATAACAGTAGAGATGTGTGTGAACTCAGAATGTGTGGCAGAAGAAGCATACAAGGATGAGGATCCTGACCCTGAGACCCAGCTGCAGTGGCAAGAACTGAAGTTCATCACACTAGACTTCTCGGAAGTTTCCCAAGCAAAAGAGACATCCTGGAATCCTGTTGGCCCTGATCCAAGAGGACATAAACTTTCTCAGTGCAGCAAGTAGATGTAAGTGCTGCCAGGGTGGATGCTGTGCTGTGTTACCCAGAGGTGACTCTTGGGGCTTTTATTCAAAAGAGGAATCACCTCAGTTAAGATTGTCTGTATTTGCTGCATGAGCAACACAGCTCCTGGCTTCAGTTCAATATGAATGATCATGTCATTTGCCAGAATTCTCTTTGGGTTTTTGTAGCAAGTGAGTATTTGGTCCTTCCCTTGGCCTGGCTATGACTGCCTCATTTTCTTATGGAGTATGTTCCTGAGATCCTCCCTCCAGATACCTCCTCCATGCAAATGTTCATCTCAGAACTGGCTTTCCAAGGACCCTTAATGCGACATTTGCTGGGATGTTTGGAAAATGTCTCCTATGTGCTGTGTACTTGACACTTGGTAGCTTACTAAACTATCACAAAAATTATTTCTGTATGATAGATAAGAAACTTTAGCTTTAGGGAAGTTAAATCCTTATCTCTTAATGTCAACCAGTTATAGAAAATATGTTTTGCACCATTACCTGGTACAAACACAGGTGCAGATATACAAGATAAACCAAAGCTAAAATATCACTGATGTAGGATTCCCCTCTGTATGCTACGAATGTGTTTTATTGCCATTAGTTAATAAAGAAACTTCCTTGGCCCATGGCAGGGCAGAATATAGCAAGGCAGAAAATCCAAGCAGAGATAGAGGAAAGAATGCAGAGTCAGGCAGGTGCCATCTAGCCAGCTGAGAAGCAAGAGGTACCAAACCACAAGCCTCGTGGTAAAATATAAAATAATAGAAATGAGTTAATTTGAAATGTAAGAGTTAGTTAATAAGAAGCTTGAGCTAATAGGCCAAAGAGTATGTAATTAACATTAAGCCTCAGAATGGCTATTCCACAAGTGGATGCAGGGGCTAATGAGTCTAACCAGATGGGTGGAGGGTAACAGTCAAGAGGGACCAGCAGAATGGAGAATATCTGTAACTACATATCATAATACAAAGCATCACTGTGTATCATGTGCTCAGTATTTTCCAACCATATGCATATTTTAAGCAGATTTCTCTAAATTACTGCGATTTCTTACCAAATGGTCACAGAAGTTGACACTCCTCATCTGGTACCGATATGGTTTCATTTAGATATTTAGAACTGCAACAACTGTGCAAAAACCCATCCTGCCATCTAGTTTTTTAATAACAAAGTACATAAATTAACATCCATTTGAAGATTCTGCAACTCGTAACAGAGAAAGCTAGAAGTTAAATAGATTAAGCTTAATATTTAATTAAATATAAATTATTTTATGTGTGTGCCAACATCTGGATGTCTAAGCAAACTGCTTTTAAAAATGTAACAAATGGAGGAAGGTAAAAAAAAAAAACGAAGGTGTTTTCTCTATCAATTTTCATTTGTCTCTTATACGACCTTTACCCACCCTCAGCTATGCCCAAAATCAGTAGTTGAAATTCAGTGCAGACACTGATAACTGAGGGCAGACCATGTCCACGTTGGACCTTCTGATAATGTGTGGAATTCAGTGTATGCCTCAAGAAACCCTTTCTTCATATCTAGTTATTTTCCCAATCTCTGATCAGCATAGATATAAAGATGGTAGCTTTATTTTCTAGTTTTACCATCATTTCCTCCTCTCCTTGAAAAGTAAAGAACCATCAGGTCAATCAATCCAGCTATTGGTTGCTTTTTAAAAATCAATAAAAAGAACATTTGCTTAATGTAGCTTAGGAATTCATTCACAGTGGAATCTAACACAAGTTTGAGTGTTCTGTGATAAGATTTTTGGGTATAGACAAGATTTTGTGTTTGTGGAAAATATAATTTTCCTTAGTTAGTTCCCCATTTCAACAGCAACACAACTGTCTTGTTAAAGTTAATTGTCAATAACAGTATTTGGAATCACCCAGGAGGCATAGATTTGGGTGTGCCTCCAGGGTGCTTCCAAAGAGGGATTAGCAAGAGAGAGAAGGGCCATCCCACAAGTCAAGGTCCCAGAGTAAATAAAAAGGAAAAAGGAGAAATTGAGTTGAACAAAAGCATTTGTTTCTCTATAATTCCAGGTTGTAGACACAAAGGTATGCTGCTTTCCCCACCATGATGGACTCTCAAACCATTAACCAAAATAAAACTATCCCCCATATATTGGCAATGGAGGGGCCAGAGGGAGACAGAATTGAAGGGGGAAAAAGCCAAAATAGATCAGAAAAGGATAGAGAAGAGATAGCTGGTTGACAGGTTAATCCCAGAAGAGGGGCAGTCAGGATGCCAGATAAGATACTAAGAACTTAGAATTTCCTGTTTCATCATCTGTGAGAAGATAGAATCAAAAAAGCCAAGGAAGAAAACCAAAGAGCCTCCTGGAACCATGAATCTAATAACACATGATGGCTTACTTATCAGTTATAATCATACTAAGAATTCACCACCCCTTCAAAGGGGTCACTGAAGGAACAGGGTGAGAATGTTTTTCAGGTTTTGAGTGGTGCTGAAGGAAAGTGACAAGAGTCAGTCACACAACCATGAACTTGCATGGTGTCATGATTGACAGCTCTCCCTCTGAAACCTAAAAGAGAAAAAAAAAGATATGCAGTAGCAGAAATGTGGGGGAAAATATGGCTGCAGAAAAGAAAAAAATTACTACCTAGCAGCTACTGAGAGACTGACCAAGGACGAACACTCCAGCCCCTTTCTCTGCTCCGGAAAGTCTTCACCCACCTGCCACTACCATTAGCACAGTGACTCACAAAGGATACGATTGATTTTGTTCACAGAAACCAATCAATGCCCAAGACAGAACAGAGGGCAGGTTGAGGAAGTCACAGGCAACTCAACAGGAGACAGATGTGGATGCATACACTAACTAGTGGGGGCTTAGGTCACAGTGATTCAATAACAACACTGTAATTCTGTCTCGACTGCCTCTCTGCAAGGGAGAACATTTTGTCTGTCAGGTTTTTGGACTCCAGTAGGAGATGTAATCCCATCAATTATAAGAGGCAATCTATTGGCAAAGGGTTTCTTAATTATTAAAATTAAGTGAAACTTAAGTGTTTCTGATCAATTTTTCATTACCTCATGTTAAATGTCTCCCTACACAATTTTTATGAGCATTATAAAATTTATGAGATGGCCATGGAAACTGACTCATTTTTCTTATGAAAAACATAAAGACAGAGGCTTTCCAGTGAGAAGTTACCTTTGACCCTGCAGAAGATGATGGAGCTAGCAGTCAGTAAAGCACGGAGGACCCAGAACTTTTCTAATTCAGTGTCAATACAAGCCAGTTTTCTTTTCAAATACCAGACACACTTAGAAATAATCTAATAAAACTCAGACCTGTACAGTCATCTTACCACTCTAGAACTACTCAGCCAAAAACTAGACTTCTGCAGACATTTTTTTCAATCCATACATTTTTCTCCTCGAGTTATCCTTTTTTTCAAGGATATATTGATAAATGAACATTTTAGCCCAAAAGATTAATAATAGATCTATTGTCCTTTCAGATGAAATCTGAACAGATGTTAGCCCTGGGAAAGCATGGAGTGGCCTCAAGCTTGGCTCTAACAGTGTAGCATGTTGTACTGTAGAAGATATTTTAGCACAGAGCTTCAAGCACAACAGCTACCTGGTGCTCTTCTGGGCTTCTGGCTCCCGTCTCCAGTTCTTCCAGCCAGCCCACTATTTGTCTCATTGGTGATCCTTTCTAAAGGAGTGATGGCAAGTGCATTCATAAGGAGCAGTGTTCGAGTTGCTCCTCAGCAACTTTCCTTTATGCATTGATAAAGGAAATTATTTGCTCAGGTACTGTGAATCTTTTTTTTAATCACTGAAAGGACATTCAATGCTATATAAAGAGATCCATAGTGAAATATGAATGGGGAATTTCAAAAGCCAGCCAGGAGTCCTGTTCCACTGTCATTCATTCCGTACACTGCTCTTGTTTCTACAGTGTTCCAGGTAGAGCTCTGTTTGCAGCACTGGGAGAGGTATGATACATTTGCATTCTGCCATGAGAGATGCATGTGTATAGATAATTGGTATACACTGTTGCCAAGAGACATTTGCAAACACTGCTAATTGCCTACCTAATTTCAATACCCTTTGTCTTTCTTGATTTTAATTACAAAACAATGAGTTCAGTTAAAAAAAAAAACTTGATTTCCCAGAAGTCTGTGCCCACTGGTCTGTGAAATAAATAAATGAGGTAAAAGGCAGAACCAAGGAATGATCACAGTTCTTGGTGGATCTCTCTAGGATTTTTAGCCCTGGAACTTTATCTCCTTGTCCTTTCTCACATCTTCTCAAGTTACGAGGCACAGCCATGTACATGCAATGTCCCTCACCTCATCATAGTGCGGTTGAAGAGTTAAAAATAATAATATTCTTAACAACGCCACTGAGGAACCCCCATGTATGGTGTCTTCCCAAAACTTTAGTTGTATAAGACAAACCAAGATCAAGTTAATTCATTACTAACCAATATAGATCATGACAGGAAAATGATCCATGTCCTACAAAACAACTGAGGGGGTTTTCATGATGGATACTGGCATTTAGACTTTGGGCATGTTGCATGCTGAAAGAGGAAGACTGCAGTAGGGTCTATGCCCTGGGAAGAACTACAATCAATGTACTTGCATCCCACTGACTTCCTACAGTAGATTTGCATCTGTAAAGCCTGGGCAAATTTACCTCTCTTTGCTTCATTTTCAGAGAAGAGAAAAGGAAACTATTGTACCAACTTTACATCATAGTTAATGATAAAATATTTCTCACTGGTAATGCTGTTAAACATTGCTAGGTGTGTCCTTCAACAAGTGCTTGTAAGAACAGAGACAGCATGGCTGTCCCAGTAAGCACACTCCCAAGAACTTCAGCTGAACACTGATTAAAAAAAAAAAAAACTGACTTCTTATCAAGTTTTCTGGATGGATCTTTATTATCAGTTAATTCGCTTGGCTTTAAGAAGAGCAGACTTTAAAAATGTCTTTGCTTGGGACTTGATATATGGGTTGAAAGTTTCTGTTCCTATCTGATATGACTGGAGATGGATGCCTGAATAGAGTCCACGTTCGTTTGGGTGATTACTGTCACTCTGCTTCTGCCTCTCTTCCGTCACCTGCCTCCTTCTGTCAGTCTTCGGATCAATCTCTTTCTGTTTAGCTGTTTACTTCACGTTAGCAAAGGTGTTGTTAGCCCACTCAGATGTACCACCTCCTTCTGACACCACCCTACTGATATGATTTGTTTCTAAAAGTACCTGGAAATTTTGTTTTTATTCAGAGATGGTGAGGCCAACAAATTAGGAGACAACTGCAGTACATGGAGCCTGCTACACATCTAAGAGGAGAGCTGGCACATCATGTCCAGCAGTTATTTTAATATATCGACATGATTAGACTGAGGAATGCACAAAATGCTGATGAACACAGTTTTTGATGAGTGTGTGATGAAAAATATTAGCATTTACATTGGTGAGCTATTAGGGTAAATGCCTGTGGAGACTTCGTTTAAACTAGCAAACACCTGCAGAAATCACTAAACGAGGGAACATCTTGAATTGCATACGATCTGTCTATTTGCTCAAGTTGGGATATCATCATCTTCTGCCCCCCAGTCTGAGGTTCTCGAGTCATGTTACAGTCTATACCAATGTCACTTTTGATCTCGGCGTTTAAACTACACCACTGGCTTTTCTGATTCTCTGGTTTGCAGACAACAGATTTGGATATTTAGTTTTAATGACTACATGAAATAGTATGGAGACTTCGCAGACAGACTGATGATAAATTAGATCGGTAGATAGATGATAGATGATAGATAGATAGATAGATAGATAGATAGATAGATAGATAGATAGATAGATAGATAGATTCCTGTATACTCTGTTTCTCTGAATGACTTTGACTGATATGCCACACAGATTAATAACCATATCATGCAAGGCTACATGAGGAAGCACCAGGCCTGGAAAGGAGGCAACAAAGTAATAAAGAGAAAGCCTAGGTATGAATATTCTGTTTTTATCTTAATTAAGAATTATAAAACAGTCATTTGGGTTTAGCTATATTCACATAATTTTTGTAGGCTCTGATCTAAACCAATGGTGCCTAGCCCTGGGACAGTTTGGGACAGAAGAACATTATCTCATGACTACACAGTTAGAGAGGTAGTTTACAAACTGGGTTCTGGATAAACTGGTTGGATTAACTAGTGTGTGTTCTCAGGCAAGTTGCTCACTAATAAATAGCTTGTCCTGAGATGGATGCTATCTCCCCAAGATCCGTAAGACCACCAGATATTAAAACATCACAAAACAGAAAGTATGACTTAGACTGCAGGGCTTTTACTGAATGCAGTTTTTCTCATGTGAATCAACTTGTGTCATACATGTGTCTCTGTGTTTGCATGTGTGGGGGTGTAGATATATGTACATATACATGCATGTGTGTGTATGTGGAGGTCTGAAGTTGCCAGATATTGTTCTCTGTTATTCCCAACTTTGCTCATTGAGTCAGGATCTCTGTAATGTGAGCTAGTCAATCTAATCAGCTTATGCCAGAGATCTTCTGTCTTTACCTTCCAACCACTGAAATTATGGTTGTAAGGCCACTCTTGGGTTCTGGTGACCCACACTCTGCTTCCTATGCTTGTGCTTTAATCATTGAGCCATCTTCCCTGTCCTGATTATAGTATTTCAGTTGGGTCTACTTCTAATCTTCTTCTGTGCCATGAATGTTCATTTCTACCAGGACACATTGTTGAACTACGTGATATACAATATGCAATTATTCAAGTATTCTAATGGTTTTATCTAGACTCTCTTCATGTTCTATTCTTCAGGTAATTGCTGTGATTTTCCACTCTCCCTGACTCATGAGGAAGAGTTAGTAAAGTCTTTGAATAGATGCTTTCTGGTTTACACTTAAGCAAAATTAATTACAGTGCCTACACAGCTACTACAATTAGTCTAATATATATAATTATTTTGTATTGTGCCACTACCTACTCAAAAGTGATTATCTCATTTTCTACAAATAACAGCACGTTTTTAAAAGAAGTCATATTTTGGAGAATGAGTGAAGATAATCCTGAAATATTCTATTTTTCCAATAATACACTAAATATTTTTAAAATTCAATTTTATCTTCACTTTCTGTAAACTTGAATATCCTTTGTAGATAGGAAATATCTCCACCTTATATACTTCTCTTTCCTAGAAGCTAATTCAAGGCTGTTATAAGTAGAAGCTTAATAAATATTTTAAGTATAAGTAATAAAGAAATTAATGTGAATTATTGAAATACAAATGTTAGAATATTTTCCTCCTATAGGGAAGAAATTTCTAGCTAATTCTGCTAGTCAGTTAAACCATTAGCATTTATATTTCCAAATTTCTACAGTCATAGAAAGATATGTGTTTTAAAAGCCACATTTACCAACATAAGACCTCTGGATTGCATTCAATGCTCCCTATCAGTCCTGAGCCCATAGGACTCATATGACTGAACCATAAATTTAGTTGTGCTCACATGATTTTTAAACTCTTGTAAGTAGAACAACTCACTTACTCTTTATAAACAACTGAGAGGCAAATGCAACTGGTCTCTGACCCCATTAGTTCAGGCATTTTTAAAATCACAACCCTAAATAATTTAGAGCCTTGAAAGGAAAAAAGAATTAGGGCTGGTGAGCTGGCTGAGCTGGAAAATAACGTCCACAAGCATGAGGACTGAGTTCAGCTATGTGTAGTGGCACATATCTCTAACTGTAGCATTGAGGTTGGAGATGCATAGACCAAGGAGCTAGCTGGCCAGCTAGACTAGCCAAAACCATGAGCCCTGGAGGAGACACTGTGTCAAAGCATAAGCTGCAGAAGTAACTGGGGTAGACACCTAGCTTTGATGTCTGCCCCCAGCATTACCATGTGGACAAACATATCTGTATAAATGCATATGGCATCTACACACACATCATACAGACAAAAAAAAAGAAGAAGAAGGAAGGAAGGAAAAGGAGGGGAGGAAGAGAGGGATGAGGGAAGATGAAAGACAGCTCATCTAGAAGTGTGATGGCTAATATTAATGGCCTTGGCAAAGGAGCAGCAGGTGGCAATTGAAGATCTTGGTGTCGGGCCCACAAG
>NC_022027.1:20444116-20465752 GCF_000317375.1 Microtus ochrogaster
CCCTCCTCCTACCTCCCCACATATCCCCAACCCTACCCTCCACCCTTTCCTCAGAGAGGGTGTCGCCTCGCATGGGGAGTCAACAAAGTCTGGCACATAACTTGAGGCAGAACCAAGGTCCTTTCCCTTGTATCTAGGTTGAGCAAGGTGTCCCTCCATAGGGAATGGACTCTAAAAACCCAGTTTATGCACTAGGGATAAATGCTGATTCCAAGGCCAGTGACCCCACAAACTGCTCAAGCCACACAAAATTTTCAATTAAGTGAAAGAATGTGATGATCAGTCTTAACTGTCAACTGATGGAGACACATTTGCAGGTGTGTCTGTGAGAATATTTCTGGAGAGATTTAACTGAGGAAAGGAGATACTCTGAATGTGGGCAACAGACCTCATGAGTTGGAGCCCAGGATTGAATAAAAATAGAAAAACATGGAAAGGATGTGAGCTATGGTATTCAGCTCCCTGTTATTTTATACAAGCAGTTGTCATGCCTTCCATCATGATGATCACCTTAAACTATGAGCCAAGCTAAACCCTCCCTTCCTTCCTTAAGTTGCTTTATGCTGGGTATTCGGTCACAGCCATGAGAAAAGAAACTAATATAAAGAGGAAGACTTTTCTCTCTCAGTTAAATAATGACCCACATGTTATCCAGAAAGGTGCCCCAAGTTCCAGTTGACTGCTTTGCTCAGTTCATTGGCTGAAGGAAACCTGTCACAATTATCAGCAACAAAATTCCTAATTTCAAATTCCTGGAAATCATTGACACGATTATTTAGGTCTTTGGTGTTTACTCTATTTTTCTCACCTTGAGGAATTCTATTAGCTTCTTTCCACCCTTCATATCTTTTAAAAAGTAATATAATAAATTAGATTGCATTCAGGCAGTCATATGCTGATAAATGATTTTAAACTGGCTTTCCAGCAATAACAATTCAGTCCAGTAGCATTTTCCAATTTCGGGGATATAAATAGTCCCACCCTGGCCAATTTTGAGAGAAGATATATTTAATAAAGGGATGGAAATTCCTGGAAAATTAACAATTTCTGACTAAACCATGGGAAAAGCTTCATTTATTATACTCTGCAAGGTGTGTGCATTCACAAAATCAGTGATGTGCACAATTGCTTCTGCAGGAAGCACCCCATCCCCTAGAAGATTTAATCTGAAGATTACATACACCTGTCTGGACATATTTTCCTGATAATCTCTATGGTGTCCAAATCCAGCACACAGGGGCAACAGCTTCACTAGAAATTCAGTGTTAAGGACAGCTTCTTTCACCAGCAATATCATTATGAGAAATTGTCTCTGCCCAAACAAAAAATAAATAAAAATGGATGTGGGAAGTTAATACATTCTCTTAGTTTTTGATCTACTAGTATCTATTTGGAACTCAGTTATTAAAGTCTAATTTTGAAATACTTAATAAAGTCCCTTTACTAAATTCATTGATAGTTTCTGGGTAACACTTTGGGGCATTTTATTCCAAAAGAAACACTCTTTAAGCTTACACATACTACATTAGGAATCTCACATTCTGAACTAGATTGGTGATGAGACTATATTCTTCTGCACTGTTTTCTCTTTTTAAAAGGTTTATTTATTTTTAGTTTATGTGTATTTGTAAGTGCCTGCAAAGACAACAGGGGGTGTCAGACCCTCTGTAACTGTGGTTAAAGGCAATTGTGTGTTTGGTATGGGTACTTGGAATCAAGCACAGGTCAAAGAAAGAAGCAGCAGTAACTGCTGAGTCATTTCTCCAACCCCCATCATATATCTTAAATGTTTCAATTATAAACATATCTTGATCCTTTCACAGGTAGATTCAATCTAGATAATATTTTCATATTATTCACAGGGAGGACAAAATATTTCATTTTGTAAAAATCTCAGGCACAAGCAGCAAATCTTACTCTATGATCCCCAAATATTCCAGACAGCTTCAAAGAGAAAAACAACATATCATAATTAGGAAACTGCCCCAGCAGAAGTTCTGATATATCCCCACCTGATTAAACAAGTGTGTCACATGTATTTGATAACTAGATGTGATAGAGAGTCTCCACGGCATATAAACTCCAAACTATTCAAATATACCAGACCGAACAACTTCCCTTTCAGACATTAGAACACTATATATTTTTTTTGAGATCCTCCCTAAAAGACTAAAGCATTGGTTGAGAGTTCTATGATGCACAGCCTCAGAGCTGATTTTCAGGGAATTCGAGAAGGTGATAAATGGCGCACCTCTGACCTACCTAGCTATATTGAAACAGTAGGTAAGCTCCCTGGTATAAGAGATTTGTATTACATATTCTATGTTGAAGGAGACCTCATGGCAACTCTTGTCCTTGTCTGGTACTTTATTGGCATACAGTCAGACTCATCAGCAAAGGCATTTGACCAGGGAATGTGAGACCATTAAACGAGGGGCTGAGACAATGAGGATGTTCTATCTGGAATTCACCAAGGCCAGCTGGCCTGGGTCTGAAAAAAGCATAAAACCGGACTTGCTGAACATAGCGGACAATGAGGACTAATAAGAACTCAAGAACAATGGCAATGGGTTTTTGATCCTACTGCACATACTGGCTTTGGGGGAGCCTAGGCAGTTTGGATGCTCAACTTACTAAGCCTGGATGGAGGTGGGCGGTCCTTGGACTTCCCACAGGTCAGGGAACCCTGATTGCTCTTCAAGCTGATGAGGGAGAGGGACTTGATCGGGGGAGGGGGAGGGAAATGGGAGGCAGTGGCGGGGAGGAGGCAGAAATCCTTAATAAATAAATAAATTTAAAAAAAAAAGAAAGAAGCAGGCCTTTCCCCCAAAACTCTGAAACTTGGTCTTACCTTTTCTCCCTGTAAGTATGTGGATTTGGCTCACTGAAGCTGAAATCCAACTGGCAGTGGGAAAGAGCTTAGCAATGGTGCTATAAAACATCGCAGGGCCACGAAGCAGCTTCTGAGATAACAGAGGACAGATGCAGAGAAGGCAATCATCAGGCATATCTGATAATACTGCATTCGCATTCCAACCTCAACAGGTAAGGAAGGACTTGCACAACACAACTTTCATTTCACCTGCACTTTCTATCAATTACCAATAGTTTTTAATCATCTTCTATATACCAGCAACATAAAAGATATGACCCCATAATGAGATTATCTTGTGGTTGGACAAGAAAGGATTATATTAAATTAATGAAAATAGATACAATCTTAGGCATCAGCGATGAGATTGTAGTATAAAGACCCTGAGAAAGAAGTCTTGGGATTTGGTTCTATGAGAGTAGGTCCTAACCATTAAAGAGGATACAATAATGTTTAGGGACTCTTGACTTCTTAGAAATCACGTTCATAATTTAGAGTGAATTACATATTTCTCATGCATGCTTTTCTTGGGAAGAAGATTTGCCTAAATATCTTGTGAAGACAGTTTTGTTCCCTTACTGGGATGCTGGTTCTGTGCCTTGTCTCTGGGAAGGAGACAGAGAAGGTAAGTTTGTATTGAATAATAAACATTACAAGGAGAAATATTTAGTTTAATTGTTCACAACTTTCTTATTGATTCTTCTTTCTCCTCAATGTTGTTCAGTTGTTAGTCAGTTTAAAGTGAAGTCAAGGGTATCTTGAGAAAGGAAAATCCATTACCTTTAATAACCCATAGTAGACAGAAATGGACACTGGGAAATTGTAAGCCAGAATAGTTTTCTGAGTCTCCCTAAGAATTTCCCCTACAACAAAAGCATCTCTGAGGTGGAAATAATATTGATGTACATACAGCTTTATTTCTTACTTAAACAGGAATTTCTTCTACAGTCCCAAAGAAGAGCTTTTACTTCCTGTGCTGATTTTGCCCAATCCAAAAAAAAAAAAAAAAAAAAAAAAAAAAAAAAAACAGCACTAAGATACTAATTCTCCAACAATCATAAAGGGGATTGTTGGGCTCCATTTTCAGAATACTCTACATCTTTTATTTTTCTGAATTAAAAATAAAAATCACCAATATTCCTGGATAAACTTTTCACTATCTTTTTGCTATCAACAACAAAACAATTCTTTGGCAAGTGGCCCTGGATTCTATAAGAAGGCAGACTAGGCAAGCCATGAGAAGCAAGCCAGTAAGAAGCAAGCCTTCCATCAGCTTCTGCCTCCAGGTTCCTGCCCTGTTTGAGCCCTGAGCTAAAGTCTTTCGATGATGAACAGTGACAGGGAAGTATAACCAAATAAACCCTTTCCTTCCCAAGTTGCTTTGCTCATCCTATTTTTTAATAGCATTAGAAACCTTAAGGCAGAGAAATAAGGTTTCAGATACTAAGGTTTCAGAATCTTACTTACTAGTAAATTTTGAATCACCGTGGCAAAATGCATGAGATAGCTGTTTCACTTACGGTTTCTATTACTATAGTAAACACATCACCATCAAAAAATGAACTTTAGGAGGAAAGGATTTATTTCAGCATACAACTCACAGGTTCTGGGCAAAAGTTCAAGACAGGGACCTAGAGGCAGAAACTGAAACAAAGACCATGGAGAAATGCTGCTTACTAGCTTGGTTCTCATGGCATGCTCAGGCTAGTTTCCTATACTACTCAGGACCAAGAGTATAGTTGTAGCACTGCTCCCAGTAGCCTGGGCCCTCCCATACCAATCATTAATCAAGAAAATTATACCCCACAGAGTTTTCTATAAGCAAGTCTGATGGAAGCATTTTGTCAACTGAGGTTTCTTCTTCCTAAATGATTCTAACTTGTCTCACATAAGGTAAAATATAGCCAACATGGGAGAGGGTTGAAGGAGAGGGGAGCAGAAAAAAAATGTAGAGCTCAATAAAAATATAAAAATAAAAAACATAGCCAACACAGCTGCCAAGTTTACAAAGATAAAAATGTTTACTTAGTTTTCAGTCTCTCAGTCTTAGAGATTCAAGGGCATGGTATCTTTATTGGCTCAGTTCTGGTAATTAATGCCATGGCTATAATCACTTCATACTGAAGGAGTTTGTGCATTTGTGTATGTGTCTCTGAATGGGAATTCAGAAAGTCATACTGAAGTCCCATCATCTTCTTCAAGGGTATTGACAGCAGAACCCCTCTCCTTAAACTTCACCTCTCTACCACTTCCCAACAAAGTCACCCTAGGATCCAAGTCTTTAATCAAGATGGGAACTTTGCAAACACAAGCCTTGTTCAACTCTGCCACTTAATAGTGATTTGTGTCTAATTCTAAGAACAAGCAGCCTTAAATAGTTTGAAGTAGACTTTCTCACCTTTAATCGTTTTGATTTTAGCTCACGCACTAGAATGGTGTGAATGGGAAGGGGAAATGTCAAAAGAACTGGTAAAAGCTAGTAGAGCAGTTCAAGAAGATCTGAGGGTGACTGTGTACCCAAAGAACAGTTCCACAGATGACACGTGATAAACACAAAAGAGACCCAGAAGTTAAAACTTAAAGACTTATTGAGGACTTTCATGGTGATTCCAGGATATTATGGGTGAGAACTATGTGTCTAGATTTCACAGTCAGGAGGTTAGCTATGCATTTACTAAATAAATTCAGAGTAGGCGCTAACTAAACAAATCTGG
The DNA here is from genome assembly GCF_000317375.1 of Microtus ochrogaster. NCBI lineage: Eukaryota > Metazoa > Chordata > Mammalia > Rodentia > Cricetidae > Microtus > Microtus ochrogaster. The sequence goes on from NC_022027.1 coordinate 20,449,703, forward strand.
AGGCTGAAAGTGATAAAATTTAAGGGCATTTAGAAACTTAGAAGGCAGTACCAGAGAAGAGATGAAATTCATACCGACACGTGTATGTACACTCACAGATGCAAAGAAGCAATGATGCCAAATGGGAGCAATGATGTTGGATGTGCCTGTGCCATGAAGTGTGTAAGTAAAATTAGAATATATAATCTCAAACACGTTGTTCAAAACTTGACATTTTATGCACAAGTCCTTTCTTTATGTTAAAAACAGAAAAATCAGTTGGTAGGGTGCTTGCCTACCATGCACAAGACCCTTGCATCCATCCCCAGTGCTATTTAAGCCTGCCTTGCTGGCACTCACCCTTAATCCCAGATCTAATAAAGGTGATGTCAGAAGATTCAAGATCACCTTGGTCTACATAAGGACTACTAAATAAGAGTTTAAATTCAGGATGTTCTAGAAACTCTGTCTCAAAAGAAATAAAAATATTATTAAAATAAAAGTACAGAAATCAAAATTCAAGTGAAGATTATGAGATGTTTTTATTTCAGTACTTCATAAACTTTAAACTGGGTTTGTGTGCTCTTCAGAGGTACAAACACCCGCTGATTGCTTCTATATCTAGAAGACAGTGTATTTAAAGTTGGTCCTTCCGTGGAGGCAAGAACTGATAAGCAAAGCTGTTTCCTTGGAAACGTCTAAGCAACATCTGACATCTTGCTAAACATCTAAATTCACAGTTGGTCTTTGGTAGCCAGCACCAAGACAAGTTGACTTATGAGGACGGAGTGTCAAGTTGGGATAGAAGTCAATTATGAATATATACTAGATAGAAAATCCATCCCTTTCAGTCTTATTCAAAGAAGATTCTGTCTTATTTTATTGTCTTGAAATTCACTCAGTGTCTGAAATATGAAACTTAAACTTTAATATATGCTACAATTTTTATTTATAAAATAATAAGATGACACATTCACTGAATCGCTTTGTCAAAACTTTGCTGGTGATTTGTTCCTGTCTATAAATGCCCCATAGATAAGTTTCCAGGGTATAAATTCCTAAATACCTACTTAAACTCGTATAACTGAAACATTTATCATCCTATTCAACATTCCAACATTAAAAAATATTTGTTGAACCATAATACTGCACAAAAAATTAATATTTACCTTTATTCTGCATTATATAGCTAATCTATTGGTATAAACAGCCCCTAATGTTCATATTCTTCCTAGTTCTTAATGGCTGGCACTTTAAAAAGTCATACAAAGAAATGATCCACATTCAAACTTATTTGATCTTTACAGCTCCCTACATGGGTAATATAAACTCTACTAATTTTTATTGACTCCTGTTGTAACTTCTCCCAACACCCTTTAAGACAGAAACTTGATTACTAGCATTGCAATTTCACAAATAAGAATCCGATGCAGACAGAAAAAAAACACTCAAAAAGAACATGAGGTGAGTAAGAAGTGAACTGGGGTGTTAAGTCTGATTGTCTGGAGCTGAAACTGAGAAGCTCACTATGGTAACTCAATTCTGGAGTACGGCTGCCAACGTGTGAAAGAAGATGACCCAAAAGACAGAGATTTATTAAAAAATAGTTTATTGAGATGTAATTAACATGCCATAAAATTTACCCCTTTAAAATATAAAATCAAATTATAATAATGCATAAAATGGTTTTTTACATATCTATGATGCTGTTTAACCATCATTTCTATTCCAGAATATTTTGTTCCAAAAAATAATAATAACGCTATCCCAATATCAACCGCTCCCCCAGACCCTGGCAAGCACTAATCTAATTCTCTTTTGTATGGATTTTCCAATTTGAGTCACTTCATATAAATGATATCATCTAGTATGTAGCATTTTATACATGGCTTCTTTCACTTAGCAAAATGTTTCTTGGGTTCATCTTTCATTTAGCAAAAGGCTTCTCAGGCTCATTATAATAACTAATTGGTTGCCAAACTGGCAAACTTTGAAGAAGGACCTTCATCTGAAGAATTTTCTCTATCAGAATGGCCTGTGGCGAAGTCTGTGGGGAAATTTTCTTGTTTGCTGATTGATGTAGGGCTCCCATGACACTTTGGGCAGTGCCATCCCTGGGTAGGCAGACCTAGGCTGTTTAATTAATTAAGGAAGCCAAATGAAGCAAGTGTGTAGGCAGCATTCATCTATGGTCTCTGCTTTGTTTTCTAACTCCAGGTTCCTGACTTCGATTACTGCCTTGATGGTCTATGACATGGGATTATGAGTTTACTAAACCCCTTCCTCCCCAAATTGTTTTGGTCAGTGTTTTATCACAGCAACAAAAAGCAAACTGGAACTGCATGTGTCAATATTTCATGCCTTTTTGTTACTAATATCCCTTTGTTTAAATATATTATATTTTGTTAATCTACTTCTGTATATAAATGATTTTATGATTTTGGTATTTGAGAAATTATTAACAATGTTTTGAAAATTCATGTACAAGACTTTGAACACATGCTTTAAGTGTATGCAATCATATATGTAAGATTGGACGTACTGAGTCTTTCAGTAGCTTTATGTGTAACACTCTGGAGAAATGTCAAGTTTTTTCCAAAGCAACTGTGCCATTTTACAGCCCTATCAGCAAGTTCCTGTATGTTATTATAGACCATTAGGATTGCTTTATTATGGACCTCAATAAGGATTATGTCACTTTCTTTTAAGCCATAGTTTTCTCATTTACCACAAAATTATCTGCTTTCTAGATTGGCTTGAGAATGTATAAACATCTGCTATCACAATGCCTAGCAAAATAACATTTTTCAATCTGCCACTACCGCACCTTTCTTTAACATTAAATAAAACTTTATAGAAGTTCTAAGAACTGATTTATGTCATGCATACTTTGTTTTTGCTTAGACATAGCATAATTGACAAAACAGAAATAACATGCTTGTGTATGGAAATACCTATTTCAGGCAAATGACTTTAAAGAGTGAAGACATGGTTTATCTGGTGTACTGATTGCCAGCACCTCAGTCACTAAACTTTAAACTCCAGAAACCGAGGACACTGCACATACATAATCTGCCAGTTCCTTAATATAGTTCACTACATTTTCTAGGGAGAGGCTGCACATCCAATCACAAAATTTTTGTCCTTCTGTCATTATGATAAACATCATGCAAAATTAGAAACCTGTAAACATGTGTTCCACAAGGTGGAGGGAAAGTAGCTATTTGGAAATTCAAAGGGAATGAAAAACTAATTGCCTCAAATGAGTGGTTTTAGTGAAAGGTCTTTGCTATCTTTATCTTTCCACTGTCCTCTGTAAAACTGTGTAGGCTACAGATTTTGTCCCCTTCTTCCTCTAAATTACACTCCCACAATTCAAATGATAAATGATCTCAAGCAATTACCCTGGTAGCTTCTACAGTTGACTTTTGCTTGATGGCTGCTGTATAAGAGACCACTCATATTCCTGCTTTGTTACCAAAAATATTATTTCCTGATTGCTAAAAATAGTGTATTCTCCCCCTACACCTTGTTTCTGACCACTGACTGTCCCAGTTATATAACGTTTATGTGGCACAGAAACACACCTAATCATGTGTCTGCTTACAACAGGGGCAATAGACAGATGAAAGAATATAGCTCCTCAGGCAGCACTTGCTTTGTCTCTCTACCCAAACAGTTTTCACCACTCAGCAGTTTGTTGGAAAAGAATTGGCCCTAGTACCTTGAGCAGATCCATTCACACACTCTTCACACAATAATTTATTTAAATGTCTTTGCAAACCAGAGAGCAGGCCTCAGAAGTCTGTCTTCATATGAGGAACTTCACAGGTTGAGTCACTAGCGACTATTACTTCCCCCTATCATCTGTCCCTATCATAAGATTCCTCAACTAGTAAATAACAAATCCATATTTTCCAAAAACATTCTACTTCATTTTTATATAGACTCTATGAAAACATGCAAATACAAAACCTCTAAAGATCACTTACAGAGGCTGGAGAGATGGCTCATCAGTTAAGAGTACATGCTGCTCTTCCAGAAGATCTGGGTTAGATTCCCAGTACCCACATGGGGACTCACAGTCACCTTTATCTCCAGTTCCAGAGGATCCAACATTGACTTCAGGCCTCCATGGCCTCTCATTTAGTGCATGTACGTACATACAGGCAAAACGTACATAAACATCATTTTTTAAATTTTTGATGAGCCTGCCTAATTCTCTCTTCCAAAGGATAAACAGCAGGCATAATATTAGCAGTCTATATTCTTTATAAACTTATAAAATCCTATGATTATAATGAACAAAAATAGTCCTTCATATTTTAGCTATTGATTAGCTAGAATTTCAAATTCAAGAACCTGTTGGCTTAGTATAACATCTCAAAACATCTGTCTACAAGTGTAGGGAAAAAAGCCTGCAAGAATTGAAAGAATTGGACTGGACTGATGGACTGATGTTAACCATCCTCATTGGTGCTGCTTCCACAGTTCCTTCTCACTCTGAGAGCACCACAGAAGAGAAGTGAGCAAAGCTAAAGTCAGTGAATTCAACAAGGAGAAGCCCAGCACTTCAGCACTTCAGTAAATGGAAACAATGGCCTTCATTGAAGCAAATGTTCCAATTAGATACACTAAACTTTTGCAAAGAGTGAAAGTAGTATGTAATCATAGAAAAACTCTTAGAAAGTACTAAAAGGAAAAGGAAAGTACAGTCTATATCCATAGATGCTGGAAGAAAGTCCTCACTAGACTTGTCTGCAAGCTTTGCATTGCATGGAAATATAACTTGGGAATGGTGCTTCACTAACTTAATTGCAGTACACAATGTTCTCCTAATTTGTAAATTTGTAGCCACTTGTGGTTTTGAGTAGTAATACTGAAGTAAATATCCTTCTAAGTTATTCTTTACATCTCTGCCTTTTTCTTTGTGACAGAATTCTACAACCAAAATCGCTGAGAAAAGGCGTAGAACGTTTTAGTCTTCTTTATATGTATACACAAACTGCTTTCAGACGCATGGCTGCCTATGACTCCAGCAGCATCATGTTTTTCCTCGACATCATTGACGAAAACCAGCTTCGAACTTCTGAGAAGCTGACTAATGGGAAAGTAGCTCTATTACATGCTTCTTATTATAATTAAAGTAAATTGAGTGTTTTCTTATAGTAATTCATTTATTAGTTTGGTAATGTATTGTTGAATCCACTTAAAGAGTCCTTCGTATTTTAGCTATTGATTAGCTAGAATTTCAAATGTCAGCATTAACAGCATTAACATTGAAATGACTTGTAATTTGTCTCAAACATAGGTTTTTATGAAATCTGAAGTGTCAGATAGCATTACATAAATAATAAAACATGTTGGTCTATTTATGTTTTACAAATATAATAGCTCTTCCTATTTTTGGAGTTGTGTTTTTGTGGGAAGTTTTTCTGTGGATGAGTTTCTTGAGTGGTGTTTGTTTTGTTTTTGTTCATTTATTTGTTTGTTTAAGAGAGAGAAGGGACAATGGAGTTCAGTAGGTGGGGAAATGGGGAGAATCAGGGAGGGGTTGAGAAAAAGGAAAAGCATGATTAAAATATATCACATAAAAAATTTTTCAGTTAAAAAAAATAAGAAAGAAATAGGTTATAATCATTTTTACGTACCTCTCTTTGGTCTATTGCAGGAGGATGTCTCAGATATTTATAAATATCTGGATTTTCAACATTTATTACCATAAATGAAATAATTTTCTGTGATTTCATGTTAATTTTTGAATAGTGCTTGTTCACCCTCCAGTCATGTACTCTTTACCTTCGTAACTCTTTTTATCATAAGCTCCTACCAAACCTCTTTTAACCAATATTTCAAAATTATCAAGAATGAAACAGCTTTACTTTACTGCTCCAAGGCATAAGCTAGAAGTTTTATCCCATTTTAACTCACCTTCAGGTGACATATCAATTTGCCATATATCTTTACTTAATTTGTGGTAGAATTTATATTTGGTGTTTTGTAACTTTTGTTTCAAGACCATATTTTCATCCAGGTTTGCAAACTGACCTGTAGTCAGAGAACTAACTGAATGATTATGAGAAGAAATCAACCTAATGATGGACAACTGGTCATACTGATTAGCTGTTGACTGTATTGTCTACATATTTTGTAAGAGCATATACGTGTGTGAACATGCATGTGTCTATATTTGCACGTGAACTTGGTTCTTGCTCTAGTGTTATTTCTGTCACTGTGATAAAACATCCTGACAAAAATCAACCGAACAGGAAAGGGGTTTACTCTGTTTACAATTCCAAGTACAGTCCATAGTTTGAGGGACGTGAAGGCAGGAGCTAAAGCAGCTAGTCAAGCCACCGTCAAGAGCAGTAAGAGATTATATGAGAATATATCCATTGCTTGTTCTCATCCAGCTCCATTTCAAACTGCTCAGAAGTCCCTGAGTAGAGAATAGCATCACCCACAATGGACTCAGTCTTCCTATATCAATTAACAATCAAGACAGTTACCAACAGATATGCCCATGAGAGATAATTCCTTATTAAAATTTTTTTTCTTGGTTGATTCTAGGTTGTTTCAAGCCAACTGTAAAAACTGACTAGCACAGATGTCTTCCTCAATCACTCTCCATCTTATTTTTTGAAACAGAGTCTCTCTCTGAACATGGAGCCTCTCCAGGGATAAGATTACAAGCTCACACTGTCACACCTAGCTTTTATGTGGGTATGGCGATCCAAACTCAAGTCTTCATTCATGTGCAGCAATCTAATGACTGAGCCATCTCATTAGCCCTAGATACTGTTTTATTTTGTTAAAGTGTCATTCATTCAAAATGGATATATATTCTTTTTGCATCACTTATTGTCACAGCACCTCATACAACCTGTTCTGAATTGGATCATATGGATTTTGCACACAAAAATTTCTTTTTGTCTAAAATAATATTCATTTTCTTCCCTTCCTGAGTCTATGGACCCTGGATTTATGTTTTCCAAGCCTACCTTCCCAAACGACCACTTCCACAGACTAAAACCCAGATTTTTCAACCTTTCTTTCTTTCTTCCTTCTTCCCTCCCTTTCTTTCTTTTTCTTTCTCTATTCCTTTGTTTCTTTCATTCTTTCATTTTTTTATCTATTTATTTCACAATTGATCAGGTACCAAACACATCCCAGAGTTGTTCTCTTTCCTTTCATTATGCTGTTTCTGTCACCAGAAGTATCTGTGGTCTATACATGTCTTTCCAGAGTTGAAAACCAAAATGTTTTTTAAAATCCATTTGTCACTAATCTTGACTAACAACAACAGACACAAGACCCTGGACACAATCACTTGTGATATTCTAGGTCTCTAGGGGCTACACCTGACAGAAGGAGCTCTGAGGATCCAGGCACAGTTCCTAATTGACAAGGCTTTTCATACTTGTTTAAGAAGACTGTGCTCTACAGCAGTCAACAGGTTCTCAGTGTGCAGGCGAAAGGCAAGAAGTAGGTGTAGGCTTCTTTGTCTATAGGGCATTGTCTGGAAGTGATTCATTTATCTTTTGCTTGCTTTTGTCACCCAGAGTATATCAACTCAGTCCCATGTACACCCACATGAAGCTCTGGAATTCTTTCTTTACCTGTCAGCAATATGTCCCCAACAAAAGCTCCTCCTGCTCCCCTACCTCCGCTACCCCATCCCCATCCATTCCTCAGAAACGGTAAGGCCTCCCATAAGAGTCAACAAAGTATGAGGTATATTATTACTAATGAGAAGAAATTGGCAATAAATATGAAATATAAATTGATGCTTCAAACATGAAACATAAGTTTCTCCTTTTTGTCTGTATGCTATGCACAGAGGTAAACGGAATTATGGAGAAACTGTTGAATTACAGGTCACGGTGTGTCTTCTGATGACTCTTGTATTATGGTCATGTATGGTCTCCTTTATTACAATTATTTATTACAATTGCTATTGCAGCAATTTTAAAAGCCAAGCATCTATATGATCTCAGTGTCTCAGACAACATACAATCCTTGCTGTTGTATGGGGTCACTGCACTGTGGGTGATCCATGTCTTGGTGAGCAAATGAAGTCAATTTATTTTTATAATTTTCCACTCCAATATATAAAACTTATTTCCTGACAATGAGCTCCTCTTTAAAAAATACTGTTACCTTATCCCACTTCTAGATGTCTTGCATGGCCTAAGAGTGAATGGCAGTAGAGTTCTCCAAAAGTTGCACCTTCAGATTTTTAGGTGACTCATACCTTCTGCTGCTTGACTACATTTTTTAAAAATGACATGCTAAGCCTTAATAGGAAAACTTTACAGTCAAAAGGTGCATTCAATTTGCACATCAATTATACCATCAAACCTTTCTCTCTGGGGCATAATAGTAAAGTCTATCAAGCTTTCCATCTGGCCTCGAGTTAAAAAACATTCTCCTTCTGTACTGAAGAAGACTTCAATAATGCTAAGGTTAGGGAAGTGTAATAAGATACGATTATGAACCCTAAGTGTGTGGCTAGAAACAATCACTCATTTTTGTGTGAGAGAAAGAAACTTTTGTTTATACTGCTGGGAGCTCTCCTTTCTGGACTACTGAGTATGAATTACTTCTAGTGGCTACATGTGCCCCTCAGTAAACATTTGAGCATGATTGAAGGCCGATTGGGCCAGCCTGCTCACATTAAGATTATTCTCTGGTGCGAAATTAAATTTAAACTAATAGCTTTTCATGACTCTCTGGGTAATCCAAAAGTGTAGGCTTGCAATTCAAAATGGCAGCCTGCTCTCCTGTGCACCTGCAAAGTTTCCTCTACCATATGTGGAGGCAGCTGCAATTTCCACCCCCATCACTCTGTTCTACCACCACAGACAGCGCCAGCGGTCAGCACATATAAAAGTAATGGGACAAAGTTTATCTATGTAACACATTTCTCCAGATTTTTCCTCATGCAGTCTCCATAGTAGACTCAATTTTGCCCCTATTTATCTCTTTGCATCCTTTACTATAAGAAAAGTAGTTTTAAACTTAAAAAAAAAAAGAGGCTACAAAGATAAGTACATTGAGACTTAGGTCAGAAGCCATGGAGAGATTGTGTACTGTGATACATAGGATAAACTGTGATTTCAAATGCAGTGGTTGACTCAGGGAACTGGAAATGTATGGGATCCAGAGGGGAGTCTATGAGTTGTGATGCTTAGGCATTGTGAGAGGGTATATAAAAGATTCGGGTTGCTCCAAAATTACTTTTTATTAGAATTTTGGTGTTCGCTCTGATATTGAGGAGAGTGAATCCAGCTTATGAGTTTTACACCTATTTTCCACAGCACTACGTATTTTAAAATGAAAGGAATGAGTCAATGTTGACATTGTATTTCTCCAATATTTTCAAATCCTAATCTCAGCCTCCATCACTTTTTAAAACACATTATTAGGTAATTTAGAAAATGGCATCTCAGAGGACTATGTTGTATTGGGTACTAAAATCCATAGATAACCACTATGGTCAAAGTGGAAACAAAGACATCTGAGCCAAGAAAACAAAGTCTCCACGTTGATGGGCAGAACAGAGTTGGCTAAGGACAATTTGGTCTTACGTGAAATAGTTACATTTCCCCATACCCTTGTCCTCCTCAGCTGCTCTAACTTCATACCTTTGGTAGTGTCTTATATTTCTAAAAGCCAAAAACCTCATGCAAACTTGTTTACATGGAGACAGGATAGCAAGAAAAAAGGTCAATGGAAGTAGAGAAACAGAATTTGTAATCATGATGAGCTGAGTTCACACTATGACTCCATCATTGATTGATAGGAACTGTCACATAGGGTTACTCTGAGGAGACAGCAATGAAAACACTCAATATGGCCCCTGTGTTGGGATGTTTACACTGCTAAGAGCACAATATCACAGGCGAAGTAAGACACTAAGAATAAAGGTTTATTTTCTCTCATGGTTCTAGGTCAAGGTTGTGGGAGGTGTTTGGTGATGCCCTTACAGAGAGTCACACAGAAAAACAATCGAAGTGTGTATAAATGTATCTTCTGGGTTTCCCTCTGCTTTCTTTTGTTCACTGTGTGTAAGAGATGGGATATGGAGGTGTGGTCACCCTGAGGACATGCACAGAAGCCAGAGTGAGATGGCATGGTAGCGGATTTTTCCTCTATTACTCTTCCCTTGTTGACTTGAGAAAGAGTCTCAGTGAACACATAGCTTGGTATTTGGTCTAGGCTGGCTAGCTAGTGACTCTAGGATCTTCCCATCTCTGTACACACACACACACACACACACACACACACACACACACAATTTTAGGATTATAGGCACACACAGCCATGCCCTGCTTTTTACATGGGTGATGGGGATCAAGCTCAAGTCAATATGCTTCCACAGAAAGTGCCCTTATCCACTGAGCCATCACCCCAGCTGCTTCCCTCTTATTATAAAGCCATCAGTATGCAATCCTAGGATTCCCTCAATTACCCCACCTTAGCATCTCTTATCTCCTGTAAAAAGCTGCAGCTTTAGCCACTAAAGCCAACAAATGAAGCTTTCATCTTCTTAATAGCTCGCAGTGCTGATTAAATTTAGCACCAGACACTTTGGAATATTCTCTCACAGAATATTTAAAGCGTAGCAAGCCCCAGTTTACTCTAATTGCTAAATAAATGCTAGCCATTGCTATGATCCAGAGCCCAGCATTTCTTAGGATCTATTATTGTCATCATACACCATTGTCTTCCAACCCATCTTGCTCCTTACTCTTGCCTTTTTAAAAGCTATTGCTTGAACTCAGTGTACCTGACCCAACATGGAATGCTCTATTTGCTGTTACCAGCTTATCCAACCATGTCTAAAGGCTTCGAAAAAGCCATTCATCAGGTCTCCACCTGCTTAATTGACAGTTGTTTATTTTTGGTTTGTTTTTCTTTCTTTCTTATACCACCCTAGGACTTTGATATTACCTGAACTCACAGTTGTTTTCTGATATCTCTGAACATCCAGCAGTGAGAAAAAAAAGAAGTCCAAAAGCAAATCAAAGCATTTTCCCTGCATCCTAACCCAGGGAAACCCTTACTCCAAAAAGAGGGCAATAAATTCAAACATTGTCCTTCATCACATCAGGATTCCAAAGAAGACAAATATTTGACTTCTTTTAAGTCAAATATTTTCATGAAGGAGCATTCAGTTTAGAATATAGGTTTTCAGAAAAGAACTTTTCTAGTCCTGGGGAATGTAGACTACTTTATCCACAACTATTGTTCCTGCTAAGAAAGAACCCCCCCCCAAAAACCCTGGTAAATGTCAAGTTCCTCACCATTGTCTACCTTCCCAAAAATCTTCTGAGATAGATTCTGTCATCACCGTGCATTGTATAGATGGTGATATGAATTTAAAGAAAAAGGTCATTAGTCCAGTCCACTGGAAAGGTAGACCAGAAGTATATGACATCAGAGACCATTGTGGAATAAATGTGGAATAAACATGGCTCTCAGCAGTAGAGTTAACCCAAATATGGGGTTGTTTTCCCCCCTCACTAATCCACACTTCCTCACCACATTCCCTAAACATACATGATCACTCCACAGAGTACTATAAAACCATATTTCATTGCTAATGTTCCACAGTCAGCAGCATTGACCCACTAGCATGTAGAGGATTCAACATCAAGTCCATGTGAAAGTCTCGTGAAAAGTTAGTCATGGTCCAGCTTAATTCTATTTATCAAACTCCAAGAGACTTTATAAAAATACTTCACTGGAGCCGCAATCTTGAGAAAACAGGTTTTACAGAAGGACCTGCTGGGAGGACAGCTGGGAAGAGTTCTGAACAATTATAGAGCAGCGGCCGTGCTTCCAGTTTCCCCTTTAGAGTCACGGTAGGTTCGAAGTGTGGGGAAGGAAGATCCACTCTCCCAAAAAACAACCAGTGAGTGAACGAACCCTGCTCCAGGTTCAACCGTGTCTTGTCTCCCCTGCATCTGTCACACTGGCTAATAATGTCCATTAGCAAAGCTCTTCTTCCTACCAATCTCCACTAGGACAAATGGGGAGGAGGCACTGTTAGCCACTGTGTAAGATGCTGGGATTTGCACACATTTTATCTAATTCTCTTTTTCATTTTATCTGGTCATTTTATTGGGAACATTGCCTTTTTAATCTTTAATGGTCAGTGATAATCCCTGATGTATGAGACAGACAGTTAGCACTGATAATCAATGCTTGAAGGCCCCTCTTTTCAAATATGTAGTGATTGTTCTCCTGTATCTCTTGAGGCTAGTTGGACATGACAATTTGGTTTGTTCAACGAAATATGTGAAGATATAAAATGTGCCGGAGTACTGAATTCCACTCGCCCTACTCTCTGACCTCACTTTCTTCTCTTTCTTTGGGGATCATGGGAGCATATGTTAATGTGGAATTGTTGTAAGAGCCCAGAAGCTGTAATACTAAGCTAATTAAGACATGGATGTCAGCTCCCTAGAAAATGATCTGAAGCCCCATCAGGAGAATTGTAGGGAAGAAGCAAACTCATTTTATATGTCATCACTGAGATTTCTAGGCTATTCATTTATTACAGCATAAGCCAGCCAGTCCTTTTGCTATATAATGTATCACTTGGAATTATGTTTGACCTAGGAGAAATAGCAAACTTCACTGCATTGATTAAAACAAGGGCCTTCCTTGGCTAACGTCCTAAAAAGGCTCAAGAAAGGTAATTGGACTGGTAGGAAGACTCAGTAATTTATTCAAGATCTAGTATCTTTCTATTTTCTTATTCTGCCACCTCTAGCTGTATTATTGATTCTCCTAGCATTGCTGACAATTTCTACAGGTGCTGCATTTGTGTAGGAAAAGAAGAAAGGCAAAGTTCCTTGGTTTTATAACAATGAGACAAACACAGTAGATAGATTACTTAGACAACAAAACTTTTTTCTCACAATTGCACAGGTGGAAAAATCCAAGCTGGCAGTGCTAACAGGTCTGGCATCTAATGAAGACCATGATGGGAAACTCACTGAAACAGGTGACCTGAGCTAGTGAGAGCTCACTGACTCTGGACTGACAGCCAGGGAACCTGCATACTGTCCAACTAGTCCCTCTGAATGTGGGTGACAGTTGTATGATTTTGGCAATCTGTGGGGCCACTACCAGTGGACCTAGTGCATGAACTGGCTTTTTGAAGTCCATTCCTTATGGAGGGATAACCTTTCTCAGACTAGACACGGGGGCCTTGATCCTGCCTCAAAGTAATATGACAGACTTTTTCAACTCCCAATGGATGTTGGGAGTGAATGAGGGGTGGAGTGGGGAGAGAGTTAAAAGCAGGAAGAGGGGAGGAAGAGGGAACTGGGGCTGGTATGCAAAATAAGACTGTTTTAAAAAATAGAAAAAATAAAAACTTTAAAAATATAATATATTTTAGTTATTCATATACAAAGAAACCATAAGCTGTGCAACATTAACAATATAGCATTTGTTAAATGCCACACTTATAACCTATATTGGCTTTGTATATACTAACTCATTTAGTATTCCAAGCAACCCCACAGAAGTGTCTTTAATTCTAAGCTTATATTAATTCATCAAGCACATGTCCAGAAGAAGGGAACTTTCAATTCCCAATGGAAAAATGAGGTCTCTGAGTAATAGAAGCTTGGGCAAAAGCCAAACTCTGCCCACAGAATGCGTAACAATGCCAAACCTGAGCCCACATCTTCTGCCTCCAACTGATGAGCACTCACTCCAGCCTACAACCCTCTTCCAAGAACAAAAGGCTATATGATGAGTCACTGATGCATTCACATGGATTCTCATTCATACAATACATACTCCATTCAACTGGTTTTGCAAAGTGGAAATACCGTTGCTTGCTTTCAGTAGATGAGGAACCTATTTCAAGGATGTGTCTTACTAAAGCTACCTTATATAGCAGAGAGAGTTTTAGGAAAGAATTCTTTCACTATTGGCAACTTCTTTTCTCCATGCAACACAATAAAGCCACTATACTCTCTCTTCAATATATGCATGGGATATGGTGAACCATAAAACCACTGGAAACATAAACATACTCTCTTTTTTTTGTATTCTAAACAATAAGTAAATTGTGGGAAATATTTAGCTTTATATAGCTACAAGAGGTTTTAAAGTCTTTGAGATTGGGTTGGTGTCTAATTTGAGGCCCAAGTCATGGGAAGCCTATGCCTAACCCTACCTTGATGATGAGGATGCAGAAGTCAAACAGCTCAGAGACCTAGGATAGAAGAACTAAACACTACTAATAAAAAGAAAGGAATGAAAGAAGGAAAGAAGGAAGGAAGGAAGGAAGGAAGGAAGGAAGGAAGGAAGGAAGGAAGGAAGGAAGGACCAATGATTGCTATCAATAATTGTTAACACTACCTGTGTTCCTAAATTTAAGCTATCTTAACAGCAGACAGGTCACAGAATACCATAAAGTGGATTCACAGTCAATTCATCAGTCAGACTTCATCCTGCGGAGATAAGACACTCAAAATAAAGCAACTACTCAGATTTCCTCTCAGCATTGTATGAAGAGCAGTCGTGACTGTAAGCCTGCATGAGACTTAGTATCTGCAGGAGAGCTATCCGCAAATATAAGAGCAGGAAGACATGTCACTTGGCCTCCAGGTCTCTGTGGCTCTGTTCTTTAGACGTCTCCTTCCTTTACAAGTCTATAAAGAACTATTTTCTCTGGATGGGAGGAAGTGCGTGGGACAAGAAAAAAATGAGAACTGAATTAACAGCCTATTAAGCAAGCCTCATCTCTCTTTTAATTTTAGGCTCTATTTCTTCAACAGTTATTTATCAAAGGTCTTGCATGTGGGAGGAATTTTCGAGCACATGTGAACACACACGCATGCACACACAGAGACACACACATCTTGGCCTTTGTAAGACCTATATTCTAGAGACTTTTATTTAGTATCATAGTAGAGAAAAACTAGCTAGAGGAAAAAATGAATATCTTTACTAGAGTTTTTGAGAAGCCAACTCAAATTGGCAAATGCAAGTCTTTACTTTTGAGCTACCCTGAACAGATATCTCCTTCCTCCCCAGCCCTGCCTCTCAACACAGCAAGCACAATGGTATTTTGAGAGGTAGAAATTAGCCTGTGTTCTATCAGCTCTGTAAACACTTCCAAAGATATTCCTTGAATGTCAGAAATATCTGAATTGTTTGGAGGAAAAGTTAGGGAGCAGAGGACTACTCAGTTATAACTAAATTGACATAAAACGTTTAAATATAAATCATGAAATCAGATGTGAGATGTTCCAAAGAGATAAGGACAGCATCAGAGTTCCCGGTAGAAACATGTTCAGCATTGAAGCCAAGTGGATCCTGAATTGTTTCATATAAAACTAACATGATGGATTTAATGTCAGGGAACGTTGGGCTCACCATCTGTCATTGCCCCCTAACAGACCTTGTCTAGACATGGAGAGCTGGTCAACTGTCTGGACCCTATCAGATCCAGGTTCCTAATCTGAACAGATGCCTCATTATACATGGTAATTAAACATAATCAAGGAAGGAACTAGCCAATGACTCAGTCATTTGTAATAAACACAAGGACTTTCACATGTAACACCTACAAACAGGACCTCAGGTTTAGATACAGTCACCTAAGGACCACATTACCAATCATAAGAGACAAGGAGATAAATAATCCTAAATTCTTACAAAATTAAAGGATGAAATCTACTACATTCTTTAAATATGTCTCCAACATAACAATAGCATGTTGGGAGTACAACATTTGCAGAGAGATGACTGTCATTTATATAGAGGAAATACACGGTATAATTTATCCAGGTAAAGTAAATCCAAAAACAAAAGGTTCCCCCCCCCGCCAAAAAAAAAAGCATAAAGTAATAAATGAAAGAAATTTGGCATTTACCAGTGATTCCTTTTCAGGAACTTTCTATTTGGTGTTTTGGTATCTATCATCAGAAAGAGATTGGGAGAAGGGAAGGAACCTGCAAAATTTACGCTTGTCAGCAGTGAGAAAGATAGAGGATCTAAGATATGAAATCAAATTTTAGTTCTCTATGTTCTTTT
>NC_022027.1:20466767-20497566 GCF_000317375.1 Microtus ochrogaster
GACCCTATCCTATAGCAATACTGACGAATATCTTGCATATCACCATAGAACCTTCTCTATGTTCTTATACTTGCAGAGTGATGTCAGGGCTGCCCCAAAAGTCAACAGCTGAAGCCCACGTTGGATGGATTTATGGCTCCATTAAGGAGGTATAAGACTCAGATATATAATGGTGCCATTCATAGATTTATGCATTTATTGTTTCCAAGATGGAAACATATATTGATTTTTTAATGGCCAAAAGAGCTCTTGATACACATATTTCAAGGAGAAAATAATTCCATTATTTGCTTAATTGTGGGTATTTGATAAAGATTTAGATTTATGCTTGACTAGAGTATATTATACAGCCTGAAGTTCAAACCTAGACAATCTGTTCCTAAACACGACAGAAGTCACAACATCCTAGAGCCGAAGATTTCTCTGAGGAGAGCTATCAACTAAAAAATAGAGTGGTCAATTGAATAGCATTTTATGTGACTACAGACAAGTGATAAAAACTAAAGCTTTGGAAAATTCTGAAGGGAAAAATGAACTCTGAGGATGGGTTTCCTAATGTTTTTGACTGACAATTCTACAGATTTAAAGGTTAGTTTCATAGGAAGGCTATACCTCCTAATACTTCCATAACCTTCCCCAAATAATTCTATCAGCTGGGCACCAAGTATTCAAATACCCAAGCCTATAGAGGACATTTCCCATTCAAATCACCACAGGCACTCAGCCAAGACTAAAGATAAAACAAGTGATAGAGTTGATAGGTGTAAAATTTTTCAGAAAAGGCAAAGGCCAGAATTTTTTTAACAGGGAAAGCTATGGGGATAAGTGACAATATCCACCTTTGGCTTCTGGTCTCACTTTGGATGAGGTTTCTGCCTGAAATAGCCTATTTAGTTTTCAACAATAACTGTATAAGTATATAGTATTATTAATTCTCTTATATCCAGGCAGCCTTCAGCCTTGGGGCAACAAAACTATGGCTTTGATCAAAGTGCTAGAATATCAAAGAGTTCTCATTCCAAGGTCATGATGTAAACCTGACCCATAAAAAGGGGAAATGGAGGTAGAAGAAAAAGAGATTAAAAGTAGTGTGACAGTAGAAATCCCAGACTAGTTAGAAGGCCATGAGGCTCTCAGTCAGGAACCTTGGATTATGAGTCTTCAGTGTCCTATTATATTTGGGATAATTTCAAAAGTTTTTTTCATTTTGATGTCAACGTTTGTAAAACTGGGTTACTGTTACTTCTTCTGATTGCTTACTTTTGTACCTGCAGGAGAGGACTAACATGAATCATGACCAGAGGTGCATGACTGGCTGTCAGAAAATGATAAATCTATGTCGCCTTTGCAAACATTTCAAATACTTCTCTTTCTTGAAGTAGGTTGGACATTTTAACGGCCAGAGCTCTTGAGCCCTGTGAAGACAAGACTGTTAGTGCCCAGTTGTCTACGTGTAGACAGGTTGTCTTTCCCACAGCATCTAGATCTACTGAAGAATTTCTCTCAAGGTTTGTGAGCTTCATTGTCAAATTCTCTTCCCAATTTACAAAGAAGCAGGTTTTGGGAGTCAAAAGCAGGCTTCTAAAAGTAAAGACAGGCATGTCAAAGAGAAGGTCCCTCTAATTGGCATCCAACCACCCAATGTAAGGGTTGAATTTAGGTCTTCCCCAGAAATCCAAACAGCCTGTAAATTATTTTGAGTGTGAAATACATGCATCAATGTAACCCAGTGTGTTTCCCCAGCCTTAAACGTGTTTCTTTTAGTTAAGAGAAAAATCAGTTGAGGAACTTGGTCTCAGTGAGAAAGTTAATCTAAAGATGTATAAATCTTTACTTTCTCAGGAAACCATCTTTTAACTAAGTTGACACTCAGACACCTACATGAGGTCTATAATAATTCCTTATTAGCCAGGTACTCTTCAACCCAAACATAAAAAGAAAAATAAAAAGTTAGATCATCAGCCACAGGAAACACTGAAAATTTTCATTCTATGTGTGCAGCCACATTCCTTTCTTCTTCCTCTGCTTTTGTGATTTAAAATTATCCCTTGGTGACTTAGTGCTTTTCCTTCTAAACTTATTTGCTGGAAAGAATTGCAATATATGCTGTGGCTCAGGGTAATATATCAAGTTTGGGAAGAAGCACATAATAGACATGGCAATTTCCACTCTCGTTTTGGAAAGTATGGGTATAACTGTGGAATGCTGATGCAACCCACTCTTTTATCCTATTAGACTTTTCTATGGATTGTTACATAAAAAAAATAGGAAAAAGCAATTTACAGAAAGGTGGTGTCAAAAATCTAAAAAGAAAATGTCATAAAAATAAATTGAATGACAGTTGGAAATTAGCTGCATTTTATAATGGTTCAATATGAATTATAAAAGCAAAATAAATCTGAGCATTTTGACAAGAAGTTAAAAACATCAGGAGATGGGGAGCATAATTTGTCATCCTAAATTAATTGCATAACTTACTTCTAAAGGCTAAAGTAAAATACATCTAGCAAATATTAGTGAAATTAGCCTGTCTTTTGTGATGCAATATTTTTAAAGAGGGTGAAATTGGCCTTTGAAAATTTGTTTATCATTACCCATATTCAAAACCGTTTTTAAAAACTGTTAAGTATACTCTGACCCAGTGCCTAACTATCCCGAGGCTAGTAAAAAAAAAATGTTACATTTCATGACTTAAGTTAATTGGCTGTGGTTGCCTGTTGGCCTAGGCTGTTGAGGGAAGAAATAGGAAATTCAGCCTGGACTTAGTCAGTAAGTCCTCTAGAGTTCACTAGTGGTATCTCAGATACTTAGAGTTGGAGGAAAGGATGGCATAAAAAAAGTCAAACGTTTATCCATCATAACAATCAAAGGCATTGTGAAGACACCAAAGACATGAACATTCACATGTCTGTCTCTTGGCATACACAGAATATAATTGGTGGGTTGTAAAGAATACAAATTGTTGTAATAGGAGCAAGGGGCTACGTTCCTGGCACCCGGCTGCCCACACGGCTAGCTTTATACCCGAAATAATTACATGAAAACTGTATTCTTTTAAACACTGCCTGGCCCATTAGTTCCAGCCTCTTATTGGCTAGCTCTTACATACTGATCTAACCCATTTCTAATAATCTGTGTAGCCCATGAGGTGGCTTACCAGGGAAGATCTTACCCTGCGTCTGTGTTGGGTGGGAGAATCATGGCGACTCCTGACTCGGCTTCTTTCTCCCAGCATTCTGCTCTGTCTACTCCACCTACCTAATTTTCTGTCCTATCAGGCCAAGCAGTTTTCTTTATTAGTTAACCAATGAAAGCAACAGATAAGATACAAGACCCACCTCCATCAACAAATATCCAAAATTATTTTCACAGGTTACAATGTTCTTGTTCTTACAAGAACTGAAGAGTCTCATATATAAAGACATTTTTCCAAACTCTGGCAAAAAGTGCTGGCCATGGATTTGGACATAGATCTATTTCCTCCAGAACCTGTTCCATTGGAAATTGCTTGAGAAAGAGGAATGTATGTTCATCCCAGATGGACTAAAGAGGAGAAACCTACTAAAGTGATGTTATGCAAAACTCAGAAGTGATGAAGTAAACTACTAGAACAAGTTTGACTAAAATGGAAAGATTATCTCACAGAAAGATTATGAAATTCAGATGAGAAAAACATTGAACTTTCCCCATTGGGATTAAATAAATGCAGCATTTGATAACAAATACATCTGGTATATTAATCATTGGTCTCTATATTAAAGACATTTTCTTCAAACAAAGAAGATTTTATGCCTTAAAATTGTATGTGTAAATATACATACAAGTAGCATTATACAAACTGAGTAGGTTTTATTTATGTATTTAGAAATATATATGAGTGTAAATGTATATACACATAACAACAATTAATAATAAAAAAGCCATAAGGTTGAGAGAGTAAGGAGAATATATGAAATGATTTGAAAGGAGAAAAATGAAGAAAAAAATATATAAGAATAACAAAAAAGAAAAAACATATAGGTTGATTGAAGTTTCCTGAGGGAGGAAAGGAAAGTGTATGTGTAAAACCCTGCAATAGAAGATAGCTCTCAACTGGAGTTTGAGTAGGGAGATCAAGAGAATACCTCTGATACAGTGCCAGGGTGAAGAGTTTCCCTCTCTCTAGGAATAAACTGACTGGTTTGACTCTAGTGACAAACCATGTACCTTAGATACTATTATATGAATAGGTGTATAACATGCGAATGAGGGAAGAACACCTAAACTGTTTTATCTGAAATATATTGATAGTATACAAAAACAGAGTATGGGTCAAATGAACTTCCTTTCATTGTTTGTCAAATTTATAAGTAACATCTGTTAAGCTGAATTGAGACTTTAGAAATCTTTTTCTGGTCCCCAGATAGCCTCTACTGCCCCAGTTTCTCACTCTTTCTTAGTCTCTCTTGTAGTTCTCAGAATAGCTATAGAATGTGCTGGAAGTGCACTATCTTGAAACCTCCTGTCTGTCCTAAGGAATATAGATAGTATCTTCAGTTACTTCAGTTAGAGGAGAGCTATGCAGGAGAGCCCAGACTTTGTTCCCTGCTCCTCTTGGATGCAGGATGTCCTTCAACATTTTACTGTGTAATCATGCCCCTTGCTATATAACCCTGGAGCCTGAACTGTGGACCCTTTCAGCCATGATAAAACTGGGGACCCAGAGAGTCAATATTCCAACCACCTCAGGCATCGCTCTAAAGCACTGAATGGGTAGTCCATCAAGACTTTGGGCTGCTTTTGTTCAGTCTACCTCTCTGTAAGTCATCTATTTCATATAACTTGTTGCAGAGGAATGTGTTTTGTCTCATCAGTCCCAGACAACTGGTAAACCTGCAATTGAGGATGTGGTGGGTGGAAGTGTCTGGACTCTGCTTCTGGTAGTTGTCATAGAGATGATCTTTGCTCTTTCACGCAGTAGAAAATGACTCTCAGCACACCTGCTTCACATGCTGGTACAAAAATAACATCAAATCTCTTCTCAAAACCGCTCACTGCATACAGCGCTGTAGAAAATTTTAGGTGTGCATGTTGGCTTGCTTGACTTTTTAAAGTATTATTGCATAAGATATAAAATATAAAGCAATAAACTTGAAGTGTATTTCTTTCTCAAATACACTGATGATTGCATGGGTTCTGGTTTTTACTTATTTATTCATGCATTCATTCATTCACTCAACTATCCCATAAATTTTTTTAACTAATTCTTTGGGAGTTTCACATCATCCACCCAAAGCCCACTCATTTTCCAGTCCTTCCATATCCACCCTTCACCTTTGTAACTTTCCAGCAAAAGAAAAGAGAAAATAAAAAAAAATTAAGAAATCTCACTGTGAAAGCTTCAGTGTCGTAGCGTATCATCCTTTTGTCCAAACAGTTTTGTTTGCAAATGCTTGTCATACTGAGTCATTGGTCTGATTCAAAGCCTCTGGTTTCTGCTACACCATCAATTTTGTACCCTTATAGAGACTTATTTCTGATGTTATGTGTCATGGAGATCCTGCCACTTTGGTTCTGAAGAATTAGCTCTTTTTTGCACTGATGTAATTCATGGATGGGATAGATGTTGAGGTGGGGCAGCTCAAAGCCCTACATTTAGACCTATGATAGCTGAGTTGATCAGCCCACCAGCTCTACCATGCCCAACTACTGGGGCCAGTTCTCCTGCCCTGCCAACAAGAGAGGCAGGACCAGTTCTCCTGTGCCCCAGCCAACAGGGCCAGCTCTCCTGCACTGCCCAGGTGAGGTATGGGACCAGCTTTCCCGCACCCAGGCCACCATGGCCAGCTGTTTTGGGCTTTATAATTAAATAACCAGACTCCTTGTTTTCTCAACCTTAAGAAGGCTTTTTAGAATCAATTCCTTATTAGACTTATTGCATTCCAGTTTTTATTATAATGTAATTCAAATTTATGCTAGAATTTCATTTTTATGAAGTATCTTGGAATTCATAGATTTTTGCATTTGTTTTTAATTATCTAATATAAATAGGATGATAACTTTTCCCTAAAATTGATAAGCACAGCATGAAGTATTTTAGCTTATAGAAACAAAACTTTTCTAAAATCGTATGCTTAAAATTTGCCACTGGAGGACTACTACTTAAATGATTGTTTCTAGGAAAATCTTCCATAATTCTACTTTTGTGGTGTCAGGTACCCTTGAGGTCCAACCAGGAATGTGCTTTGCCTTCTGTTGCAGTTGATCTGTGAATGACATCATTTATTTGTACCTTGCTTTGGCCCAGCAGCAATTTTATATCCATCTCCACAGTTGCTGTTTACGCCTTTGATATTTATAAGTGGAGATACATGTGTTCATGTACACATTTAAGGGTATAAGCCTTTTTACACATAGCGACTTAATATCATATTTAAAGAGCTAACAAGACCCAAACCTTGAAATCAGAGCTACACACGAGCTGTCCTACAGCAGGTCTTCCATCTCAAGATATTCAATGCCCACCTCCCAAACAACATTCATTACAATGCAGCCGCTTCTTCTCACACTGGCTTTGCATTGATCAGTTTGACTCCTGTTCCTTTAAGGTTCAATCTATTCGATCATTTAATCATATACACAGGCTCTACAAGGTACTTTATTTAGTCAGAGATTTTTCTTATATAGTCTTTCACCACTACTCTAATTCAGCTAACTTCACAGTGCCTTCTTATCTGTTACAAAGAGAAAGAGAAGATGGCAAAGACATTAATCCCAATCAAACCCAAAGTACAGAAGCACTCAGTAGTTTTGATTTCGGATCAAGCAACTCTCCACTCTAAACCCAATGATAAATCACGGGCTGCCCAATTGGGATGTTGCCATTTATCATTTATTAACAAACCTCTATTGTTATTGTTATCATTGAAATGTTCCAATAATGAGAAGCACACGAGATTCTTCCCAGTCTCTCTTCCTAATCTCTGCTGTGATTCTGAACTACAAGAGGCAAGTTACTAATTAGCAAAGCCAATCGTGGTCTGGAATAGGTGAGTGACCCATAAACTGGGCTGCATGCCCAGGAATAAAGCTCCTCTGACCTGTCATAGCTACTGGTCCCACCATTACCTCTTCCCTTCAATTATTTAGGCTTCCCTGATGTACAGACTGGATTCCAGCTGACAGTAATGCAGAGCTCACTCATTAATCATTTTCCTGTCATTGTTCTCTGGGGGCAATGGGGGAGGGAATGCTCACTACCAAGAATAGAATGCCCTCCCCTCTCTGATAAAGAGGAGAAAACTCTGTTACGAGAGTGTTAGCTTGACGCAAATCCTTCTGCAGTTTTGAGAAGCAGCATATAAGATTGGTGATGTGCCACTATATACCTCATAGGCATAAAATGCCAAAGATGTAAATAAATGCTAAGTTTATAAGTGTGCTTTAAAAATAACCAAATAAATTCTCAGTTTTGCTCATTATCCAGAGTAATGAAGCACTAAATTTTGTAAGCAATAAACAGAGATTGTTTTATGTGAAGACTGACGTTTGAGTAACAGGGAACTGTTAGTCTTTTTCATGTATACCACATGTGATCATACATACAGAAAAAAATATTTCCTAACATACGCTTGCAAATGTTGCCATGATGAGTTTCAGCACTTACAGATTTCTCTAAGAATCACATTGAGCACAAAATTCAAATGGTGATAATGTCGTGAAGCATCACTCAAGACTATCCTGTTTCCTCTCTTCAGTATCTAAACATATTGATACTCAGAAAATATTAGCCAAGAGGCCAGAGGTCCTTTCCTATCCATGCTGTAATATGAGCTGGGTCTCCCCCCTAAACCTTGATGTCAGTCCTCTCATGCTCCTATCCTGCCTTTCTGTGCACCCCCTGAACTGCTGAAGGAAGTGAGGAAGGTTCAACTGCCTGAGCTTTTAACATCTTCTTTGCCATCCTAAGACTTAAGGAAAGAGTGTTATGCATGGGAAGAAACTTAGGAAGTCTAGGTGGCCGATGAGATCACAGAACTATTTAGAACAATGGCTTTAGAACATCTAACTTCCACAAGGAAGCAGCATTGCCATTACTGGGTGTCAAACTTACCTTCATTTCTCTTCTCGCACATGGACCGAATGAGCTGTGGAGTTTTGTTGCATCTAAATATGATAGTGTTTGCCTACATACAGACATCAGATGGAGACTGAGCATTAAACACAACAATTGAAGCACTATCTCATGTCCTGCAAATGTCTCCCTGGAGGTGTTGGAAAATCCTTCTGGAGCTCTAAGCATAGTGGGTAGTTAATTCTAGGAGCATTCCAATCCACTTTTCATTTCACCAATGACTCTCTCTAATCCCTGCAAAATAATCGAAACAGTCTGCTCTTGTAATTTCCAACATATTTATCTATGGTTGAAAGGCATCAGTATTTCAGTTATTTGAGGTGTGTAAAGTGAAAATGGCTGCAGATATGGGACCCCTGGACGAGGTATCACAGAAGAAAGTTATGATGGAAACATCAGACAAATACCTGGTATGAGTTATGCTTGGCACCAGCTATGTTAAACAATGGTTTCCTCCGGTATTCCTACTTTCGGCCATCCTTGCTCTCAAATTCTATTAGTATTTTGTGTTTTCCTGCATCCAGTGCTCAATTTAAGAAATTCTAAAGATAATTATTTCAATGAGGCTAAGGAAATGGCTCAGCAGTTAAGAGCAAACGCTGTTTTGTAAAGGATAAAGGTTCTGAACCAAGCTGCCATGTAGGGCCGCTCACAGCCAGGCACACTAGACTCAGGGTCGTCTTCTGGAATTCCATAGGTATCTGTACTCACAAATGCACATACTCACACCAAGCACACATATATGCACAATTTCAAAGTAAATCTTCAAAATCTTAATTTCCTTTTTAGATTGCCTAAATGAATAATTACCCAATAGATCCACAGGTCTAGGTCTAAGACACGGCTCTGCACAAAACAAAAACACTGTAGGCCACTGTATTAGTCTGGGTCCCCTAGAGGAGCAGAACTGACAGAATGGATATACATTGCAGAGGATTTTTAATTGGTGTATATGATAGTGTCCAAATAGTTCATCAAAGGCCATCTGACATCAAAATGGCAAGAACCCAGTAGCTGCTCAGTCCATGAGTTTAGATGTCTCAGAAGTTTAATTCTGTCTCTGATGGCCTGCTGAATTTCCCAAGAGCCATTGGTCTTTATTCTGCATTAGAAACACAAAGAAGTCTGTTCTAATGTCAGAAAAAGCAGCAGGAGTGAAGGCTAAGTGAGCAAAATAGTGAAGATTTCTCTCTTCCACATCCTTTTATCTGGGACACTCTCAGAAGGCTGCCAACATTGATGGTGGGCCTTTCCACATCCATTAAGATAACCAAGACAACCCCCAAAGACATAACCACAGGCCAACACACTGTAGATAGCATTTTTTTTTAACTTTCCTCTCAAGTATTCTAGGTTGCGTAAAGCTGACAGTTAAAGCTAAGCTTGGCAGATACATAGATAAGTCAGTTTTTTGAGGCCATTTGTTCAACTATGAAATTGACATAATCAGCATTATTACAAAACACAAAATTTGAAAAATCTTAGTAAATGGAAAGTTCTTTACAAATCCAATTCTTATTAACATATTAGATTTTAATTCATTTCCAACCTTGTTCCACATGACAAGTCAATAAACATTCTAAGGTATAACTCTATAATCTGCTTATTCAAATGTTTTCTTTTAATGTAGCCCCTTACAGGAAATTTTGGCCAAAGTAATGAACAAATTGACAAATTTGACACCAGAACCAAAATGTTAATAAAATAAATCACCTCAGCATGTAACTCAATTCACATCTCCCCTGATCCTCGAGGAAAGAGAATCTGTCTGCAGAATGGGAGTGGAGATTAGGAAGAAAATGGACCCAAGTGTAAAATGTGATTAGAAAGTTTATCTTCCATCACACCCTATCTAAACTTCAAGTAAAATTTATAGCCCTCTAGGTTTTACCCGTCCATCAATGCACCAAAGCCACATTGGCTATTCTTATCTCTGTGTGTCTTATCTGATTGACTATAGACCAGAGTGAGAAACTGTGTTCTACTTCCTGCTGTCCTATCTGCCTGAACTCAAAGTATCTAGCTCTGGGCTGTCACCACCAGTGAGTTCGGTCATTTGTCAAACACATCAGAATATATTTATTGTGTGGACTTTCCCTGAGGAGCTTCCCCTGGAATCATCCTCAAGGAGTTTACAGTCTTTCGACAGAAATATGTTGGACTAGGAGCGTAGCAACAAAAGCAAATGGTAGGACATAGCCCTGAGAGAATGAAGCATGATTAATAAAGACTCAGAGAGAGAAATTAGGGTTCAACCTGAAAATCTGAAAAGCAGAACAGCCAGCCACTGGCACTTGCCTCGACCTCAGTCTGAAATGGCGATCCTGCCTCCTGGAATCTCAGAATGAGACTGTGTGTTGAGAGCTATTCCCTCCCGTTTTACAATCCTCTCTAGGGCTGTGATTAAAGGCGTACACCACTGTAATTAAAGGTTTGCACCACCTGATTTCAATGGCAACAATGGATTAAAGGTGCATGTCATTGTGGTTACTGGGATTAAAGGTGTGTGTTACCATAACCTGATCTCTAAGGCTGACCAGTGGGACTGTTTTATTCTCAGATCTTCAGGCAGTCTTCATTTATTAAAATACAAATGAAATGTCACTACAAAAGAACAACAGATGCAAGGTCAAACACCAGGAGAAGCAGACTGTGAATCCTCAAGGTAGGGAGTGTTTGAAAGGGGGCAGGTGAGAAAGCTGAAGATAAAAGCTAGTATACCTGGAATACCACTCATGATGAATTTGGGTGAATGTCTATTTTTCACTGGTGTCTTCTTACTCTCATAAGAAAGTTCAAATCCCTACATAAATCCCCAGGGGAAGCACAATGAACAAACACTTCTCTAACTAGTTCCTTATTCAGGCCTCTATACTAACCCACTCATCTAACGTTCCATGACAATCTTCCAGCTCTATTGTTTTGTCCACCTAAGAGCCATCTTCTCCATCCTCTGAAACCGTTCTCCGGGGCTTGCTGATCTGTGAAACAAGCCTCCAAGGCCCTTTGACTAATATCCCATGACCGTATAATTGGCAATGAATTCACTCAGCAGTATCTCATAAATGGAGACAGCACGTGCTGTGCAGCCACACCCAACACCAAACATTGAAGAGTCTGTACACACAGAAAGCACCTTCTTTCTTCATTTCTGTTACAGTGTGGATCTTAAACGTTCCCAAGGGTCACATGGCTTAGTCACCAATCAGTGGTGTCATTGAGGGTTGAGGAAATTTTAGACGCTAGAGCTCTTAAAGGGAAATCGGGTCATTAGGGGAATATCCTTGAAGAAGATATTAGGATCCTGGCCCAATATTTCTCTCTGGCTTTTTGCATACCATATGAGGGGAACAACCTCCTCATCTACATATCTACACACTCATAACAGGCCTAGAAGCACCTGGACCAACCAAACCAATCTTGTAATAGAAACTTCAAAACCATTATTCCCAAAACTGTCTTTTCCCTTTATAGCTTTAGCTCAAGGACTTGTTAGAATCACACGGAGTTAGACACTCTCCTTTTTGCCTAGGGTACTTGTGTCAGAGATTTGTCCCTAGAGAAAGTTGGATCACTAAAGTCAGCGCCCATAGTGTTATCAACAGTGAAGTATTAACAACAGTGAAGTAATACCAACAGTGAAGGTGGGAAAACCTCTGACATGAGCATAAACTGATGAAGCTTGGATTGTACTCATCATCTACTCACAAGTCTACATCTAAAATAAACGCTTGTTATTAAGCAAAGGATTTCTGAACGATTTCACGCAGACAGCATTTTCGCTCCAGGGCGCATCATTTCCTAGGCACAGCCCTGAGCAGAAGACATAGGTCAGTGCTAATCAGAGGAGTATATATTTCTTTCTTTCTGTGGCCTCAGGGACTCTGCATTCTAATCTCCAAAGAGAAAGAAACCCATTAAAGAGACATTATCTGCATTTAAAATTCAGATTTATTAGACATTTTCAATTTGGTCTTGAGAGACATCTATTTTAAAACAATGAATAATTAAAATTAATATTGAAAAGCATATTTTTCAATCATGTTGCGGGGCTGCTTCAAGTTTCTACTGTAGCATTTTATTATAATTTACAGCATGTAGCTATGCTTAACAGTAGAAATTGGAATCTAATGGTAACTTTAAGCCTTCATTACTTACTAAACATCCAAGCAAGAGTTAATTGGCAGGGGATTTTTTTTTCTGTGTGTGTGATTTCCAACTGTAGTGGGAAATGTGCCTACAAATACTGCCAATGAGCCGGAAACTGAACATTCTCTGGTAACACAATTGAAGAGCCAGGAACTCAGTGAACATAACCATTTCCAACATGAGTCCAAACTATGGTTCCTGGTTTTCATTCTGACCTCTCCACTGGACCAGAAACCTCCTCAAACTCACTCACAAATTTCACTGGAGTTTTCTAGAAGAATTACATTATGCAAGTGATTCAGGTCTCGGGTTCTATTTTATAATTTGATGTCTGCAGACAAGCTCTAGCTAGGAATATTTCAGAGCCACAATTCTCAACCTTGATGAATTCTCTCTCTTCCCCTATATTATCAACCCTACAATTGCTTTTAATTGAGAAAGGGAGTACTTAGCAAAAAGAAATCGTCTTTCAGTAATGGAAAGTTAACAACGATTCACTTTTGGCATCAGCGGAATAATGAGACACTGGATTGTAGGCTGAATAACGGCTAATTAGCCTGAAACGGATCCCACCAGAGACCCTGCACTGTATCTGACAATGCTACCTCTGAACCCTGGATGTACTTTTGAAGCCACATATGCTGGTTTTAGAATGCACACATCTCTGGGGCTGCCCTCATTGCAATAGGTTCTTCTTGACATCTGCTGTTTTCCATTACTGCTTTCCAAGTCTACAATTTATATGTGACTGTGTGATTGACAGTAGTTACAGTGCATATTTATGCCATAATTGAAAGAAAAACTAGGAAAAAGAATTATTAATAACTTCCATTGGAATATTCACAAACTAAAGTAGGGAACTCCTTGATTGTGCCAGACTACAAGAAAAAATAGCAAATATGCACCTATTGGGTCCTTAGCAGAGCTAGGTTGCTGAAATGCTGACTGAGTCGCAAGACCAGCTGATGTCCTAGTTCAGAAAAGAGAAGGGGGTCAAGGAAATGTGTGAGTGACCCTCTTGCCTCCGTTCTTGATTTAGAAGAGGAGTGTCCTGGAGAAAATTGCTCAGTTTCTCCAGTTCAAAACATCAATCTGCCCGGAGTCCCTGATTCACTTCCTGCTTGCCAATAACTCACGTCAAAGATCAGCCAGCCTCTGCTTTTTATAACATAAATTTGATGAGGCAATTTCAGCTTTAAATCCTTCCAGCGACTCCCCAAGCAGGATACCACAGCCAGCATTGGCTTGGAGGATTCACTCCCTGCCTAGGTGCTCTTCCCTGCCATCTTTAAGCCCACCTTCACCCTCGTTGATTGTTCTTCCATTCTTCTGGCACATTAGCCCAGTCAAGATTGTCCTGGTTCAGGACTCCTGCGTTAATTGTTTGGAGGGTCCTTCCTCCAAGCACAACAATCCTGAGCCTTGTCAACACTCTAGTTTTTGTACGGTGCTTACTCTCCCATACTTTCCATCTACATTACACACTACTGGGAAACTTCTCATGATACCCTCATTTAAAAAAAACAAAAACAGCCCTTAACAATGTCTAAACTATTTCATTGGTTTATTCACCAAGTTACAGTTATTCTTTTCTGTCTGCTCCACTGAAATATGTGGGGTGCATGCTGATCCCTCCACCCATGCAGAATTTACAATTGCTCCCAGACCATTAATCAGCTCTCTGAGCTGTGTGCCAAACTCCTGAGCTCCTGGCTCAATTCTCTCTATCTTCTGCCTAATTTCAGGCTTCCCTTTGCCCCACTTCCTTGAAATCTGAGTTCCTTGTCATGTGTTTGAGCAGATGGGACCTCCCACTTCCCTGAAACAGATGGCATCCTGTATGGCTAGTGTAGGCAGAGTACGGCTAGCCTGTGAGTTGAGCACATGAGCAGAGTCTCCAGGGCTGTGAAGTTCAGGAGAAACTGAGTAGGAGGATGGGTATAAAAAAGACCAGACACAACCAGCGGGCTAGAAGTTAAGTGAAGGAAGACACAGCTAAGGTAGTTAGGGGGTGAAAACAAACCAGTTAGTCAACTTTGTCCCATGAGTACATCACCCCAGCTGACTCTATGAAAGCAGATGGCAGCCCCCTCCCCCAGAGAAGTCCTATTACAATTGAGCTTCCTCTTGACCTTTAACTACACGAACTCCAGTCAATTAAAATGAGGATGTCCTCAAACAGAAAGCAAGCATCCACTAAGAATCCCTCAACATAGTCCTTGACCTGAATGTGCTTATAGGCTAGGTAACAATCTTCAGTCTACTTTACTTTTAATTATCTGAACTACCCAGATGGTCGCTTTTATTTCACTTTGCTAATGAAAGCACATGCGTGGTTCTGTGAGCCGTGGTCTGGATTAGATTGAAACCTTCGCCCTTGTAGTATCTGTCACCACGGGTTCTCAACTGCTCATGAAGGGAAATTACCCCCACTGACCTTGTTTATTTCCATTTTGATATGGACAAAGCAATCTCTCTTTTTCCTCATTCCATTAAGAGGTACAGTTGTCCTACCATCTTACCAAAGTACTCTCCAGGTCCCAGAACTGATGAAATGTCAGGTTATATCACTCATAATCTTTCCACGCTGCTTAGTTCTTTGTAACTGATGGCCTGTTCTCTTGTGTCTCCAAATTAAACTTCTATCCTGGCTTTGGGATAAGACTCTCCTCTCCCCCATCTCTGACCCAAACACCCCTGGAGTGGTGTTACATAATCTCTCCACCATGGGGACAGAAGAAATTAAATTCTTTCTCATGTAGGTAGAAGACCAATGATTGTTCTGCTTTAAGATGAGCAGCTAGAGAGGGACAGACCACCTCCCCACCACCTGATCAAATGAAGGATAATACCCAGAAATAACCAGATTATTACTTGGAGATATGGCACTAATATAATTGCAAATAATAGATATGCTTTGAGCTTCTTAGGCAAGTAGAGGAGAGTTCGTTAGATAGAAATGATTTGTCATGGAGCCAATGGCAGCAGATCTCAAGAGGAACCTGGGACACTGGGGTCAAAGTGATATCTGGGTCTGACTGCCTACTCTTCCTTGTCTTTGTGTAAACTGCATCTAGATTATTCTCATATTCTTACTCCTTCTTTGCCATTAGTTCTTTGTCTACTTCCTAGCCGTACTCAAACCTTCTGGGTCGACCAGCATCCTGTCTTTCTCACGTCCACTCAGAAGAAACATGACCAATGAGGCCTTCCGGTTTACCTGTTACAGTCCCAGCTACTCAGTATCCCAGAGCGAAGATTTGGCAACTTTATCTTTGAACTGATCAGTAGAGGACAGATAGTCTGAAATGCAAAATAGACAGTCCTGTGAACGTATTAAAGGAGGTCACGAGGTGACAGAGCAAGAGATGAAAGACAAGTACCACTTGCAATTTGATCTACTGGGCCATTTACTATTAAGACATAGCAAAATGTCTTATAATTTATAAGCAAATGTCTTACAATTTATGAGTAAATTTATGTACACCATACCAGTTGCCTAGTGGGTTTTATCTCTTTGGAGAACAAAGAATAACACTAGAAACATGGTGTAGGAGGTCCTTCTGTATTTATGTTGCTTTCATTGGTTGAATAAAGAAACTGTCTTGGCCCTTTGATAGGGCAGAGCTGAGGTAGGCGGGGAGGACAGAACTAAATGCTGGGAGGAAGAAGGCAGAGGAGAGTTGCCATGGAGACACCATGAAGCTCCTGCCTGAGACTGACACTGGTTAGAATCTTTCCTTGTAAGCCATGACCTCGTAGTAAACACAGATTATTAGAAATGGGTTCAATTAAGATGTAAGAATTAGCCAATAAGAAGTTAGAGCTAACGGGCCAGGCAGTGTTTAAATGAATGCAGTTTCTGTGTGATTATTTCAGGTGTAAGCTAGTCAGGCGGGACAGAACAAGGGACCCCACTCCTCCTGTTACAGAAACACAGGAATAATTGAAAGCTTTTCTATCTACATAATAGAGACTTTGGACATTGCTATGAACTCTAAACTAAATACAAAAATTGCTCATACTAATTTATTTATGTTAAATGTCATGATACTCAATGTGCTTGCCCACATAATTAAATATTTTGTTCTATGTTTTCAGCAGGTAGGGGGTCGTTTTCATATACTAGAATTCTTATGTCATTGAGTCAGCTGGGAATAAGAGAGAACTAGAAAATAACAATGCAAAATAAACACCAACTGCTGTTTAGCTTCTTAAGGCAATTTTTAGGACTAAAATCATAGTGTTTTCTTCCTTCCTTCCCCTCTCTGCTTCCTTCAATTTTCCCTATCCTGTGACAATATGGATAAGGTTCACAGAGCAAAAGGTAGGATGCTGAAAGTATTCACACTAAAAGGAAGACACACTCAAGAAACATGGATCATCTAAGCAGTTCAAAAGCAGCAAGGCTCATCTTGCCATTTCTGTCTGATGGAACAAACAAATAAGAAGAAGATAAATCTTTAAGCATGTGCAAGCATATATCAGAAGTCCTTTTGAAAATTTCTGGAGTTTTTGTCATTATTGCCCTTCCAACTCTGGGCTGTGAGTTTTTGTTGTGTTTTTTTTTTTTTTTCAGAATTAGCAGTAGGTGTAGTCCCCTTAAGAAAAGCACTAAAAATTCTTTGTTTCACATGTGGCAATCTTACTGCCACCACAGGAGTATGTGTGCTTACCACAAAAGCATAAAGGCCATTCTGAACATGTTCCAGGTACTGTTTACAAGTAGATGGATATTTTGTGTCTAGGCGAATCCTTAAGTGTTCTTTCAGGGTCAACTACTATACAGTTCTAATAAATAAGAAGTTAAATGTTCATGAAAGAAATATTTTCCTTTTCACTATTAGTAGTCATATATATATTTCCAAAGTCATAACTATGGTATAAGTTTTAATTTCTGATCTTTTGACTGTTCTTGTTTCTATACTGTTCTTATGCTCCTATTTCTTCTGCAACCTTGAGAGCATTTTTGAAAGAGGAGCTATATTTTCTTTTCTTTGGGGTTTGTTTTCCAAAATGAGATTTTCTTACATTAAGGGTATGTGTCTAATTTTTGTCTTTGTTTGCTGATGTTTAATTTTAAATCTTTATTGTTCTCTTCTGCTAAAAGAAATAAATTAATGGTTTTAATTGGAATTTTTAATGACTGTCTTTTCATTCTTTCACGTTGATTGCCAGACTGGCCTGTGTTCACCACTGTCTGAGAAGCAATGGTGAGGATGTATGTGACTGTGCAGTCAATCTGATCAGTCTCACAGCCACTACCGGAAATGGACACATTAAAAGGTTTACTGAGGGAAAGCACTTTTCTGAAGAACTGAAATTGGTAATGACATAGGTCAAAGAATATGATGGAAATTGAGGTTTTGATTTCTGCTAGCTCGCACAGTAAGAAACTCATCCTTTAAAGTCCACATAGAATGAAGGAATTAGCTGTGCTTTGAAACCACTCTTAGATCTCCTTTTAACGGAACAACCTCTTCATAACATAACTGTGTGTATAACCATTCCATCTAATGCACTGTTGGAGAGAAAGGGGTCTCCATTAAAGCACATCAGTCAAACTCAGAATTCATCAGAACGCGGGATTCATCTCCAAACTGGCTCTTACAGCCTTAGGTTCACCAACTCCATACCACGGAGAGCCCTTTGCTGCCTAACAGATTCTGAATACAAAGCGAATAATATCTTTCATCCTAGGTTTCTAAGATGTCTCACAGTTACATTTTACATTCTGTATTTGCAAAGGGAGACTCGGGCAGTTTAAACGATTCCAGATCCTATTCTTTTCTGCCCTCATTAAGCTTGCAAAGCTCTGCTCAAGCCATATCTCAAAAGAAAACAAACTGTGACACAGATAACACCATCCATCTGGGTCACTGCTGCAGTTCTCCGGATCCATCTGTGCTGATATGAAACACAGGGGCTGGGGATGCCTGCTACTTTGCTGTTGACAGTTGAGTTCACCTTGATCTCCTTCTGAACTCCCGCAATGCTTATCCTGTATTCCACACCAGTCTCTCCATCATTCTCTGCTCCATGATATCATTCCCTCTTTGCTGTTGTTCACTTGCTCAGCTGACTCACAATCCTAAGACATTTACCTTGGGGACAATATTTGTCTAGACCAATGTATATATTTTTTCCTCCTAAAGCTTACGTACATTCTTCTATTTATTTGAAATGACTAAGAATAAAAGCCTAAAGCCCTCTAACTGGACTCAAGGCTCATCCAAGAGAAGGGTATTTATGCCTGGAGCCGTACACCTGGTCAACTGCCCACCACTGATAAGGTCGCATACCCTAGAGGACAACCTACTATTGCCACTTTTCTAAGCCAGCATTTCTAACTGCATTCTAAATACTGACCTTTATACTCAAAGAGAAGTGTAGCTCTGACCTCACATCAGTGAAGCTTCCTTTTGCAGCAAAAAGAAGCCATTACAGAAAGCCACAGCTGGCCAGAATGCAGAGAGCACCTGACCATGGCATTCCTAGACTCAACTTATATGCCTACAACACAACCCATACACCTAAGGCTGGTGGAAAGCCGTGGAAGAGCAGTGGAAAGGTTGTACGACCCAGAGCACGAGTGTCTCCAGTGAGATAGTGTCTTTTGTATGTAACAGCGTACTGCACCCATAAAATCTCACAGTCATATGACTGCCTGAACAAGACCTGCACGATGACACCACCATTTGACATGCCAACACGGATGAGAGAGCTCTCATAAGATCCCATCCCTAGATGAAACACTGCAGGGAATCAGTGAGAGCCCAGAGGAGGAGAACCAGTCTTCTCAGAGAATGAGCACCCTGATGGCTTATATTTTATAATCTCAAGTGGTGCTTGCTAACTACATATACATATAAACAGCACTGAGTCGACTCAGTAGGCTGTACGTATGTATGTACATATATACTGATATGTGTACATATGAATAATAATAATTGAAAAGGTCATTAATTTTAGAGGGTGTCATGGGAAGACCTAGATAAAGAGGAGATAGGGAAATGTATAAATGCTCCACTCATAGAGAATTTCTTTAAAAAGAAAAAAGAATGAATGAATTAAATTTGTAAGGTTTTTTTTAAAATCAAGAAGAAAATATGGAATTTCTGCTCAGTAAAACCTAGAAAAGAAGGCAAAAAGAATGGTATTTCGGATGGAGAAAGGCACAAGGGGCTTCAATCCTACACAAAGCACTACAGGTAAATGAACAAATCTGGGAGAAACGGTGGAAGAGAACAATTCGTTGTCCGGTACCAAATGACCAGCCCTGAGAGCATCCATAGAAACATTATATGGACTTAATAGGTTATACTTACGAATATACATGCATATACAAAACACATATGCATATAATAAAAATTAATGAAAAAGAGGCTATGAATTTGAAGGAGATCAGGGAGGGAATATATGGAAGGTATAGATGAGAATAAAGGCAAAGGAGCAATATTGTAGCTAAATTACAATCTCACAAAAAGTGTGGTATTTATTAGGAGTCCACAAATATTCAAATTATTCTCTAGAAAAATGATAGATTTTGAATTATTCATCTGCTTGGAAATTGATTGTGATCATGACTTCTTTTGGCCAATGAATATGAATTCAATTAGAGTGTACTGCTCTCATTGGGGGAATTTTTAAGGCTCAATAAGTAATTCCCAATATTCTTTTTATCATAGCTTAGTGATTGTAAAGTATGTGGCTGACATTGATCTGCTGCCAGCTGGGGGGTCACTGAGGATCCACCATAAGCAGGGACCCTCTACAAACCTTCACTAGGAAGCGTGAGAAACAGACTGACTTGATAGACACTTGATTCCACCGTGATTTTAAAATCATTACTGAAATCAATTCTCACTAAAGAGTAAACAAATAAAAATTCTCACTTGAAGAGCACAGTTTGATGGATTCAGCGTTTAACAAAGTTGTGTAACAACCTCTGCAACCTAATTTCCAAATGTCTCCAGAACAGCATCATTTACTAGATTTCATCAAAGAGAAATCTGTAGTCATCAACTGCCACTACCCACCCCACTCTCAGGCTCCCAACCTCCAGCAATCACTGATATTCTTTCTGTCTTTATTAATTTCTTGAGGCCAATTATCTCATGCAGAGCTCACTCAATATGTGGTCAATTGCAGCTGGCTTCTGTCACTAAACATGATGTTTGTAAGATTATTTTTGCCTCAGCATTCCTGAGTGTATTCATTCTTGTCTGAGTATTACATCATGATGTGGACATTGTATATGTACATATGGTTGATCAACTCATCATTTTATGAACACTTCCTCTGTTTTCACTCTGGGTGCTTATGAATATTCCTGGTACAAATATTTGTGTGATGTTAAAGTGGGGGTATAAATTTTTATTTTCCTTGAAATGACTCTAGGAAAAGAATTGCTGGGTGTTTTGGTAACTGATTTAACAATTTGAGGAGCTGGAAAACTATTTCCCAAAGTGACTACATCATCTTGCCTGCCCAGTGTGTGAAAGTAGCAGTGTTAGGAGGTTCTAGCTTTTTTCACATTCCCACTAACATTTAAGAATTTTTATTGTATGGCCTTTTTTTGTAGTCTTACAAATGCATATAAAATAGTATTTCACTGTGGTTTTGACTTGCATTTCCTTAATGGATAATGAAACAGTCTTTCATGTGGTTTTTGTCACTTGTTAATATTTTAGAGAAATGTCTACTAAACTTCTTTGATCATTTATAGTTGGCTTGTTTTATTATCAAATTAAGAAAGTTCGCTAAATATAAAATTTTTAAGTATTTTGCCATTCCATATACTATCTTTTCACTTTACTATTATGATGAAAATATTAAAAAAAACTACTACCTAATTTTTTCCTATGTATTGTGTATGTAGTGTGCCTGGCTGTATGTATATTTGCACATCTGTGGGAGCCTGCACACATATGTACACATACCTGTGAGTGCGGTAGCCCAGTTTTGATGTTGGAAATCTTCATTCTCCACCACCTAATTCATTGAAGTACAATCTCTCAGTTGAACCTAGAGTTCTCCTATACAGGTGGCCCAGCTAGACAGCCTGTTCTGGGGCTCTCCTGTCTCTGCCTTCTGGGAATTGAAATCACAAACAGACAGAGACACCTACCCAACATTTCTGTTGATTCTGGGCATCTGAACTCTGCTTCTCAAAGTGCATGGCAAGCCCTTTCACCACTGGCCATTTTCCCACCTTCCCCTCCCCCTCAGTTTGTTTCATAGTTGTACTTGTGCTGAAGTTAAGAAAATGTTGTCAAAAAATAAAATAAAATGTAGTCTAATCCATGTCCAAAAATATCTGTCTCTATGACTTCCTCCAAGAGTTCCCATAATTTACTTATACTTGAATCTCTCGCTGCTCAATACATTCTGGTGTGTCGGGTGAGGATGGTCCCAAATCCATCTTTTCTGGTTGCTTCAGAACCACTTGCTCAGAATATTCATCTTTCTTCCTTTGAATTATGTTGGTGCCTCTATACAAAATGAGTGTATCATAATCATAAACATACACGTTTATTTCTGGGATTTTACTTCCATCCTCCCTATTCTATTCTTCATGTGCCTATCCACACGCCACAGTGTATTAATTACTGTAGCTTTGTAAGAAGTTTTAAATCTGGGTGTACCAGTCTCCATGTTGTCATTCTTCTTACATTTTATCTGAACAGTCTGTGCCTTTGCGTTTCCAAAGGAAATTTAGGGTCAGTTGGCTAATTTTTTTTTTAATGTCAGTGTGGCCTTTCTGTGAGGATGACCTGAACTCTGCTGCTGAGTTTGAGGAATATTATTACCATGCAACACACCAAGGCTTCTGATCCTCTGGGATAAGAGATAAGTAGCATGAGATCTAACAGGTCTTAATAATAAAAGCCTAGAGTCAGATATGAAGGAAAATGCTGAGAGATCAGAGAAACGAATGAGCAAAACCACAGCCAACTTATGCAACAGACATCTTTCCATTAATTAGAATTTTAATTTTTTTCCAACCATTTTTTACTTTGAGGTGTACAATCCTTCTGCCTTTCTACTGCTGTTTATTCCTAAGTCTAGTATTTCTAATACTACTGTGAATGAAATTTCCATCTTAATTTCTTTTTTGTATTGCTCACTGTTCAAATATAGAACTACAATTGATGTACAATTGAACACAAAACTGCATCTCTGGAACTTGCATTCTATGGCTCTGCCAAGGTCTTTTATTACTTCTAGTAATTTTTAGTGAATCCATTGAGATTTTCTACATGGGCAACCATGTTGTTAGCAAATAAAGACAGATTTTCCAATCTACTGCTTTTGCAATCTAAAGCCTTTTGTTTCTTCCCCTGTTCCCACTCCAGTTGCTCTATGTGGACCTTCATAGAGGTGATGCCCAAAGGATGAACTCCTGAGAGTGAAATTGTTATAACCTTGTCTGTAGACCAATCATTCAAATATTAATATTAAGATGAAGGTGGATCCTATTATTGTTATTGACAAAATTAACATAGATTTTGGGAGAGTAGTATATGCCAAGCAAGTATGAAAAGATTGAAGTTAAAGCCACTTAGTATGAGAAAGTACAATATTGAATTTCATGTCCAAATTTCATCAGAGTAAATTATAAACAAGAGTGGAAGAAGAGATAAGGGTGTGTCTCAATGGTAAAGCACTTGCCTACCATGGGAAAACACACACACACACACACACACACACATACACACACACACGTAGAAAATGGAGTCTCAACTGTCCATCTCTTATCACCAAACAAAGCTTCCAGCACTGAAACTGGGTTGTATTCAACTGAGTTGTTGGCCAAAGAGGTCCTATGGAAATCCCCTTCAAATAAACAATTCAGGCTGTTGCCAAGGCAACATCAAGTAAGTGGCATCAAAACAAAATTGCTGAAGATAACACCTACACAGCTCATTGAACATTGAGAGGTTGAGCTGGTATCTACATAGAAATTTCACCCCTAAGTTCTATTGTCTTTGGTATGGGAAGGTACTCTGCAGGCTGCCTAAAGAAAAACATGAACACCAACCAAGCCACAAAACCTTTAATATACAATGCTGTCCTGCCTGCAAAATATGCTATAGCAATAGTGGTGCAAAGCTTGTAGGAGTAAAAAACCAATGCCTGATTGGACTTGAAGCCCGCTCCAAGAGATAGAACCTATATCTGACACTGCCTGAGTGACCAAGAACAAGAGACTAGGTAGCCCAGAGACCTAGGGTAAAATCAAGTACAACTTGACTTTTTTAAAAAAAATAGTAGCCAGGCAGTGGTGGGGCACACATTTAATCTCAGTACTTGGAAGACAGAGGCAGGTGGATCTCTGTGAGTTCAAGACCAGTCTAGTCTGCAAAGAGAGTGCCAGGATAGCCAAAGCTACACAGAGAAACCCTGTCTCAAAAAAAAAAAAATAGTGACTGCTAATGATATTCTGCTATACTCATAGATCGGTACCTCATTCAACCATCATCAGAGAAGCTTCCTCCTGCAGAAAATGGAAAAAAAAAATACAGAGACCCACAGCCAGACATTATGTAGACAGAAAACTTGGAACACACATCTCTAAATGATACATCTTCATAAAATTCCTCCCCTCCGAACTCAGGAGCTCCACAGCAGAGGAGGTAGAAAGAGTTAGGGCATACAGGGGATGGATGACACCAGTAGATCAAGGCCCTCTAAAAGAACTTGACCAAAGCTCATATGAGCTCACAGAGACTGAAGCAGCAAGCACAGGGACTACACAACTCTATACCAAGATCTCTGAGAATATATTATTGTTTTCCCTATAGTGTTTTTAATGGGACTCCTGAATGTGCTAACTAGTAGGTCTCTGATTCTTATGCCTTCTCTGGCTCTTTCCTTCCGTTTATTTGCCTTGTCCAACTTCGATGTGATGATTTTCATTTTATTTAATCATATTTTGTTTTGTTATTGTCTCTTAGAAGTCTTGCCTTTCTAATGAAAGACAAAAATGGTGTGGATTGGGTTGGGAGAGGTAGGGAAAATGTGGGAAGAGTAGAGGGAGGGAAACAGTAATGAGGATATACT
This sequence comes from Microtus ochrogaster, assembly GCF_000317375.1. Taxonomy (NCBI): domain Eukaryota; kingdom Metazoa; phylum Chordata; class Mammalia; order Rodentia; family Cricetidae; genus Microtus; species Microtus ochrogaster. The sequence goes on from NC_022027.1 coordinate 20,491,096, forward strand.
AGATGAGAAAAGAATCTATTTTCAATAAAAGGAAAAGGAGAAAATAAAAGTTAGGAGCAAACATTTTTACGGGATATATTGGGGAGTTGAAAATGTAGGTAGATCAATTAAGAGGGTCTTGAAAGTGAATAGAAAAGAAAGAGTAAGTTCCAGAACTTAGAAACTAGTGCTGCTGCCTGTCCCCAGCCCCCTCCGCTGTCCATATTTGGAGTCTCAACAATACCTACACTCAGGCAAACCAGGCTTCCACAGCCTGGGCTGCAAGCCAGAAAGTATTTACTCACTGCTGAGCACAAAGCTAACTATGAGCCTTACTCGTAGCCTCATTTTGATCTTGGGCAGCATGGTTCTTCTGCTTTCATTTTTAAGATTGCCTTCAATATTTTTCCATCGTTTTTCGCTTTGCCGCAACTCCCGGGAGACTCAATTTGCTTCTCCCACCATGTCTGTGCTGCTCTTGATTATTTAATGCTTACCCTTTTCACATCCTGACTAAAAGGTCTACAGAGCAAACACCATTGTCTTTGGCTCCTACCAGCAGTCTACTGTCATTGCAGTCACAAATCACTGAGTGATGCATAGAGTGTGTGTGTGTGTGTGTGTGTGTGTGTGTGTGTGTGTGTGTGTGTGTGTGTGTGTGTGTGTGTGTGTGTGTGTGTATTTCTCCTGTCATATTACTTGAGCACTTGCTGTGAACAATTGTTCCTCATTTCCAGCAGCATAGTTCTTAACAACAGTCTTAGCATGTGCCCCTCGGTAATGGTGCCCATGTTAGCAGACAGAAGGCAGGGCTGGTGGTCACAGAGCATGTTATGGTGTTCACAGCAGGTACAGAAAGGCTGCCCTAAGCTCTGTTCCCACAAAGCTATCTTGGCAGGATTCAGCAAGCTGACCACTCTGGTCCCCTCCAGATCCTTTTCTAAGCTAGGATCTTCAGATCCCCAATAATCCTGTTATAAGCCAACAATTTCCGTTAAACTGTTTATCAGTGTAAGTAAATCGATCAAAATTTGCCTCAAGCTCCGAGTAGAGCAGGTCCATAGTCGCTGATTTTCCTCTTTAAATCACACTTCGTTTTGAAAGACTCTACAATGAATTATGTTCATTATCTCATCCTTGTTAACACAATTAGTCAGAGAAAGTGAAAAACTCTGTTCTAACTGAGCCCTTCCTATTCATGGTTATTGCCTGTAGCAGTCACTTGTCTGTTGCTGATAGAACACCATGACCAAAAGCAATTCATGGAAGAAAGTCCATTTAGCTTTTGGTTCCAGAGGGATTGGGGTCCAAAACTATAACGAGGCATGGCATTAAGTGGCAAGCATCATGGTGAGAACAGGAAGCTGAGAGACTGCATCCTCAACAACTCCTAAGCAGAATGAGAGAGACCCGGAAATGGGGTGAGACCACAAAGTCTCCATCCCCACACTCACTGCCACATCTCCTCCAGCAAGACCCCACCTCCGAGACCGCGCCAAGCAGCACCACGACCTGCTGATTGAGTGTTCAAATACAGAGCCTGTGGGGAGCATTTGTTCTCATTCAAACTACCACACTACCTCAGCATTTCAAAACCTAAAAAGGCATTTGCATTGTTTTAAAGTAAGCATTCTGTACTCGTTATTTTCGTGTACCTCTAACAGAATCCATAACTAAAAATTGAAGCGGGGGGGAGGCTTGTTTCGACATAGAGCTTCCCTAATTTTGATCCACCCATGATAGAGAATACACAGCACAGTTCGTGGAGGCAGGAATGGGTTTGGAGTCTTGTCCCCTGTGATAATAGCTGTGGACAAAACACAGACAAGAGGCCACAGAATGAGTACCACCTTCAAAGGCCTGCCCCCAGCAAACTTTCTACCCATTAAGTCCTAATTTTAAAGATTTTATAGATATCCAAATGATACTCATTAAGCCCCAACATTTAATAGACTTTAAAACTTGATCACAAACTAGGGACTAAGCACTCAAAATACAAGTATATAGAGGGAGATTTCAGACTCAAATCCTAACATGCAAGATAGTAATAGATTTACAGAAGTATTTCAAAGGCACGGTCAGTTCAGAGGAACAAACATTATGGTGGTCTTGATGATAGGAAGTTCATGACAAATGTATTTAGATAAAGGAGACAATTAGCTAATTTTACCCTGCTTCCTAAAACAAGCTATTGCAAATTTGATGCAAGTGTTTGTTTACCTATAACGAAATCTCCCAGAAGTTTAGAAGGATACACAGGCAAACATCTGTGCAATACTAACATGAAATGTATGTATTCAGTTACTTTACTGGGCACATAACTGGTCAGTCTTTCCCTGGGTTCTGAACTGTTGATTTTGTCTATTCCACCATGAGTATTAAATACCAGAGACTTGAGAAAGATAGACTTTCAAATTGCTGAGACACACCCAGAGGTGAGAAGTAGGAAAACGAGAATTATCTCTTTCCTGGAGGACTTCCCAGCTCCTGTCTCTGACTTTTCTAAATACGCAATTCTATTTTATCTACACTTAACTCCACTTCTTCTCTTGAGTTCATATACTCCTAAAATCCTTATTGGTTTTAGTTATCTATGAATTAAATTTTTTGGCTTATGCAGAAGCAAGTCAATATTTAGTGTTTTTAGTAAAGTATACATGGCTTAGCAAGATGGACTCAGTGCGAAAAGGTGCTTGATCTCAAGCCTGATGACTTGAATTCAATCTTTGGGTTCCACTTAATGGAAGGAAAGAACCTATGCAGCAAGTTACCTTCTGCATGCTGGACATGGACACACAACATCCTCATAAATAAATAAATAAACAAATAAATAAATAAATAAATAAATGCACCTGATATTTTATTAATAAATACATAAGTAAATACACATCCTGTCAGCCCAGAAGTGACTATTGATGGAGTTCCTGCTTTCCATCCATATCCTACCACTGGGATTAACTATGCATTCCATACTTTAAAGTACTGTGAGTTTTATATTCTTGGAGAGATGGCAGTATGCTCGGAGCTATGACAGAGGAGGTGAGGAAAAAGAAGAAACAAACTACACTTTACAATAAAATAATTCTTTTCTGGCTTTTTTATTTTTTATTTATTTATTTTTTTTTTTTTTAGTTTTTCAAGACAAGATTTTTCTGTGTAGCTTTAGAACCTGTCCTGGCATTTGCTCTCTAGGCCAGACCAGCCTCAAACTCATATAGATCCACCCACCTCTGCTTCCCAAGTGCTGGAATTAAAGGCATGTGCCCCCACCTCCCGGCTCATAACATAATTCTTATAATATATTTTTCTGATAAAAAGTTGCACTGTATTTATTTGGGAAGGGGAAAACAAATCTAAATTTTAAGTTTGTTCCATAGGATAGTAGGATGTTTTTTTTCCCTATGTTTAGCAAAAAGTGGCAGGAGTTGAACATTTAAAACCTGATTTTGAATCATTTCATTTGTGTTTCTCAACACTCTAAAGGACTTGTAACTGGCTGCCTAGTCCCTTCTTCAAAGTGTAAATGACCTAACAATGTTTGCACTTGGGTTTTCTAAATTTAGGCCAGGGGATAATTTACATTTATGAAAGCAGATCCAGGAACACACATGGCGCCACTTTATCCCTAATTCAGGCTCAAGGCCTATGATGGGCTTGTTATCCTGAGAAGTCATTATTACTAAATAATGAACATAATGCAGAATAAAATTAGGAGAGAAAAAGAAGATGGTAAACCTATGGGATTTTTTTTTCCAGAAAATAGAACCTGCAGAATTGTTATAAAAGAAATTTGTAGAATATCACTGATATCCATCTTGTTAAAAGGAAAAATGGTCCATGTCAGTTCCCAGGGGTTTCGGTCCACAGGTGTCGGGCCTCTAGCTTTGCAGGCTGCTATGAAGCGGTGCGTCATGGCAAACACCAGAATCAGAAGCACAGATTAGAGCAGGCTGCTGACAATCTGGCAGCCCGGAAGTGGACATTGATGGAGTTCCTGCTTTCTGTAAAGGTCCTGCCACTGAGATTAACTATGCATTCCATACTTTAAAGTGCTATGACTTTGGAGAGATGGCAGTATGCTAGGAGCTACAGCAGAGGAGGAGAGGGAAGAAAAGAAACAAACTACATTCATCTTTTACACGGTAAATATCCAAGAAAAGCATTTGCGACATCACAGTATTTTTGTAGATAAAAATGAATTCAGCACACAGTCAAGATGAACAGGATTCTAAGTGCATATATACAAGCAATGAGAAAAAATGTACAAGTGACCCAAGTAATATATTGAAAACATGTGAGCTATGTCAGCATGAAACAACTTAAAGGGGGGAATCTCTTGTGGACTCGGCATTGCGTAATGGAAAGATACCATCCACTAGAATGGTGAGATAAATGTGGCTCAGAGAGCTTGTACTTCCTAGCTATCTGTGCTTAGACAACCACTGCTCCTCCTTGGATTTGAAGGGTCTCCCACACACCTATGGGGTAAAGGCTCGGTGCCCATTTCCTTTGATATAGTAAAGAATCTTGAGAGGTGGAAGCCAGGGAGTCTTTAGGGTATTGGGATCTTGCCCTTGCAGGCAGACAGTCTCTTCTCTCCTTCACATCGGGTCATAAAGTGAGCAGCTTTGTCTCACACTGCTTTCCCATTCTCCACCACAATGTGCTGGCCCTCAGAGACCCCAAAACAACATGGCTAACCTATTGATGACTTAAACTTCCAAACTGTGAGTCAAAATAACCTTTTCCCTTCACCTCAGATGCCTGTCATACTGGAGGAAAGCTAAAACACCCATCTACCAAACCAAGCTCTTAATAGAATCCAAGGATGTGGAAATTGACTTCTGATCCATAGAGAACAGTAGGTAATGCAAACAGATGATGTAGTGAGCACTGCTACCTATGGAGAGTGTTTTACGCTCCATGTGGCTTAGTTTGCAGAACCATGGGCATGAATTTTATACAGCCACAAATGATTTTTCGCAATGTAGTCAAATGGATCTTATCAGTTGGTGGCCAGGTAATATATTATCATTGATGTGTGACTTGGTGTTCAGGAATCTATTAAATTTGGTGACCCTGCTAATGTTTCTTGAGCCGCTTTTCCAGTGAAAGTGAGGTGTGGAATATTTAATGCAGAACTTACCTCATGGGGTCAGAAATAAAGTGAATTAGCATGTATGACCGTACTTTATAAGAAAACACAATTCTCCAAATAAGTGTCAGGTGATGGAAGAAGGTTTCTAAGGTGCATATTTGAGATTGTCATAGAGGAGGAATCCTGGCAGCTGTAAAGCAAAAATAAAACTTTTAATTTAGAAATATGAACTAATGAATTATTTTTGTCTCAGAACTTACTTTCTTCTACTTTGGGTGGTGTGTGTAGTGTCCTCATTGCAATGAGTTTAGAAGGTTGTAAGGAACTGATCAAAAAATACATGAAACAGATTTGGAAGGGGTGGGTATAAAGTTAGAATTTCTGAGTCATGAAAACATCAAACAGCGCTTCCGGAAAGGTGTAACTTTATTTAAAACTCAGCCGCTGCATTTTCTCTCTTGCTGCAGACACCTCTGAATCAACCATCTATGTTGACAAATTGTTATGCTGACAAATTCTCACTTCTACTGAAAAATTCCATTTTGTAAACAAGTAAGTGGGTTCTTGATGGTTTAGCTCATATCCTGTGCTGGAACTTTGGGAAGCATAGTCTTGGCTTGAGTGACCATGTATTATTCATTTCTCACATTAGGCAAGCAGAATCAAATATTTATCACCAAGTCAGAAAGCCACTGGGAACATGAATGTAATACTGTATCTGAGATCTTGCCTCAAGTTTGGGAAACACAAACGGTGCATGTCTGGCTCCAGTGGCGTGATTTCCTGAGAGAGAGTGGAAATATGTGTGTGTTTGGCTTTCTTTAAAATACAAGGGGCTTTAAAACTAGCCCCACCCACCCAGGCAGTGGTGGTGCACACCTTTAATCCCAACACGTGGGATAAAAGGGCAGATCTCTGTGAGTTCGAGGTCAGCTTGGTCTACAGAGCCAGTTCCAGATCAGTCAGGCTGTTACACAAAGAAACCCTGTCTCAAGAAGAAGAAAAAAAAAAACTGTCCCCACCCACCAACAGTACAAACACAGAACAGCAAACCACTTTCCTGGTCAGAATATTTGATGTACACAGACATAAGTGTACATGGAGTCACACATGCTGGGTCAGAGCCAGTCATGTAAGACCTGACACTGGGATTTCCCTTGGTAGTCCCTATCACACGTCCAAAAAAAAAAATGGGCCTGTGGCACAGCCTAAATCTGGGTGACAGTTATCACCTATCACATAAATGAAGTGGTGAGATGTGTCTGTATATTGTGGCTGATCACAGGAAGACACATGAGTCTTTTTTTTAATTTATTTATTTATTAAGGATTTCTGCCTCCTCCCCGCCACCGCCTCCCATTTACCTCCCCCTCCCCCGATCAAGTCCCTCTCCC
>NC_022027.1:20504292-20513502 GCF_000317375.1 Microtus ochrogaster
TTTCTTAATAAAAAAAATAAATAAATAAATAAAAGAAAAAAAAGAAAATGTGGCACATTTCACGATGCAATTACTCTTCAGCTGTAAAGGAACACGAAATCATGGAATTTTTAGGTAAATGTTTGAACGGATCTAGGCAAGATCACGTTGAGTGAGGTAACCCAGACCCAGAAAGACAAATGTCACATATACTCACTCATCTGTAATCCCTAGCTCTAAATCTAATGTGAATACACAAAATGGGGTGACTTCAGAAACCAGAAAAGTAGAAGGGAACCTCTGGGGGGGGCATTGTGAGCGGGGACTAGCATGATGCCCTTGAAGGGGAATGTAAAATGGAGAGGGAGCTCCAGCTGGAGAAAGGGAGGGAGGCCATGCAGAAGAAGAAAGAGGGAGGTGGGTTGTTTGATAAAGCCTCAAGGAAATATTATTTTGTATTTAGCTAAAACTATACATAAAACATACAGTATGTATATATGTGCGTGTATCATGCATGTATATATACATCATCAAGGAAGATGCTGGCAATGCTCCCTATAATAACCATGTACTTACAAAATCCCAGTAACAGGCACAAGAAACCTCCTTTCTTTGGTCAGGGTCATCCAAGCGACTCCCAGACCAATATAGACTATTGTTGTTGCCTTTGGTTGCCTCTCAGAGACTGAAGATAAACCCCCATTTCTGAAGACACAACACACTAAAGGTATAGGACTCGTATTAATTAAGCTGGATCTAGCCTGAAATCTTCCTCCCTGCTATCTGACTTCCATGGTACCAGAAAAATACTATGCAAGATGCCAAGGGAGAGAAGCAATCACTAGATCTACCCAACTGCAATACCTATGAACTACAACAAAGACTGGCTTGGCAATATATCCCTAAATGTACAATAAGTGTCCCTTACATGTTGGCAATAAGAAACAGCTGTAGAGTGTACGGCCATACCACCCTGAATGTGCCCAATCTCGTCTAATCTCGGAAGCTATAGAATTTGACTTAATTTCCACCCAACAGGAGGGAAATCATGCCTGGTACTAGAAACCTAGCCACCTTCCCAGGGTTAGTAAGGCCACAAATCTCGAAAGAGAAAGCTATTGCCACCATTTTGATAGACCAGTATAATTTCTTTTTCTTAATTTATTTTTTCCATTTAAAAATTTACACTTCCTCCCCTCCTCCCATTCCCCTCCCGCTCCCTCACTCACCCTCCTTCCTCCCCTGCCCTCCTTAGGAGAGGGCAGGGAACCCTGCCCTATGGGAAGTCTAAGGCCCTCCCCCCTACATCCAGGCCTAGGAAGCTTTGGGTCCAAATAGACTAGGGTCCCAAAAAGCCAGTACATACAGTAGAAACAAGTCCCAGTGCCTTTATCAATGGCTTCTCAGTCAGCCCCCATTGTCAGCTACATTCAGATGTCCTTGGGCAGCAGAGAAGAGGGTGTCTGAACTGGCCTTGCTCCACTATCACACTGATGATTATCTCAGATATCACCATAGAACCTTCACCTGGCAACAGATGGAGATAGAGACAGAGACCCTCATCAGAGCAATGGACTGAGCTCCCAAGGTCCAGTTGAAGAGCAGAAGGAGGGAGAAGATGACCACAAGGGGTTGGTCCACCCACTGAGACAGTGTGCCTGTTCTAATGGGAGCTCACCAAATCCAGCTGGACCAGGACTGAACGAGCATGTGATCAGACCAGTATAATTTCCAAATACATTCTGAGTATGATCCTTATACCCAAGGATAGTTGTAGCTACCATCCGTAGTCAAAGAAGCTTGTCTTTACAGCACATGGAGAGATCATAACACAAACCCACAACTAGATGCTGTGCAGAGATAGCATTGTGGGGAGTACATCTACATCATATATGAGCACGCAATATGGAGCATTGCGTGTGCAAGCACACAATAGCTCGCATTTACAGCTCAGGGAATATCATGGAAGAGGGGTAGAAAGGTTCTTAGAGCCAGAATAGAAGAAAGTCTTCTAGAAAAGGATGCATAAGCATGACCAGAACAAATGACAATATCAATATACATGCTAACAGGACAAGAAAGGGGGAAATTTCATGGGGCCACACCTAGACAAAGAATTACAGGCAACTAGTGAGTACAGAGAGAGAAAGAATTAGTCTATCTCAGTGATGGGGCCAATACAAAGTGATTAGCCCACAAACCATATATACACACACATACACAGACAAGAAAATGAACTCAGTGTGCTATATTCAAGTATTTATGAATACTTATACATACATATGTAATAATAGTAAGGAAGAGTCTATAAAATTGAGAAAACAGGCACAGAAGGAGTTGGGGCACGTGAGAGACAATAAAGGGAGGAAAAGGAATGGGAAATAGTTTATTTTAAAATGTATAAAAATAAAAGTAAATAAATAACAATTTTAAAGATGATGTACAGGGGACAATAATGTGTAAGACAGGATGCTAGACTGGAGATAGGACATGCTAGGTGAAGACCCTTAAGGCAATATAATTAAATGAAGTGCTAAATAAAGCTTAAAACAGTGTATCATGCAGGCAGCACTCGGGATAGCACTAGATATTAGTTTAGTGGAATGACAATGTATTCCAGGGTCATTAACTTCTGTATCAAGGAGGATGGAGTCTATGAGGAAATGACTCTTTCCAGTCCAGTGAATGAAGGGGGCTGAGCAGTGATCTGATGGCCCCACAGGTCAGCATTCTAAAGGAGGGGTGGGTGAGAGCAGAAAAGAGACTGCCTCATCAGCATGGTCTCAGGCCCCTGGTCCTTGACTCTTTTTCTTCTTGTTTCTGGAGGCTTTAAATTCTCCCTCCTACTTCTGGGATGGTATTGATTTCACCGTGTGATGACAATAAAAAAAAATTAAAAAGGAAGTAAGTCAGAAGGGTGTAGACCTGTGTGCTCATCTTGAAAGCAGACAGGCCAGTCAGCCTTCCACATCTGTCCACGAGGACTGGGTGGCCATTGTCCAGACTGTTCAAAATCACAGCCAGGGCCAGACTTGGGCAGTTAGAAATGAACTTACCATATTGCAAAAATCTTTGAAAAGAGCACTAATACTGGGATTCTGGCTCTGGTATAGATTAATTTTATGACCATGTATTAGTTATTTCTGGTTTTCAGCCTTCTTTTCTCATGTGCAGAAATGAAATAGCACTCCTACTATTTACTGAAGAAGACAAAGTGTTAAAACATATTAAACAAAGATAAAAATTAAGTAGCCTCCAAAACCTGGAGTTTATCCATCTAATGATTATCACTAATTGAATTCCTCAAGCTGGGAAATTATAGGAATTAACACTGAAATCTTACCATGATGGTTGACCTCTTTTTTGGACCATTCATGCCCTGCATGCTGAGACATTAGTCTTTGTTTGCAGAGTATTAAAAAGAGAAAGATTGGGAGACTGTAGAAAAGAGGTGGGGGTGGGGTCAGGATAGTTGATTCTGTGTGCAGGAAAGAGGTGGGGTGGGGCCAGGATAGGTGATTCTGTGTGTTCAAGCAAACACCTCCTCACGACCCAAAAGATGTCCTGCTCTAACTCCAGCCAAGGCGGTGATGTAGAGATTGCACTGCAAACAGTGACAAAGCTCTCCTCGGCAGACTTGGTCTGCAGTGACACAGGCAGATGCTAAACTTCAGCCTGTCTAGAAGTTAATTAGGTTACAAAGGCTGCCAAAAATACCAAAGTCATTCAAAGAAAATTCAGCACGGGAGCAAGATCTGGAGCAAAGGTCAGAAGACACAAACAGTAATCTTGATTCTAAGAACAGGGACATAAACATGGGGAGGGGGAGTTGCGCAGCTTAAAAATCTGTAAGCTTTTTATCCGTGTTTTACAGCAGCCAAAAGATGAGGCATAGTGTAGTTTTGGCTGCTTTCCTATAATAGCTGTGTCTTCACAAGGGCTGAAGCAGAGGCCAACACTGTGTGTTCATTACCTGTCCAGAATTCTCCGTATATAACTAAGGGACACGGAGGGTGAGAACCTCTGGGTGGATGCGGCTCTCGATTTTGTATCTTCCCCACTTGGAAACCGTGATTCTGGAGAGAGCATTAGCTACAGCGAATCAATCAAAGAGATGGCTGGGTTTTATTTCAGGGCTTCTTTGTGGGTACCGTGAAATTATCACACAGTAGCCAGTGCTGTCTGCTCCAGGGTCTCAGGAATAGTTGGAGCCTTAAAAACCTAGAGACCCATTTTCTCCAAAGAGGTTATCCCCAGAATGTGTGTTGGGCGTGGGGTGCTCTAAAGCTACGAACAGCAGTACACAGGACTTCACTGCCACCAGCAGGACCCAAAGGAAGTGCAGGCACTGGGGATGCAGAAGAAGGCTAAGATAGGAGTCTTCAGGTGAGAAATAAGCTTAACATACCTTTTGTTTGCTTGAGACAGGATTTCACACTGTACTCCAGGCTTGCCTGTCCTGGAAGTAACAACAATCCCAGTTTTTAAGATCTGGTGATTACAAACTTGAGCCACCATGGCCAGCTAAGCCCAGTAGCCACCCATCCTTTCCCCAGTCTCTGGGATGTGAGGGTTCCTCTCACAGACTGATACTCTTGCCCCAAACTCAGAATGTGGCATCTGAAACCCAAATTCCAACCCAGGGTCCAAATACTCCCTTCTCTTCCACATCACCACACTACCTTACAACAGTACCACACTATTTCCTCTCTGGGGTTTGGAGGGTTGCATAGTGTGACAGCAATTTTACAATTGCTTATCTGCATCACATACCACTCCAGACCGTGGGAAGTTCATCTCCTATCCTTGTCCCTGGATGCCCAGTCTGGGACTGACTGTATCTGCCTCACATGAAGCCAATCCAGTATCCTGCACTGACTTAGTTAAGCAACTTATGTGCAAACAACCCACAACCTCTGGTCAACTTTGACACCCAGCCCCCAAGCTGTGGTCCCCTGAACTTTGCACACGTGGGGCGTGGCGGGTGGTCTCCCTTTCTAGAGTCTTAGCCTCCAGTGGAGCCAAAGCTCACACTTTACAGGGCTCCGCACTTCCTGGAAGCCAGCTCCTGAGTTCGCAGGAGGGCAAACAGCCAGGGAAGGCATCTCAGTGGGAGCCGGAAGGCTCCCTGGGTCCTTTAGAAATCTAGGGAGAACTGCCCGCAGAGATTCGCTTCCAGGAAGGGTCCCCGACTACGCGGGGAGGACCACGTGAGCATCGTGGCTTAGCTATAAAAACCCCCTGATTCTCACGAGCGTGGGGAGAGAGCGCAGAGGCGAGACACGGCCTCCCACGCCACGAGAGGAAGGGCGACCGTGACCCGCCTTCCTCAATACCCGGAGCTCTGATGCTCCAGACCTTCATGGGGTGTCGAGGCGCGCTGAACTTTGGGGACTTGGCAAAGGCGTGCAGACGCCCGCGCAACTGGATTCCCGCAAACGCTCAGGGCTGGTTTGACCTTTAGGAGAGTTGGAGGGGGGCATAGCAGGAATCTCGGGCAGATTGATCTCCTGTCTTTCACTGAGAGAGCAGCCAGGAGTTCTGGAGCATGTCCTCGGAGGAAGCCGGGAGATCCCCGAGCTGTCCCCCAGCCGGCGCATCGACACCGCCCAGTGAGCCGCGTTAATTCTGCGCTGCGAGAGAGGCGAGTCCAGACATACTCCCGCCACCTTCTCCTAAACTTTGACCTGCTCAGGTGGCCCTTCGGGTCCCCGCGGAGGGCGCAGGCAGGGACATGGCTACGAGCTCTAAGAGCCGAATGGGCTCTTCCTTTCGCAACCCGGCGCCGCCCGCGTAGCATCCTCTACGCTGACCTCCCGCGCTGCGGCGCCGAACCCTGGGCCAGAGCCAAGACAACCTCAGAGGTGCGGAAAGCGACCGCAACCCCAGGACCCGAGGGTCCGTATGGCCACCGCCCGCGGGCAACAGCTGAGCGCCACGGAGCTTGCGGGCTGCGCCTGGGGCTCCGAGCGGCTCTGAACTGCGGTGCCGGCCGACGTCACCCTAGCGGGGCGGCGGAGGGTCAGGGACCCGAAGAACAGAGGTGGTGGTGGCAGCTAATCCTCCCCCAGGGCGATGTGGCCAGCCGGCGCGGGCACCAAGCTGCCCTGTCCCCGGGACTCCGCGCTCCGGCGGGCGGCGTTCTCCGGGAACCTTACCGCCCTGCCTTCTCACCTCGTACCCGCCGGCCGCAGCGTCAGAGTGTTCATCAGCGCCAACCCTGAAGGTAAGTCCCTTGCCCCTGTTGGTCCGTCTGTTGATCCTTTGATCCTTGCGTGGCCGAAAGTGTGTGGGGCCTCCCATCCGGGTGCACTCTGCTTCCCCTGCGCTCCCTGCCTCCCGCTGCAGCCCGGAGCGCGTGGGAATTTCATTCCAATCACTTATTTTTCTTTAACTCATCCTCTTCCCTGCTGACTTCTAGGACACACTTTTCTTCCCAGAGTCAATCTAAAACATAGCTGAGGCAGTTAGTAGCCAGTTTCCAGAGGATTCATTCTGCCTTTTCCACCATAACCCCTTTCTTCTAACGGTTTCTTTCTTCTGATAATTACAAAGGGTAGCTGAATGGGGGCTACCTGCTGCCTGCCGTATGTTCTCACCCAGGCGACAAGCATATTTCTTACAACACAGGCCTTGCAGATAAAGGCAGGGGCTGGGGGTATGGGAGCTAGTACAGACGGTCTCAGGACAGAGAGGCGCTCACCTCAGAGCAGAATTGGTCCTGGAACGCTCATATGAGCTCATCTGTGCGGAGGGTCTTGGTCTCCTGGGTGGAGTTCCTACTCCAGTCAAGCACCTGCCAGGTGCTCCATGGAAACTTGTTGGTTTGGGGCTTTTATAGTCACCATGACAGAAGCGGTTTTGAGTTCTTAAGGTTAACTTTGGTTCCCAGTGGGTGGTAGGAAAGGAGGAAAGCATTTAACAAGCTAGGTAATATTTTGGGGGGGGGGAGGGTGGTCCTGAGAAGCGTCTTATAAGTTTATGTAAGACTGAAATATTTGCCTCGTTGAAGATTCGAGGCTCTGGTTGGTTGTAAAACGCATTCTGAGAAGACAGGAAAAGTAACTTTCTGGAAACAATCACTTCTAAACGGGAGGGCTGCACTACTGGAAATTTCTGGTAAAGGTTGTGTGGTCACAATGGAATGAGGAAAGAATCAAATAAATAACACGCCATAATTAATAAGAGCTTTCTGTGCTTGCAAGGGGGGCCTCATAGGAGCATTCTGTGCTTGCGGGGGGGGGGGTGTCTCATAGGAGCGTTCTATGCTTGCAGGGGGCCTCATAGGAGCATTCTGTGCTTGCGGGGGGGGGGGGTCTCATAGGAGCGTTCTGTGCTTTCAGGGGGGCCTCATAGGAGCGTTCTGTGCTTGCATGAAGGGGGGCTCACTGTCCTTCTCTGAATTTACCGCTCACGTTCACAGAACTTAATAAAGGGTGCTTTTGGAGAGATCTGGTGACATCAAAATTCATCCCATACCAAGTATGCCTTCCAGGACTTTGACATGAAATTTGAATTAAATAGCCATAAAATGGGGAGCATCGTTAAAGTTAGGGTTCAGGAAATCTGCAAGTCCCAGCAATAACGTCTGAAAGAATTATGTTAGACAATGTTTAGTCTTGTAATTCTCAATTGCCCAAGACTTTCCTAAATGCCAGGTGAATTGTTTGCCCTGCTGTGTAGCACATTGCCTGTCCTGAAAGCAAACTGCTTCTAAAATACCATGAGTGTTCTGTTAATGTTAACAGTGGTTAATTTGTTTCTTGCTCTAAATATGTGTTTTCTGTGATTGCATGATAATGAATTGATGTTGTCATTTTACTGTGGAAGTTAAAACAAGATTAATCTCATTTTGTTACACCTGCGAGTGCACATTATTCTCCAAACCCTCAACTTAGTTGTTCTAAAAACTTTAACACACACTAATGCACAGAAAGAAAAACACACACACACACACACACACACACACACACACACACACAAGGGAGGCCTCAGCCATGTCTCTTGGTCACTGATTTTGCTGGCTGGCTTCCAGGCTGATCTTAAAGGACCAGAAAGGTGAAGATTACTCGTGAAGCAAGTCTTTGAATTTCATCCAGACTGAAGAGCCAAGGGCATATTGAAAATAGACAGAGATGGGCATTTTTAATGCTCTCAGCTTGAAGCCTTACAACTCCGGGAAATGCTCCATCCAAGGCAGCACTTTGCCATGGCATCTTTATGGATTCAATTTAGAAAGCAAATGCTTGTGCTTTGGTACCATCCAATATTAGATTCTTGGACAATACTAAAGATGAAGAGCCTTTCCACTGTCAAATTAAGACAAAGGACACTATCTCATGTTTCCTTTACAAGCAGAAGCCCAATTTGCATCTGAATAAAAGCTGTTCTGTGTTGAAGCCATAGTAATTTCTTTTGCTTTGTTTCATTTTGAGAAACCCAACAAGACTCTTGCTGAGGTGATTGTTTTCAATAGGTATTGCTTTACAATACTTGTGTGGAATTGGAATTTTCCCAACTCCAGTGATGGCAATATGTGTCTTCAGAATGGGCAATTAGGTTTCCATGTATTAGCTCATGCAATTTTGATTTCATCCTCAAATGCTTCTGAGAGGATTCTTTCTATTCTACAGGTGAGACAACTCAGGCTTTATGCAGTGAAGTTACTTTTTTGGATTCATGCAGCAGAGTGAAACAGACAGATCCCATAGGAAACTCACAACACCTATGTTGCTGCTCTTTGACAATCTAGGCAGCATCCAGATCCCTGAAACTGTCTCATGTCTGTATGACCAAATATGGTGGAAAAGTGCTGTCCAGACTCTTTTGGCTCCAAGAATATGAACAACTAAAAGGAAACACAATTGCCCCAACCCACTTGGTCCCACTGGGAGGTAGTCATGGGACATACATACAAGAGAATCTCAGAACATACTGAACTGTAATGAACTTGAACTTCTTCAAAAGTCTATCCATGTCCACTATATGGACGATTTTGGATACTTGTCAGGGAGGTAGTCGCGTTATCCCAGACTTACTTGAATGGATGAACTTCGTCTAGTCTCAACGCCCATGCATTGGCGCCATCTTCTTTAGTCCTTGGAAGTCCTCTAGGCATATAACTACTCTCTCTCTCTTTTTGCCAAGACAATTTTTAAACTGCTTCGGAAGTAAATGCTTTCAAAACACATACAACAATGGAAAGGAAAGAGAAGGGAAGGAGAGGAGAGG
>NC_022027.1:20513630-20525552 GCF_000317375.1 Microtus ochrogaster
AGGAGAGGAGAGGAGAGGAGAGGAGAGGAGAGGAGAGGAGAGTTATTTGACTGGAAGGACTTTCATATCCCATGCATCCATTCTCAACTAGTTTAAAGTAAGTAACATCTTCATTCAGACAAAAGAAAAGATGTTGCCTTTGTTTTTGACAAAGAATGATGCTATCCCATAGTCCTTTCACCTATGATCTCCAGGATTAATGTGAGTTGGTAATTTCTCCTGTCTTTGGGGGAGGAAATGTGAATTTCCTATTAAGTATGGGGGCTCTGGACTAACAGCCATGCCATATATGTGTCTATAAGAATACATGCCTTCCCTTAGTGTTGTGCAGAGCTGTCCTAAATGCCAGAAATGTCTGTTTGCTCTGACAGCATTAGTCATGGATGATGGTTGAGTCTAAATAGTGTGAGTAAGAATCTGAGTTTTATTCATTTCAATAAATATGATATAAACATGCATATGACTTTATATACACATGTGGTTACCGGCTCAAAGCTCTACATCAGTATTTCTCAACCTGTGAATCACAACCCCTTTGGGGTCACATATCAGATATCCTGAATATTGAGTACTTATATTATGATTCAAAACAGTAGCAAAATTAGTTATCAAGTAGCAATGAGATAATTTTATGATTGGGGGTCACCACAGCATAAGGAACTGTATTAAAGATCTCAGCATTAGTGAGGTTGAGAACCACTGCTCTAAGTAGATAAAGACAATAAGTAGCTTCATGTCAAATAAAGTCCCAGTACTGACTAGAGTGATTTTAGATTATGTAATCACTCAAACAGGGGGCACTCTACTGTTCACTAAGGTTTGGGAATTGTGATACTGCAGCTAAGAGGTACAGACTTTATTGGAGAATATGGCTTAAACTATGTAAATTGATTTTCTCAAAAATCAAATCCACAACTACAAGGAGCTGCCAACTCCTAGATAAGGAGCAAATAATTGTGCCTTTGCCAGGGACAGTTTACACACTTCAAATCTAAAACATGGATGAGAACAGGGGTTACAGCTATCCTGTAAATATTAAAACAAGTGTCTGGGCTCCTGTGTTTACATTTTCCTTCTAGATACAGCCTTCCAATGGGGGCAGAATCAGTTATAGCATTGTGTATCCAGGGCTGCTATACTCACCTCACTCCATGTGTGAAAAGAAACCTGGAATAAAGAAGAAATAGCCAACGTTCGTTCCTGTCCATTTAGATTGTCAAAGTGGCCATATCCGAGTGTTGTGTACAAAGCCTAGCTTTGATGACCAAATATTCAGATCATTCCCATTGATTTTTCTTCAGTCAGTGTGATTTTTTTCTTCAGACCTTAAGGCTCTCAGTTGGAAATCTTATTCTCCATTTTGATGGAGACACAAAAAAGATGAATTCTCGCCTCATGTCTACACAGGCTCAAAGTCCACAACCACTGGTCACCTTCTTTAGTTTGCAGTTCTGCCCAAAGAAGCAAAGAAAGATCTGCATCAAGATTCAAATGAGATCTGCGAGAATTCCTCACTGCTCTTATTCTTACCTTTCTGTCATCCTAAGCTCTCATGGCTCCCTTTTTTGCTGTCTTTATGCATTGTCAAGAAGAAAACTGTATCAGAAAACAAATGTACACTTGTGCATCGATCACATACAGACCTCTTGATGTACCCCAAGAATACCCTTAAAACTAAAGAATCTTAAATGAGAATATGCCAACTGTGCTACTTAGGGATAACATACACAGGACATTCATAATACACAAACACCAAAAGTCTACTGATCATGTCTCCTTGGTCCTTAAGGAGACTTTATTGGGGAAAAGGGGAGTATTAGTTACCAATAGACTTAGGCTTATGAACCAAGCTTTCTGGGTTGGAATTTTTATCTTCTATGTAATAAACTTATTTCTGAGCAAGTTCCTTAACACCTTTGTTCTCAGTTTCCTGACTCGTGAGGTAAGATAACAGAAGTAGCTGTGAGGGGTTAGAGAGCAAGGTAAATAAATGAATACACACAAAGCACTCAACACAAGCACTGGGCACACAGGAAAAAAATAACAAACACTCACTATGTTTTCGTTGTGTTATTTTCCAGTGACATCCAGGCGCTCTGTAGATGTATCTCCGACAGGAATGAGGTCTCTATCAGCCACTAGTTAGAACTCAACCTAGAAAAAGAAACCTTTCTACTCTAGATCATTCATAGAATTGGGTGTCCAAAAATCTTTACAAAGCTTACAGAACAAAAAGTTAAGGATACCACTAGGCATTTAATGAAAAAAAGCTGCCACCCAGAGGACAGAGAGCTGTAGAAGTACCCATGGATACCAAGTTACCAGCAGTCTCTGCAAAATGACATGTCTACTAAAAATCACATGTCAAATGCCATAAACTATAGCAGAAGAACTTCCTCATTGCCTTCCCTTTATATATTGTGAATCTCCAGGGAGTGAAAGCACCCTGGTCCAGGGCTGCAATATCAGCACATTGTTCTCTGCATATGGAGAGACATATGGATGGAGAAAAAGAAATTCGGGATTTGTCACTGTGCATTTCCACTTACATTTCTGCAGTGGTCATCTTAAAGAGTGTTATGCTCCTGCCCGACTTCAAGGGGCTGGAATTGCTTATGGGCACTGGCAACAGGCAAGTCTATGAATTCCCATGCTTCCCAGTCCACACTCTGCAATAGAGAGGATGAAAAGAAGAAGTAATGGATCCTCAGCACCAAAAAACAATGTGTGGAACCCAGGAGAAAACAGGCACATGCATTCCTTCAACCAAGGAATGTTCCTAAACATTCTAATCTATGTGGATGTTATTCTGGTGTTTAAAAGCACAGCAGCCACTATACACAGCAGGTCTCTGCTCCTGTTGAGTTTACCTAAATACCATAATGTATGTGATAAGTGTCATAGCAAGACACAAGCAAAGGAGCATTGAGAAGCTCCAAAGTGGGTTGCATAAGCCAGGTTTGTTTTGTTTTGTTTTGTTTTGTTTTGTTTTGTTTTGTTTTTGTGAAAGGATCAGAGTGAGGAGCTGGGAGGTCTCCCCAGGAAATGAATAGAACCAGAGTCTGGAAACTGTTCTACATGATAATCAAATATGAGGCAAAGTGATGATGAGATCTCCACAGGGAACACAAAGAAGCAGTCTTTGTTATCCGGCAAAGAGCTTCCAGCACTTTGAATAAGAACAGAACTGACACCTTGTGGTAACACTTAATGACTTGGACCATAGAGGTACACTAGCTACAAATCCATTCTAACTTCATGGCTTCAGCTACCTGCCAGTCTTTCAACATTCTTTTCATGCCATGGTATTGCCCTTCTCATTTTCTGCTTTAAACGATGCCTGCAAGCTTGAGTCTCTGTTTCAGTTACCTGTCGCTATGAATCGGCCCACTCCACGATAAAAGCTTAAAACAATGATTTACTTTTTTTCATGCTTCTGTGACTGAGAACTCAGATAAGGCTCACTGTCCCATGGATGTGACCATGTGGTCTTCCTCATACAACGTTAGTTTGAAGAAGAAGGTAATGTGTGCTCTTGGGGCCCAGGACAGCTTTCAAGGGGCAAGAGTGCTGCTATACTAACCCACCTGCTGTAATCTCCCCAGGGATTGCAGTTGTAGAGAAGGGAAAGGAGGTGATACAGGGAGCTAAAGAGACTCAGAGACCTTCTGGTCAGGGCAGAGAACAGCTGCCTCCACCACCCAGAAGGTTCATTGCTTTCCTTTTGAATTTTCATATACCATTGCCCAAGACAAGTTATTAGTAACGTTAGAGCTCCAGTTTTAAACAGTACAAATTAAACCCTGGTGAGATGGATAACAGAAGGCTGGGGTATAGCTCAGTGGCTCAGTGCTTGCCTTGCAACACAAGGCCTTGAATTCAAACTCCAGCAGTGGAAAGCTAATAGAAAGAAGATTATAAGTCATTGAGAATGTAAGCTAATTACACCAAGAACTGCAAACAAATACCAGATATATCCACAAGATGGAATCTTGGCATGGCCTTGGGAATAGAGATTCCATCTCTTTAAATAACTGAAAAAGAAAACATTTAAAAAAAATCACACACATTTTTTAAATGTCAAGTGTGAGAAATTCTACAGCATAAATTGAATTTATTGAATTTAATAAAATAAGCCTAAGGGTTCATCTTTAAAATTCAGGCTAAGGACATTATTATTTGTTGAAATGCTGGAAAATGCACTTTGTTGAGAAATTCCTAGCGAGAACTCATGGGACAATGTATATTTCACTGACTCAACAAGAAAATGTTCAAGAGTAATCATGTCTGTGTCTAAACATTCCATGAATTCAAACCCAAAGCATCCCAGAAGAGCAGTGGCACAGGCATTTGACATCAAAGACTATCTGCTGTCAAGCATAGACAAAGAATAATAAGCAATCCAGCATCAGGTTGCTTTCCACTAACCATTTCTTTTAGATTTTTCTCTGTGCTGACATGAGTCTTAAGCAGATAGAAAGCAGGTGGGTTTGCTCAAAGGTCATGGAATCGCTACATTGGAAAATATGTCTGGGAGAAATCAGGGTGTTACTGGCAGGGAAACACCTTGTATTCCTTTGTCTTTGCTTTGTCTTTGTCTTTGCTCGCAATTTCTGTTGAAGCCAATGAGTAATTCCTCAAATTAAAATGTGTCAGCTCATGCAAAATTGGGCAAAAGTTGTGATGGAACTTAATAAAAAGATCAGAAGCTACAGCTCAGAATGATAACAATACTCACTACTAATTAAATACTTCCTTCAAACCTCATTATAAATCAAAGCTTTTTCAAAGACTGCTGCTATTCAGAGCAAAGCAGGCGGGACTTGTATCTCCCTTCTATAGTGATTGCAGAATGAAACTGTAAAACAGAAAGAGTAGCCTTCACAATGCTGTCAGTACAATAGTATCTTTCAGAGAGATTCTGGCCCCCAAACCCATTTCTTTCTAATGTTACTCTAAGTATCAGCTACAATGCTTTCTGGATTCCCATTGTGTCCCTGCAGTCTCCTAATTAGTTGATATAGACTGTCACAAAAGAAGGAAGAGATACACATTGCTGCCTTCATTTTGTAGACCCATACATCTAAGACATGGGGCAAGTACAACTGTCCAAAAACACAAACCCTGCATTTATAAAAGACATGGCTCACGTTAAAAGGCTGCCAGAAATGACTGGAATCAAGTGGTTGCATCTCATGTCTTCATCAAGCGTGAGCTACTCACATTCAGCCTAAAGGAAAGACTCAGGTGAGCTGAATCTCAAAATTCTACTCTAACCAGCAGGGGGAATGTGGTCTGGCTTCAGGTCATGAGAACAAATCCAGATCAACAAAGGGGAGTTGGTTTTGTTTTTTTAAGACAAGGTTGGTTCTAGAAAGTCCAATAGAATCTAAAGACAACCAACAGGTGATAAAAGAATATAGCAAAATTTGTTTAATTTTCTTATGTGTAAGAAGCATAATCACAGACTTTGCTATGATAGTCAGGACTTAAAAACTGTAAGTTATCATATATCAAAAGTTCTAGAAACTAACTATAAGGATTGCAGGGAAGTGAGAATTACTTAAATTACATCTTTACTATTGTTATTGGATAACATGGACTTTGGGCATATATGAAGCAGGTGTTGGGAAATATTGTGCTTGACTCCCATGATAAGGTGAGGAGAGGCAGAAAAGAGCAAAAGCAATAGGACCCCATATTGCAGTAACAAGGGAGAGTGGCCCGAATCGGCACCCACATGCAAGGTCATAGCTGTCCCTTAGCAATGGGACCTGTGAGTCACAGAGAGCTGGGAAAGAGACTGCTAAGAACTTCCTGAATAACTGTGATGTGGGCCAGTGTGCTGGGAACAGTCTCCAGTATACACAGGAGGTTTGCTTCCAGGTATGTCAGGATGGATGCAGGAGTTGCTCCTGAGGAGAACTTATTCAGTAAAAACAAGTAATTAATATGATAGAAGATAAAGGTCAAATTAACAGCCATCTTTGAAGAATGAGAGTTCTATATGCCCCAGAAGTGAGGTAAGCCTCATTTCTGAATTATCAGAGAACGATGTGGGGCCATATTAAAGCTGAATGAAAAAGAAAGCAATGGCTGTTTAGTAATGCCTGCCATGGAGTGAAGACTAAATCATTCATTATACTGTATAGTATATTTTTAATGTAAACACTGTGTGGGGGAGGAAGGAGGCAATAAGAGCAGCAAAAATAAAGTTTTAACTCTACATCCTTTGCAAAGCAGAGAAAGCAAGCATGCAGAGGGGGAAATTATACTGGAGAAAATAACTGGTAAGAAATTCTTGCTCGAATGACAGAACTGATAGAATCACAGCTTCACAAAGGGAGAGAGATGTGTTGAAACTGTTAAATATACTGAAAATGTACTTGCGTCAAGTAGAACCTGCATGCCAGGCCGTTGCTAAGCAGAGTGGCTCCAGCAAAAGATCATACTCACTGGATGGCACTCTAGAAAATGCTAACTAAAATAAGATCCAGAAGTTATTGAGGTCACTGTGTAATAAGAAGATAAAGCTTCAAGTGATGTACTAATTCTTTTGTAAGAAAAATCTTCTAACACCAAAAAGAACACTTTTTAAGAAATGGAGTTAATTTTTAAGGCCACATGCCCTATTCATAAACCTGAATAATGTATTGTTTCACAGAGTTTTCTGTTACTACAACTAAGAACCCTAAAGCATGTTTATGAAGCTCATAGTTCTGGAAATCAGGAAACAAGGCACCCACATTGGTTTGGCTCTTTTAAGGGTCTTCTGTCTCCATCACACATGGCCAATTTATCACAGCAGAAGCTTATGCAAGAGGAATAAATCACACAGCAAAATAAGAAAACAGAGTAATTCGCGGGCCAGGCTTGTTCATGGTACAATGACCTGTTCTCTTGCAACCCAGTGATAACTGCATTAATTTCTTTTGAGGGTGGTGCCCTACTGACCTAATGATATAGCTGCCTGCTGTTAGTTTCCACCTCTTCAGGGTACTTCAGTCTCTCAGCACCACCATACTGGCACCCAAAGCTTCCAGCACATGAACCTGTGGGAAATTGCTTATACAAAAGCAATTTCAATAATATTGGAATTATGTAAGAAAAAGAAAAATGATCCAGGCCTATTTCTCCCATGAAAATATTTTCTAGTTTTCTTTTCTGCTGATATGAGAAACATCATGACCAAAAACAACTTGAGGAACAAAGCATTTATTTCTGCTTACAGGTTACACAGTCCATTAGCAAAAGAAGTCATACCAGGAAATTGAGCAGGAAGTTGGAAGAGAAACCACTGAGAAATGTTGTTTTTTGTCTTGTTTCCTCGCTCATGTTCAGCTACCTTTCTTATATGGCTTAGACCCACCTGACTAGATAGATACTGCATTGTCCATAGTAACTGATTCCTGTGACTCCTGTTCCATCTTTTAAGAACATGTCTCACAAACATGCCTACAGACTGATTTCATGGAGGCACTTCTTCAGTTCAGGTTCTGCCTTCCCGGATGTGTTAACAACCAAAATTAGCTATCAGAAGTAAACCCCTTGTCAGCTTAATATACAAACACATTGCTGTTAAACCATAACCATTCCTTCCCTTCAGTGTCTCGTGTTCACCTTAAAAATCCCATGGTCAATATTTTGTAAGTCAAAAGTGTATAAAAACTCAAGCCTCTTACCTGCAGTCACCTGTAATATCAAAAATAAGAGGAAAAAACCAGGGAGTAATTGCAGTGAGATCGAAGTGAAACTGAAGTCCAAGTGTGTCTATCAATGCCAACCGTCTGGGACCCTGTGTGCTAACCTTATGGGAATGCTTCCCAGAAAGAGTTCACCTCCATGAGGCTATTCTCTTACCAATTATAACTTGATTCCTCAGTCAGCCAGGTTTCACTTCCACGCGGTCTTAATCCAAATAATCCCACGAATAGCTCTTATAGGGTCTTTACTCCTCCCATGAAACTTCGCAAACCAGGCCTTTCCTGTCTTTGTTTCTCTCAACATTGTTATTTACCACTTTCCCATAGAATAGCCCACTAAGCTCTGAACATGGCTTTTTCACCCTAGTGTTCTAAATGCTTCTACTCTCTCCCCCAAAAATGTGGTCAGGTTCGTGACAGTAACAGCCCACTCCACTTTCTATTGTAGCGCTTTTTTTTTTTTCGGTTATGTTAAATACCACGGCAGAAAAAGAAACTTGAGTAAGAAAGGGTTTATTTAGGCTTACAGGCTATATGCCATCATCAAGAGAAATCTTTAGGACCCTGTAGGAGAGCTTTGATGGAGAGTGGTTTCCGGCATTGGCCTCCAGCTCACATTCAACGACCTTTCTTATTCTGCCAAGCCCACATGCCTAAGAATGGCACTGGCCCCAGTGGGCTGGACCCGTCTACATCAATTCACAGTCAAGAAAAGGCCCCCAAAGAAATACCCACAGGCCAACTGATGAGATGATTCTTCAATTAATGATCTTTCTTCCCGGTGTGTCAAGTTGATAACCAAGAATAGGCATCAAAGCTGCCATTTGCAGGGATTGTCTTCAAGGTCACAGCAGAAAGAGCATTCTTAAGTTAGATGGTTTTCTAGCTTAAGGAAAATGCCTGAACAAGAAATTTTACAAATTGGCAAAAGTTTTGCAAACAGGGCACATTAAGAGGTGAAGGCTGACTTCTCCTTTTGAATCTAGATTCTCTTGACTGTTCCATCAGATAGAACACAAAAGAGGTATAGAACCAAGGTCTGGGGCTAGGCTTTTAGACATTGGCCATTTCCACAATTATTCTGGGAACCCTAACACCTAGTCCAAGGGCCTCAATAGAAAGTCACCGACAGCCAATACCACCTTCTTCACAAGTACAATAAGCTACATTGGTAGTAGCTCTAGATCCCAAGGTAAGATGACTGACGACTTGTGAGTAAAGACTGGCTCTCCATCTCATCGCTCTGCAAACTGAAGACTCAAGAAAATAATAGTGGTAGTTGTTTTAGGCTGTTATGTAGCAACATATACGTGAGAGTAAGAAAAACAGAGCAGAGGCATGAACTGGCTAATATAAGGAACTGGAAGGGGGAGGCAAGGTCCTGGTTTAAATCTCAAGATTGTTACAAACTTGAGCTTAGTGTTTGCTCTCTTCCAGCTCTACTTCTCTTCAGAAAATTGGGGACAATAGCAATTACTTTAAAAGACTGTTGTCCAGAGCATCTAAACTAGTTCTGAAAACATAATGAGGATTCGGAAATTATATAGCAGAGTTCGTTAAAAGCCTTAGAAGATAGCTAAATGGAATACAAGGGAATGAGGTTTACTTGAATAAACACTTTTCCCCCCAACTTCTTTTCAATTGCAGCATGAAATAGGCTATTAGTCCCAAGTTGCCTTGCCTATATAATCATGAATGCTTTTAGAACACTTAAAGACATCATGTTTTTAAAATATTGGTTTGAAATATATGACTTCAGCCCAAGCTGGGAGGTATTAAGTTTAAAAGTTACTTCTCTAGTAGAGCAGAAACTACCAACTCCTTTTAAAAAAAAATGGATTCACAAAAAAATTTTAAAGTGAAGGAGCCTTTGAAATGATACGCAGCAGACCGAGATCAATAGAATTACATTCAAAGAGAATAAAAAGTTAGCACTTCCACTTTTTAAAGGAAAATGTGCTAATCTCTTATTCTAAAAGTTATGATTTCTTTCACACATAAAAATGGTCCCTTTAATGTGGCTTTAAGTCTACATAAAGACTTTTCTGATTTCTGTTCATCTTTAAAAACCTTACTGCACAGTTTGATTACCAGCGATGTTCTAAAGCTACGTTTTATGTGAGAAAGACTATGCCTAATCAAAAAGTAAAAGGGGCAGCCGTCATTCTCTAAGAAGTTTTTATGCCAATCTCATGCAATACTACAAATCTATGTTAATTTCAAGAAGTTACTATTTCAAAAATAGCCCAGTTAGTTCTTAATGTAAATTGGTTGCTCTCCTCCTATGCCTCTGATGGCCGTCATAAGACAGCCTAGGTGGCTGTGACAAAAATACATACCTTTTGTTACAGGTGTACATGCTTGGGGCCCATGGACAGCGAATAGGGTGAGGGTACACAGGCAGAACGTGACAAGGTTCTGCTCCGGCGCCTGGCCACTGACTCTGCCTGGCAAAGCAATTTGAATGGAATAAAGGTGCAGGCATTCAGGAATTCAGAAGCTTGGACACTTCTGCTTTCAACTTTGGAGCTTGGTCTACTTTCAAGCACTGGAAATCGGAGTCATCCAGCTGCTGGCACAGGGAGGCGGTGGGCATGCCACATCAGCAGTTGTGAGCTCACTGTCCTGTGCATGTGTGTGATGCCTGAGGAAGAGAAAATGCAGAACTTAGCCAGATGTGTTCATTTCTACCGAGTTCTTAAAAGCTATTTGAAACTCATTAATTTGTTATTTGTCTAGTCTTCTTGTTATATAATTCATTTGTTTTTCCTTCACCTATTTCCTTCTGGAAAATTAATGAGTCTGTCTCAATTGAGAACTTGTCTTTTATTTTTTCTGATTATGTGAGTGAGATGAAACAAACCCCTGCTTCGGAGCCAACTGCAATGGTACAGTCACAGGTAACCCAGTGAAAACCTCAAAATGGAGCATTTCCTCTCTGCTGCTGCCTGCCTGTGAAGAATGTCAGGGTATGAATTTCATCTGACAGCAGAGTATCCTGAATCTCAGCCCCAGGAGTCTAGAGTCAGTGTTTATCAGCCATGTGCTAGAATATACCTCAACAGTAAAACCCAAACCAAATATGTGTCTTAGTTTCTTTCTGCTGCTCTGTTCAAGTGCCCTGACAAGAGCAGCTTACTAAAGAAAAGGCTTATTCTGACTCCTGGTCCAAGATGCAGCCAACTATGGGGGTGCGGGAGTTAAGACTGCAAGAGCGTGAAGCAGTTAGTCAGTCACATAGCATCCATGGCCAAGACGAAGAAAGCAATAAACATGTGTGCTCAGCTCACTTTCCCCTATTTAAAAAAAAAAATAAATTCCTCTCAAGATATTAGATACCATCACGGCATTTTCAAACAAAGCATGCTTTTAGACATTCCACTTTTCGTTTCCTTTTCATAATTCCTAAATCCAAACCCTGAGAAAGTGCCGCACACCGTAGGTATATCTTCCCCCTCAAGATAAAACCCTACAGACACAAAGACCAACCTAACCTAGATAATCTTTCACAGTTGTGCCCTGCGTAAACTAGATCCTTTCAAGTTGACAATACCACTAACCATAGTGCTTGTCCTGTCTTTCTGATAGAGTTTGAGCTATGAACCCAAAACAAAAACATAGTAGGATGTTTGCTTAACACTGTTCCGAAAACATAGGACTTAAACAAACTCATAAAATAATCC
This sequence comes from Microtus ochrogaster, assembly GCF_000317375.1. NCBI lineage: Eukaryota > Metazoa > Chordata > Mammalia > Rodentia > Cricetidae > Microtus > Microtus ochrogaster. Next base: position 20,525,017 of record NC_022027.1, read on the forward strand.
TAACCCGTGAGGTTGCAGTGTGACTAACAAACTAATATCTATATGCGAGATAGAAGCTAGGGAATGCTTGTTCGGTTTTGAGGAATGTAACAAGAAGGAATGGGATGAAAGAGCTTCCTGTGACCTTATTCCAAGGCACCCCTGCAGACCCTAGTGTGCCAAGACCAACTCTAGCTAGAATGTCATCTCCCAACCCTTCATGGCAAGGGGTTCCCCTGTCTCTTTGCCCCAGGGTGATAGACCTTAGTGTGGTTTGAAATGTTCCCATAGATGTCTTTTTGAAAAGCCTGGTCTTTAACTGCTGGTGCTGTTTTAGAAGGTTCTGGAAATTTTAGGCACTTCTGCTTATTAAAGGAAGAAGGTGTTTTTGAAGGGTGTCTAACTTACTTTTCTACTGCTGTGACAAAAACACCATGACCAAGGAAACTTAAAAAAGGAAAGTACTGCCGGGCGGTGGTGGCGCACGCCTTTAATCCCAGCACTCGGGAGGCAGAGGCAGGCGGATCTCTGTGAGTTCGAGACCAGCCTGGTCTACA
>NC_022027.1:20525652-20579800 GCF_000317375.1 Microtus ochrogaster
GCCTGGTCTACAAGAGCTAGTTCCAGGACAGGCTCCAAAACCACAGAGAAACCCTGTCTCAAAAAACCAAAAAAAAAAAAAAAAAAAAAAAAAAGGAAAGTACTTAATTGAACTTATGGTTCCAGTGGGCTGGAGTCCAGAATGGCTGAAGGAAGGCACACATCCTGATCCACAGGTAGGAGTGAAACATGTGGGCTGCTTCTTGGGGTTTCTGTCCTGTCCAGTTCCCACAGCCGATAAGCCCCAAAGAAAATCACACAGAGGACTTCATAAGATTATAAACTGGTTGGCGCATTACCTCAGGGTTCTTATTAGCTCTTATAGCTTATATTAACCCATTATTCTTATCTATGTTAGCCACATGGATCGGTACCTTTTTCAGTGGGGTAGTTCACATCCTGCTTCTTCGGTGGTATGGGCAGAACTGCAGAGGAATGGGCTTCCTTCTTCCCAAAATTCTCCTGTTCTCACTGACCTGCCTCTACTTCCTGTCTGGTTGTCCCACCTATACTTCCTGCCTGGCTACTGACCAATCAGCATTTATTTAAATAATTGACAGAATACAGAATTGTTCCACACCATAGGAGGCAAAGAGAGAACCCTGGGGATGATGAGCTGAAGCTTGATTCTAAATAGTCTTAACAAGAAAAATCCAGAGTCAGATATTAGGGTGGAAGCTGGAGAGATAGAGAAGCAGAGAAGCAGCCACCAGAAACTTCTTACCTCTACTAAATCGCAGACTGAATGGGGGCTCCTATGCCTACAAATTCTCAGACCAAATGGGCCTGAGATCTTGTCTCCACCTGCTTTATATTCCTGTCTCCACCTCCTTAGTGCTGGGATTAAAGGCTTGAGCCTCCCATGTGCTGAGATAAAAGGCATGAGATCCATGTGCCAGGATCAAAGGGGTGAGCCATAACCACTGGGCTCTGTTTCTCTTTTATATTGGTTCAATATTAGATAGCCCCACGTGGCCTTGAACTCCTGATCTTCCTGCTTCTTTCTTCTAAGTGCTGGGATTAAGGTGTGTGCCACTGCTGCCAGGCCTCTATGGTTAACTAGTGGCTAGCTCTGTCCTATGATCTCCAGGCAAGCTTTGTTTGTCAAAACACAAACAAAATATCACACAACAATGAGCATCTTCTGAAACCTCAAATCCCACCCCCAGTGACACACCTCCTTTAATAAGATGACACCTCCTAATTCCTCCCAAAGAGCTCTTCCAACTGGGGACCAAGTATCCAATCATATGAGCAAATGGGGTGGCATTCTCAATTCAAACCACCACAAAGGGTCCTTGCTCTAACCCCCTTCCTTTTCTTTGCATCCTAGATGTAATAAAATAGGCCGCTTCTCTCTGCTACACATTCTTTCCACGAGGCGGGTTCTGCCTCACCACAAGACCACATCTATCAAACAAGCTGACCATAACTGAATCTCCAAAACTGTGAGAAAGATTTTTTTTAAAAAACTCCCTCCCATTGATTTGTTCTCGGGTTTTCTTTTCACAAAGACAGAAAAAAACCTGATTAACTGGGTCCCTAAAAGACAGCCGTAGATATTCAGCCCGAGAGTCACTAACACACAGAGGCCATTACTCTCAGCTAGGTGCAATTCATAGATGGAGCCTTCTAGTGCTCTGGCATGTTCACATGAGGGAGGGGACCATGGAAAGCAAAAAGAATATGTCTTGGTACCACTCAAGGAAACAGAAACTGAGAAATGAAGTGCTTACAAAATTATGCAGTCACAATGAATATTAAATCCCATAAATTTCTTATCAAACAGTAAAAGATCAATACCTTCCAGTAAACAGCCTGATGACTTCAGGGACTAGTTGAGAATTTTGCTGCTCTCTGTAACAGTGTTATTATGAGACACTTCATTCTCTGTCGCATTTAAATAATGTACAATTGGGAAGAAGTTGGAGAAGTGATAGCATTTTTTTTTCTAAAGAGCTTTCTCCTTCTTTTCTCAAAGCACCTGTACAGGTTTCATCACATTTGAATCGAGACGTGGAAGTGGCATGAAACAAGTGACTTATACTTCTGGTTTGAACATTAGCTCTGAACCATGGGCATTCTCTCTGCAATTCTTCTCTGCATCTGCAGAATGGGGTGGTTGAAAAGGGGAATGTCTGGGGCATCTTCCAGCCGCAGTATTACATGACGCTGCTTCTGTGATAACACTGATCGCAGTTTTCCTTTGAGGAGAGAAAGTATGCAATCTACCTAACTCTATAATACACTACTGCATTGTCTGAAAATAATAGAATTGTCGCTTGCCCTTCCTACCTCAGATTTTCCTCCTGGCTATGGATGTGGTGGTACCATAGAGAATGCCACGCAATAAGAATTAAGATTGAGTTTGTAGGAAGAATTGTAGGGGGAAAGTCTTTCTGCATATTCTCATAAGAAATGTAGAATTAGAGCAGAAAAAATAAGCACAGACAATTCTGTCATTATCTCAACTACTGAGACTTTCTTTGAGCAGTTCAATAAAAACCCTTGGATAGAAGGGATTGTGAGCTGTAACCCATTATGAGAGAACATATAATACTCAAGACACAAAGGGTAGAGAATTTAGAAGCTATGGGTCCAACTTGGAGTGAAAAAAGGGCTAGAGATTTTGATTTGTGCCATTTCTGATACAGGAACCTAAAGAAATTCTTTTATATCCTTGAGTTCCCAACATCTTTATACTTAAAACTGAAAACATCATAGGTCGCTTCCTATGAAGTTTAAATGACATGAAACTTGTAACATAGGGTTGGCACAATAAACTGTCTGTACATATGAACTAGATGCTTAAGCATTAACAGAGACAATGCTGTTGTAGGTCCCTTTCCTAGAATATGCTAAAAGTCCAGCTTGAAGAAAAGATGCCAAGCCTCAACCAACTCTTAGGCTTGAAATAGCCAGGCATCAGCTAGTGGTATCTTTGTGCTCTGCTCCCTTGGAAAAGGAAAGACATACAACACAATGATACCTTTAAGACATACAACACAATGATACCTTTAAGGAACATTTCTATTCTGATTGTTTGCAATGCAACAGAATGTCTATTGTCAACTATCTATCAAAGATGACATCTTAAGAGGCCATATTTACTACAAATATGTCTAAAGTGTCTTTGAAATATCACCATATTATAAACTACGGAAGTCAGCGTGTTTTCCTCCTCCACAGTCAAACCCAAGTTTAAATGAAACAATCATAAGGGTCATTCAACAAGCATTGATTGAAGGCTTTCTGCATGCAAATTACTGTTCCACACAGCTGGGGACTACAGTTCATAACAGTTCTTTGTGTCTTTAAAATTAACTAGAAGAGTTCAAAGGTTCATAGCACCACGGAAGGACAAACGTTTGAGGAGATAGAAATGATTTCAGTATTAGCATCAGGACCTTGATTCCAATATGGATAGAATTATCACACTCTACCCTAAAAACGCACATTTGCTGTCTGTCAGTTTTTAAGTGACACTATTGGAACACCTAGTGGTATAGAATTTAAGTGTGTAAATTTTCATGTTACTAAGTAGACATCTTTCTAACTCCTACCCTCCCTGTGCTCGCTGTCTGGTTGGTGAGTGGACAGTTCACAATGTTCATATACAATTGCAGTGAACTGTGCAGTACTTGGAAAGGTTTTGGAAGCAATGGTAAGTACAGTAAAAAGAAATGGAATCAGAAAAGTGCTAATCATAGTGGACATGCTCTCCACACTTACTAGGAAGTCAGGGAAGGCCTGTCTGGTGAGATGAAATTTGCACAGAGAGGTTAACAGTGATAAAGAGAGTCAGGCAGAAGGGCGAAAGACAACCATTTCTACAAAAGGGACTAGTGGAAGCAAAGTCAAGTTCAAGAAACATGTTTCAGAGTATGGCCCCGGATGTCCTTGGAACAGCAAGATCAAATAAGAGTAGATGATAAGAGGAGATGTGGATGATTTTCAAAAAAATGTAATATCCTCTAAGGGCAGAACCCACCAGCCAGAACAGATGCTATCTACAAACCTCCAGGAAGCTCTATCTGTATGTGTCTGCCGGGTATCAGCTGAGATAGGAAATGAGATCTGCAGACTAGTGGAGAGCAGATCATTTGAGGCCAGGATGCTATCTCACCATAAATATTAAGCAGGCCCAACAGCCAACTTCATTTACAAAGAATAGGGATGTTAGTGTTTCTGTAGAAAGTCTATTCACTCACTCAGTAATTCAACTCAAATCATTTTTGTTTTGTTTTTCAAGACAGGGTTTCTTTGGGTAGCCTTGGCTTTCCTGGAACTAGCTCCATAGACCAGGCTGGCCTTGAACTCACAGAGACCCACCTGTCTCTGCCTCCCAAGTGCTGAGATTAAAGGCATGTGCCAGCACCACCCAGCTTAAATCAATTCAATTTTTAAAGTGATTCTAACACAAGGTTCTGCAATGGCTGAAGCAATTCTCATTTCCACCAACACACACACACACAAATACCTCCTCTCCACTCTTTCTAATCTTACTTTCTCGATAATGAAGCCACCCTAACAGATGTACAGTGACACATCACTGTGATTTTTATTTGGTGTGACTTATGATAAGCACAAACAGAGGGTGAGGGTTTGCCTTTATACACAATGAGAGCCAACAGAACTGGATAAAGGACGTGGTTTTCTTTTTAAAGAGAGCAATGGGGTAGTTTCCCTCAAGAACTGGGCTGGAGTGGTGGCTCAGTGGTTAGAGCTCATAACGCTCTTGAAGAGGACCCTAGTTTGGTTCCCCACAATCCTGTTGGGTGGCTCATCATAACCTATTTTCTATGATGATGAGTGAGATGTGGAAACTAAACATTGTTTCGGCACACAGCTAGTTATTGTCAGCTGTTTTTTTGTGGAAGTAATATCACTGAGGGGAGGAGAGGAAACAGAATGATAGGGAGTAGGAGGAAGAAAGGAGGGAAAGTAACCTGTCCTTTATAATCTTTAAAATCAGAAACTGAGTTACAGACTAGAAAACCATAGACTGGAATCGTCCCTGAATTATAGGAGGAAGGAAAAATGACTAAATGATGTTAAACCAGAGCTTCTCAGAACCACTGGAAGCAACTAGCTATTGCTAAATGTCAGCTTAACCTAGTACCTAGATGGATTCAAATGCATGGGTGATTTTAAAGTCAGATCCTACCTATGTAGTAGGAAGATGTCAAGGATTGGGGTGGATTTTTGAGGGTTAAATAATGAGAATAAGCCTCTGTTGTGCCGAGCTTTTTAGAAGAGCTTGCCTTACGGTCAACGATGTGTCATTCCCATCCTGCCATCCCCTTGGTGGAAAGACATTTTCTATCTCTTCCTCCTGAAGTTGTTCTGTTTATGATTTGGATTTTTATAACAAGTTGACCTTTTCCCCTAAATAGGTCATTTTATTGCATAGCCAGTAAGCTTGGTGTTCTGTGGATTTTTGCCTGAGGAAGTTGAATGTATTTATATCTGGATGTGTCCATATGTCAAACAGATATCTCAATCTGTATTTGAAAGCTGCTGAGGATATAGAACACTGTGAAATTCCTTGCTTCATAAAGTCAAATAAAAACTAATGCTCTTGACATGTCACTGGATGTTTCCAAAAGATCAAAACTGAAATGTTAAAAGTGAACTTCTGTCTTATAAAATAAAGTCATAAACAAAAGAGCAGCTGGAATTCCTCACCAACTTGTTTATATGTCATACATATGTATTTTTCACGTAAGCTCTGTAAAAGACTATCATATTTATAAGTAAATTGTATTTTTAGTATTTTAATAGCAAGATAACATTTTTTATTCAAAATAACAACTGTAAGGTAGATAAATATATAATAAGATTTTACCTTTGACACACTTTAGGACTGTACAATTATGTTATCCAGCTATTCTGGAGAGTGCTTAGTTAAAAGAAAGCAGGTGTCCCAGCCATTAAATGTACAAACTGTCATAAATTTTAACAATATTGAGAGTAGATGATAAGAAAGTATTATTGTATACCAAGCAAAAATCCAATCAGTTCTGTGATTTTATTGAAAAAATATGCTAACCTGTACAATTGTAGAGGGAAATAAATAATACCTTGTGATAATAATGCATAATTATTTTAATAAAGAGACCAGAAGATCTATATGTAATATAGTACATCCATGTTACTCAAAGAAAGTGACAAGTTCTGACAATATTAGTGAGACAAATTTTGTCATTGTATGAAAATTAAGGAGTAATTAATAGAAACCAAGATTGTTAAGTGTCAATAAACCATACATTCTTTTGTAGCCAGCATCATATATGCATTCTATCATGGACTGAAACAATCGTGCATTAGTGCATTTACAGTTAGTGTGGTAAATAATTGAGGTTCATTGATATATAAAGAAAAGTAGTTTTCAATTTCACTTCTATGAAGTTCAGTGTGGTTTGTTTTATGTTGAGGTCTTTGATCCATTTGGACTTGGATTTTGTGCATGATGATAGAAATGGATTTGTTTTTGTTCTTCTATATGTTGATATCAAGTTATGCCACCAACATTTGTTGAATATTTCCACTTTATATTTTTTGTTTCAAGTGTTCATAAGTATATGGGTTGATATCCAGGTCTTTGATTTGATTCCACTTTTTTTTAAAGCATTAACTTTTATTTTATGACTCTCTATACTCTTTTTCTTCTCTCTTCCAAGCCTACATACACTATGACCCATTTATAGGTCTTTTATGTCCAAATCTGTCCTACTGTGTATCTGTAATTCTTTACTGTCCAGTAGCACTTCTTAAAAACTTAAGTTGCACAATTAGTAGGGGTAATATGGTATGGCCTGTTTGTCTGCCCAGTCTAAAACTTAAGCTGCTCTGTTATTATGATAAATATGTTAGTTCCTGCCCATGCTCTGCACAGATCAGTATGGCAGATTTGCTTGTGCCTTTGAGCTGCTTGTGCCTTTGAGCCTCATGCATTGCCCCACTTCCAGACACATTTTTATCAAGCAAGCCTGTAGCACTTTACTCACAAACCCCATCCAATTGCTCTGTCTCTTACAAGAGACAGGGGTCGCACTAGTAGCATAGCACAGAAAGCTGACATTTTAAAACTGCCTGGCCTTTTTTCTTTTGCTGTGGCTGGGTCAGGAAAATCTCTCTTAAAGGAGTTGTGGTAAGCCACCAACAAACAGCAAAAAGCTATGTTAAACTCTCTATATATTTTTTTGTCTAGAATTCCTTTTCAAGCCCTCTCAGGTTTTATGTTGATTTAGTTGACCACGTTGAAGTGTCAGCTATAGGAGGAGGCAGGCCGCTTATTCATTCCCACTGCTCAGCTAGCTTAGCCCCAAAATAATCACACAGAAACTGTATTAATTAAAATACCGCTGGCCCATTAGCTCTAACTTCTAATTGTATAATTCTTACATATTAATATAACCCATTTCTAGTAATCTGTATGTTGCCAAGTAGCAGTGGCTTACCAGGTAAAATTTCCAGCATCAGTCTCCGGCAGATCCATGGCATCTCTCTGACTCTGCTTTATTCCTCCCAGAATTCAGTTCCGTCTTCCACACCTGCCTAAGTTCTACCCTATCAACAAGCCCAAAGCAGTTTCTTTATTAGTCAATGAAAGCAACACAAAGACAGAAGGACCTCCTATACCAATATATACTCACTTATAAGTGTCTTTTAGACATAAAGCAAAGAAAAACAAGTCTACAATTCAAAAACCCAGAGAACAAAGAGGACCACAAGAGAGACATACGTGGATCTACTGTACATGGGAAGTAGAAAAAGACAAGCTCTCCTGAGTAAATTGGGAGTATGGGGACCTTGCAGATGTGAATGTCAACAATCCTACTGCACAAATCTTGCTTTTCATGTTTTCATGTGTCTTTATATAGAGATTATGTAGCACAAGCCCACTGAATCTTACCAGTTTATATGATTCACCCAGGAGAGCGTAGAAGGGAAGAAGAAGAGAGAGGAGCATAGAAAAATATATATCTCAATAAAAACAATAAAAAAACAAAATACAAAGAAGAACATGGCAGTTTTTTTTTTTAAAAAAAAAAAAGGAAAGAAAAGTAAGTTACCTCACTCACAGGTTTGGTGACTCAAAGATACAAAGTGTTGTGCTGTTTCTGAACCCCTTTACTGCCACTACATTCCTCTGTGGAGAGAAAATTTAGAGTGGACATGATCACATTGCGAGACTAAAGTCTTAAGATGACTCATTCTGGCAAAAGATAACTCAGAATCCCATGGGAATTACCTTAAAAAGTGCTTTACTCCCTGAAAGAATAGATGACCTCCACCACGTCCAATTCATAAAGATCTCACCACCTTTTAACATTTCTCACACAAATAAACAAATAAATCTTCTCTGTAACTATGGAGCTATGGATTGGTATGACGTTTCAGACCAAAGTATTTATATTTTCATATTTGTCTTAATTTTTACTGTTGTTTGTTGTATCATATTTATTTCATCTTTTCTTTTTCTTTGATGGCATTGATCATATTTTGCTTTATTTCAGTCAACTAATGGACTGAGTCCCTAAAGTATCTGCTTATATTTATTTTTACCCCACTGTTCCCACCCCTAACCTTGTACTGTGCCATATCAATAGCAAAAATACAGGAAATGTGTTAAAGTGGGTTGAAAAGAATATTTTTTTAGCACAAGAGATATCTCAAGGCAACTCAAAGTTAATTAAAATAAGTGTTAAGAATTCAGAGGAATTGGGTGCATTATGAAGTTTAATGAGTTGAGAAAATGTTATAGCTTAAGCTGGCACTTGAAGGATAAGTAAAACTTAGGCAGAAAAGAAAGGCAGCAGAGGTAATAGTGTATTATAAAACCCATGAGGCAATAAAGGAAACAGAAGAAACAGAAAATTGTAGTCTTGGTAGAAGCAGCCTCCATTCTGGGATTTCTTCTATGACTCTATTACTAGAAGTCATAAATATTTCATGTTCACATTAATTAAAAATTATCATAGCAGAAGAGCAAATTTCCATATTTTTTCAATGATTCATTCAGTCATTCATTCACTTAATCGCTTATTGGGGGTTTACTGTGATTGTTTATGCAAATTAAGGGATATGACTCATATTGACTAAAATATTGATTTAAAGAGGGCAAGGCAAAGAGATGAGAGAACAGAAACTGAGGTAGAACTAGCAAAAAGTACCACCCTAGCCATACCAGCTCCATCAGAGGCAGCAGATTTGAAAAATGCGTGAGAGCCTGTCTGTCAGAACTCAAGAGGCAGCTTCCACCTCTGGTACAGACCCTGGAGGTTTACTCACATTATCTGAACTGTCCCTTTTCCAGGAAAAAAATGACATCTATATTACAAGACAGTAGCCCTTAGTTAAGAACTTAAGGATGTATCTTACTACATTCTATAGGTCATTAAAATTGTGGGATGAAAGCTTGAAATAATGAAAGTCCTATGTCAGGAGTCCTAAAATGTTTCTTGGACAAATGTGTGAGTGCTTGTCAAGGGCTAGAAGTTGACACTCATACTGTGACAACATAATTAAAAATAGTAACTGATACAATCATAACAATGTGAGGGGACTTCATGTCTGATTATTGAGACAAACACAGAAGCAGCGCATTTAAGCCAGGTGTGACTAGAATTGTAAAGGCCGTTTAGTTTTGGTGTTATGGAACTCCTGTTTCTGCTTCCAGACCTCGTTCTTCAAACCTCACCCATTCCTTGCCCACCTATCTCCTTCCTAGACCATGTCACCTATCCGACTGCCTATCAGCATCTTCTTAATAAGGAAGATTGATTTGTATTTGAGAAACATTTCATATATTCCTTCTCAACCCGGAGTATCTCAGGCCCCCTTCACCAGTGGGATAAAGTCTGAACTCAAGAGGGAGATGTGCCAAACCTTTCATAAATTGGCATTATCATGCTAGATAGGGGAGTTTTTTTGTGCCTGCCAAATATTCACCAAATTTAACTTCTATAGTTCCATTCCCTCTCCTAAAGTGTTCTCTTTACTCACTACTCGTCAAAAACCTGTGCCTTTCTTGCATTTCTAAGATCTACTGCCTGCCAGAAGCCATTCTGATTTAGCTAAGAAAATCACTGCTTAAGCAATGATTCTTAAGTATCAACCTTTCACTCTTTTTTTTTCCCTCTGTAGCTAGAGTCTTTGCCTTGTTTCCAAATGCAGTAACTAATAAAGAGCTAGGACTCCACCGCATTCATTTATAGATGATCAGCACCATGGATAGAGCCCTGCCAGCAGCACCCCATAAATATGCAGTGCTGTTGGCAGAGGAGCTTGAATGTTGATGAGACAATTACACACACAGATTGAAATATGGCACCTTTGTGCAGTAAGATCACTCATTGGCATTGAGGGGGTGTACTGAGAACCTTAAAAAGCTGTTTCACAGAATTTACAGGGCAAAGAAAGCAAATAATTTCCATGAAGAAGTGGATGCATTAAGAGAATTATTGGCACCCCTGTACATGGTGGGATGAAAAAGTGGGTAAAATAGGAGGCCAGGAAGAGTCACAAGGCAGAAGCAGTGAATCAGACATGACAGGTAAGTATCTGAGCCTGGGTTTTCTTAAACACCTAGCATAGCCCAATGGCATCAAAAGTTACTTAAATATTGCTAAAGTTCATTTGACAAGTGAAATAAATCATCAGGCTGTATTTCCAGTAACTGGTCACAGTACAGTACAGTCAACTAAAGTATGTAAGAGGGAATTTTATATTTCCCCCAGCTTAAAATCTGGATAACAAATAAATTGCTTTGTTACCACAAGCCTTGTTTTCATTAATATTGTGTAAAAGTATTTTAGAAATAAATATCATACAAGGTTAAATGTGATATCCTATACATTTGTCTACAGCAAAGAGGTCATCATTGCACTACAATCACAAGGAAGTGTCTTAAATAAAAATCAAACATATTAAAAATGACACCAGTCACAACTGGTTTCATTCAGGATATCCGTGTTTCTCTCTGCCCATACTGCTCTCCATAGTTAGCTGTAATTTATATAAGAAATGATGAAAGATTGATGTCTATATTAGCAAATAGTAGAATGTTAGTCCATAATCTTATAACTAACAATCTTTTGATGAAATAATAAAATACATAAATATGTGATTTGTCCGTTTTGAGAATATACTCACTTGAGTAATCAAACTCTGTGGAAGTGGTAGATCACTTCTGTCACCACTGACTACCTGGGAGGCCTACACTTGCCTGGTCATCTTATATAAGCTACACTCATCTCACTTCTATGCACTCTGATTACTTATGGTTTTACGTTTCATTCAAACAGAATGATGCAGCCAATACTCTTGTCATAAAGTTTTTAGTGTTTATCTTGCCTTGCAGTATGTATCGGTGGTCCAACTTTTTTTAATCCCTGTGTATTATGCCTGATGAACACACTGAAAACTGTTTATACATAACCCTGTTAATTGACTTTTAGGTCATTTCCAGTTTGGGTTTTATAAACCTTTACATAAGGGTCAAGTTCTTGTGGGTTGTTGATTAAATAAATGGCTCTCAGTGGAACTGTTGCCTCAGAAAGTGTATTTAAGCTTGAACCGGTCATTTTTCAAAACTCATATTACACTCCCATCAAGATACATAAGGAATTCACAAGCTTTTCATCATAAGGTAACAACCTGTCTTCCAGTGAGCCTTAATTCACATCTGTATAAAAGGTATGAATATTATATATTGTCCCAGGTGCTTACCAGCCAATCATCTAGATTTTTGTGAGGTTGTAGTCACGTATTTAAATCATTTTTAATTAGATCTGCTATCTATGTTACTCAAGTTAAATTTTCTGTGTTGTTAAAGAGTACAAAATTAGTCCATAGTCTCATAACTAATAATCTTTTATAAAACAACAGAAACCATAATTATGTCATTTGGTGAGTTTTGAGAATATATTGAAGGTGTAGGTCCAGTGTTACACATGCAGGTAAATGTTTTCATGCCCTTTTTATTTTCTAAATGATATCTCTTGAAGAAAAGAAGTTTTTAATTTGGATGTATAGCTTTAATTTCCAGTACATTTTCTGTCTAGAGAAGTCTTTTTATCATTTTGGAAAGAGCAATTGTTCTCTTCTGCAGTCTCTTGTTTTAGGTCTGTGATTCAGGTTGAGTTGGTTAAGATCAGAGGTAAAGATGTAGACTCACTTTCTGCATGCTTACCGTCTGTCTCTTTGCCACTCTCCTTCCCCTAAAACCGTTTCAATATCTTTGCTGGAGGTCCCTTCACCATGACTGTGTGTTTCTACCTTTAATTTTATCCTGTGTCTTTGATTACTTTGTCCTGACTCACGCCACACTGCCTCGATTACTGCTGTTGACTTAGTTCATATTGACTTTAAAGAATTTTGTTTGTATTTTGTTGTTGTTGGTTTGGTTTGGTTTTTGAGACAGGGTTTCTCTGTGTAACAGCCCTAGCTGTCCTGGAACTTTTTTATAAACATGGTTTTAATGGGTATAGAATTTTTTTGATTTGCAGGAGTTTATTAAATGGCTTTTGTCATTTTGTTGATAGTATTTTACTGCCTCTGGCCTCATTGTGTCTAAATGCTGTAGGAATTCCTACCACCAGTATCCCTTCAGTTACCCGCCCACTTGGACGTGTCATCTCATACTATATATGCCTAAGGAAAAGCCTCTTTTCCAGCTGTGGGATTCGGTTGCTGTTCCCCGTTCCAGCAGAGGATCGTGATCTGTGAGTCTACCCCTAAATAAATAACCCTCTATTATATTCAATTCTGAGCTAGTGTGGGATATCTTTTAAGCACCCTTCTTCATCTAGCGGCCCATGTGGACCAAACTCCACACCTACTGGGTGGAACAGCTTAAAGGCCTAAAAGGTCCACAGCCCAGAAAGTCTCCCACCCCACCCCCATCCACTTGACTTGCTTTTACCTACTAAGCAGGGTTTTTTTTTGTAAAACCCCCACCACAGCAGAGCTAACTGCCTGTGGAGACTTAAAATTTTCCCAAGGGCACTCATGACCCCTGCCCTCACTGCCACGATCCCTGCTGTGTGGTGACTTGCACAACTTCCAGTTTGTACCCCCAGCTCCTGAGTTCTGGTCTTCTTGCTCCATGTATGGAATTGATTTAATTGTGTTTAATTTTTCAAGCAAAGCCTATTTCTCAGTATTTAACCAGCACCAAGGCGGGGTCAGAGAGAAGCCAGGTAGCCTTGCTGCAGCCAGACAGAACTTTAGCTGGTAAGCCACAGCCATGTGGTGATGCACAGATTAATAGATTAAAATTAATTTGCTATTAGACTTTCTAGTAAGTTTTATCTATTATTAAATTAATGTGTAAGAGTCAGCCAATAAGAAGCTAGAGCTAATGAGCCAAGCAGTGATTTAATCAATACAGTTTCTGTGTTGTTATTTCAGTTCTGGGCAGCCAGGATGAACGAGCTGCCTCCTTCAACATCTAAGAGAAGTCAGCAATGGTACTGATCTGGCGCGGGGGATTAGCTGTTTTCCTTCCTGTGTTCAGTGCTTCCTTTTCCATTTTTATACTTTTGCTATGATTTGTCAAATGTTTAGTCTGTTTCTTGCATCTTATCAAATTTCTTGAACTGATAAACTAATGTGTTTCATGGCTTTGGAAAGTGTTGTCTTATTTATTGGAAATAGGATTTCTGCTTTTGTCCTCCTTTCCCATTTCCTGTGACTCCCATGTTTGTTGCTGTACTTCATGTAATACATGTCTCAGGCTCTATATCATCTGCTTTTATTCTCAACTCTTCCATTTGGATAATATCTATTGATACAGCTTTCCTGGGTTCTTCTGATTTCTCAAATTTTCTATTGGACTTTCTAGTAAGTTTTATCTATTATTGCAATTGTCAACTATACAGTTTTTAGATAATTTTGTCTCTAGTATCTTGTATTTTTAACTCACATTTTTCATACTTTAGTAATTCTTTAAACACCTTTTCTTTATTTTTCACCTTCATGAATACTAGCTTCTTTTGAAGTCGTTGCTATGACACTGGAGATACCAGAAATGGTTCTGTCTGACGATTTTCTCCCTGAAATATATTTCCTCACACCTCTCAAAATTTTTTTCAAAAAGTGTATATTCCAGATAACATATTGCAGCAATGTTATAATTTGATGTTTTCTTAAAGAACATCAGTTTTGGCTTCCAGTTTATTTAATTGCTTAGTAAATTATCTAAATTAATCCCATGAAACTGGTCTCCCTGAGTGTGATTATGATATCACTGTAAACAAAGAGAGACAGATGTAGATATTTTCTCATTTAAATATTAACTTTTATTTCATGAGCCATCATAGCTGTCTTCATCGCTTGGTGCTGAGAGATTATTTGGTCACCCTCCCAGTATGTTCTCTATCATCTCCTAGTGATTGCAAACATATGACAAGTAATTTATTTAAAGCTCAAGATATTTTAAATTTTGATCCACCTTTTCACCTCAGGGACCCCAACTTTGAACCTGGATTCTTTAAGGTCTTGCTTAGTAAAATCACCCATACCCATACCCACAACATTCAACTCTTCAGGACACTAAAAAGGAATAATGACCACAAAAAATATGACATAGTGCAAAGAAAGGAGAAAATAAGCATAACTTAAATATGCAGTTGGCAACTAGCCAGTCTTTACACACAGGAAGCAATGCTGTCTGGATTTTAGGTCTGATTGTGACTAGGAGATTTATCATTCCTTTGCTTTACAGTTTCCTGGCCCCATATTCCTGTTGTGCTCCCTTCTCTTTTCAACATCAGTGCTTTTGGAAGACAAAGTAAATAGATGTGAAACAACGCTTTGATTTTCAAATATCACCTCGCCAAATAGAAAGATTAATTTATGAACAACAACAAAGAAACAACTCAATAAACAAGTAAAACAAAGTTTCGTCATGTTACAGCTAGATCTGAAGAGAAGAACAAAGCCATCATAAAACTGGCTATTTGTTGCCACAAGGAGCATCTCCAAAAATCAGAATTCCACTGTAAGTGAGGTTTGTAGTATAATATCTGGACTGCATTGCAAGAAATATGCAATGCTCAGTGCTCAACAGTAAAAGTACTTTTATTATATTGATATTATCCTGGAAATAACATTTACTTCATATTCTTTGTCAATTATATGTTTATTTATACACAGAAAATATTGAGTGGTTACAAAACAAAATTTCTTCTTAAAAATGTGCTAATTTCTTTGTAGATAAGTTTATACCTGTTGCTAGCTTTAAAGTATACTATAACTGGTTGAAACAATGCCTCCAAACACACACAAGCAAATCTGAAAATAAAAAAAAAGGCAAACAAACGAGGTGTTTAATGCTTGTGTCTATAATTCTAAAACTCGGAAGTCAAGAACAAGAAGTAGTGAATTATGCTTGTTAAGTCAGAGAGATTTTCTCTTTAAAGAATTAACTCCTTAGAGGGCAAAAAATATGGTGCAGGAGTTCTGGCTTGCTGTGAAAAATAGAAGATCAGAGTTCACATCCGCAGGACCCACATAAGTCAATTGTAGATGTGTGTGCCTACAATCCAAGTGCTTCCAAAGTGAGATGAGAAGCAGAGACATGGGCTTACAGGCCAGCTAGTTTGGCTTATGTAGCACTGAACAAGAGACTCTACATTAAACAAGATGGAAGGTGACGATGGACACCCAAGGTTGTCTGCTGACCCCCACTGTGTTCCATAGCATCTATGCACCTACACACACACACACACACACACACACACACACACACACACCATAACAAGAATTTTTGGATAAAAAGAGTAAATTTTAAAAGGTCTTTATCATTTCAGAATTCATAGATGCACTTATAAGAACTTAGGAGAGAGGATCTACATTAAACAAGATGGAAGGTGACGATGGACACCCAAGGTTGTCTGGTTGTCCCCACTGTGTCACTGTGTTTCTATGCACCTACACACACACACACACACACACACACACACACACACACACACACACACCATAACAAGAATTTTTGGATAAAAAGAGTAAATTTTAAAAGGTCTTTATCATTTCAGAATTCATAGATGCACTTATAAGAACTTAGGAGAGAGGATTCCAAGTGAACAAAACAGGAAAGGAAGTGACTGAGGGGCTGCACAGCCAGAGGAAATGCAATGCTTGGCTTGACGCTCCCTTGATTAGAAGTCCTTCAGAGTTCCAGAAGGAAATGTAGGCCACTGAAGGGGATAATTTTAGATGGCCTATGAAAGGGGTCAGGAGATACAACGAATAGAAAGAAATGGTATAATAATAGTGCATAGCATAACACACTACCTATTAAACAGCCACACCAGGTTCCAAGGACCCACAAGAAATTTCTTATGTACTTTGGAGCTAACTGATCTCTAAGACCTTCTGGTAATACACAAAATATATTTACAATATATAAAAAGTATTTATAAGGTAAAAAATAAGGTTATACGACACCCTGAACAATTGTTTTTCTATTTACCCAAGAATCATAGAAAATACCATTAGAAATAGTTTCACAAATTATACTCTCATTTTACCCTATTAAGTGCTTGCTAGCCACATAAAAGATGCTAGTTCCTAATATTTGCTTAACTTTCCTTGAGAAACTGTATAATTTTTTTTGTTCATTTGGGTTGGATAATATATTTTCAGTGATCTTAAGTTTAATATGTATTTTAACTTCACTTGGGGTTCTGATTATATTTCTGCACACTTCATCTTCGCATGGTTATGTTGTAACATTTTATACATAAGATTATAAATAGCTTTACTTCTTTATTGGATATGTGTTGTTCTTTACTAATACTTTATGTTTATTGTGTGAAATAACAGGATTTATTGATGTGGGGTTCCCCTCTGTATGCTGTGAATGCCATTGGTTAATAAAGAAACTGGCTTGTCCTGATTGGATAAAATAGAGCTAGGTGGGGAAAACTAAAATGAATGCTGAGAAAAAGAAGGGCAGAGTCTAGAGAAGCCATGTGGCCCTGCCAGAGACAGATGTCGGAACTTTACCCGGTAAGCCACAGCCTCGTGGTGATACACAGATTAATGGAGATGGGGTAAATTAATATGTAAGACCTAGCAAAAAAGAAGATAGAGCTAATAGGCTAAGCAGTGATTTAATTAATACAGTTTCTGTGTAGTTATTTTGGGACTGAGCAGCCGGGAACAAACAAGTGGTCTCCTACTACAATGTATTATATCATTTTCATTGATGTTCATTATGTGTTTTGATTATATCCACCACTAATACCTTTTTTTTGCAACTGTCCCCCATAAAAAGATCACTTTTTTTTGTCCCAATCTCCCTTCTACTTACAAGTCTCCTACATGCATATTTTATACTCAATCATTTTAAAATCTAGAGTCTGCATATAGAAGAAGATTAGATATTTGTGTTTCTGAATTGGGCTTATTTCACTTAACAGCATAATGTCCAATTTACTATATTTTCCTGCAAATAATATTTTGATAATCTTGTGGCCACATAAAAGTCTATTGGGTACACAAGGCACATTTTCTTTACCCATGCATCTGTTAATAAACATCTAGACTGATTCCATGACACGACTTGATTTTTTATATCAAAAATATTTAGATAGTATGTTAATGAGACTTTTTATTGATGTGACAAAATATGTGACGGCAGTGACAACTTGGGGTAGAAAGGACACCTTTTGACCCAGCATCATCTCAGAGAATTCAGTTCACAGTCCTTGGTTCCACTGATCCTGGGCCCTGAGGAGTAAAACGTCATGACAGAAAGAGCATGCACCAAAGACTACTCTGTCATGATAGACGGGAAACAGAAACAGAAAGAGGGCCCTGCGGAGACAAGACATGCCCACACATAAGGTCCTAGTGACCACCTTCCAGAATTGTCCAGGCTCACCCTCAGTAACACCTCAAACTTGGGATAAAGTCTGTAAAACACGAGTCATTTATGGGGAAACCTCATACCCAAACCATAGCACAGCGTAAAATGGTCTCCCCCATGATGTTCACCTGGGTAAACTGTTCAGTACAGTAAGAGTTTATGCCATTCAGACTGTTGCCCTTTAAACTGCTGTAGTGTCACACTTAGACAGAAGAGAGTTTTACCCCAAAGTTTTAAATTTTTTATTTATTATTATTTTACGTTCCTTGGTGTTTTGCCTACAGGTATGTCCATGTAAGGGAGCTAGATGCCCTAGGCTGGAGTTACAGACAGTTGTGAGCTGTCATGCGGGTGCTGGGAATTGAAACTCAGGTCCTCTAGAAGAACAGCTTGTGTTCTTAGCATCTAAGCCATCTCTCCAACCCTGCCCTCAGTTTTTTATAAAGATTCATGAGAAACATGAGTTTTTGTTTTGGTTTGACTTTTGTTTCTTTTAACATCCTGGTGTTGAAATAATGGCATTAACTGACCTTAAGCTATTTGTATGTGGGTACTTTTAAAATTTCAGCAAGAGAAATATACACAGCTGTTGTCTGTGTTTAGTAGATGGCACAAATAAAATATTAACACTGCTAGCCAGGTAGTGATAGTACATGCCTTTAATACCAGCACTCAGGAGACAGAGGCAGGCAGATTGCTATGAGTTCGAGGCCAGCCTGATCTACAAGAGCTAGTTCCAGGACAGGCTCCAAAGCTACAGATAAATTGTGTCTCAAAAAAAAAAAAAAAAAAGATATTAACATTGCGGAGTATGGCCTAAGTTGCATAATGGTTGTTTTCAAGTAAAATTTTATTGCCACCTATAAAAAGGATTTAATTCTCTTATGTGACTGGGTAGATGAAGCATTTTCATGTGGTATTTCATGCTGTGTAGGAAGAGCTGTAGACAATCATCTTTACTTATCGGACTTGTTAATGATAATGGTAGTGATAGTGAAATTCTCAAGATAGCATAGAACTGAAACGCTATCCAAATTACCCTTGTGCTTGCTCAGTCAGGATTTCCTCAAAGCCTGAGTTGACTTGGAGAAGAACAATTACTGCAGTCCTAAAAGATGACACTGATTTTAGAGACTCGTCAGACAGAGGTCCCATTTTCCCTGGAGTATGCAGGAGCAAGGACAATTGCATGAATCAATAAAAGGGTAAAGAATTGAGATCGCTTCTAGAAGAGGTGAAAAGAACTTGGACTTTGGAGTACCCCTACTAGATTAAACCAAGGGCTGAGTAACAGCAACATTTGCAAACTTGGACAAGCTCCTTACTAAGATTCTTCGTATGCAAAATGTAGCGCAGTGGTTGGCTTTCACACCATCACGGGAAGACATAGTGAGTCGATGTATAAGAGATGCTGAGATTGCACCAGAGCAGGTTTGAAACATTAACTATGAATCTTTACACTCAAATGCTGAATATGATCAGTATTCTCACAAAGCTTGACTTAGTGACCTCAAGAGGAAAAAAAAAATCAATATGAAAAAAGAGAGGCAGTGTTTTAGTGTGAAATGTTTTATGTAGAGCCTTTATGTCAACAGGAATAAAGCCAGAACAAGAAAAATTAATTTCACACTTTGGCCTTCTGTGAATGCCTCTTGTTCCATGAGCACTTTAGCCAGTATCACTTAACCCCAAGGTGAAAATGAATATAGCAAGAGAGAGAGAGAAACAGTCGTTAAATTTATTACAGTAGCCAAGCTATCAAATTAAACTTGTTATTTATAGTGGATCTAATTGTCAGCCTAATTTACATATTAATATTTCAGGACTGTGTGTGCAGAAATTTCATCAGCAGACCGTTATTTCCATTGAGGCTTAGTGGTTACATTCTGGACTCTATGCTGTCTTCTCTCTTAGGGGTCACATGCACAAGTGGGGGAACCAAACAGGGGCTGATGTCACCCCCATGTTATCTGTTTGCCTCCATTTCACTTCCTGAACAAGACAACTGATACAATACAGTTGATAGTTGGTGGATTTCAACAAAATAACTTGACCCAAGTTACATGTGAGAATAGACCAGTTTCCCTAAATAATCATTTGAAAAATCAAATTCCTGAGCTTTAAGCAAAAGAGAAGAAAATTTATAATCTATAAATGGCTTTTATTAATTTTCATTATTTGTTAATTCCATAGATGTTTCCACTCAGTATTTTCTCTTTCACGCCTGGGTGACAGTATCCAGCGTTTACTACCCAGGTGTTGGGATGGTTCAGAATGCTTGTGGGTTGGGGATTTTCACATAACTTCTGCGCTTCCCACAAGCCAGCAGCAGCTCCTTTGAAATGCCCCTGTTTGCCCAGAGGCATTGTTTTTTCAAAAGTAAGCAATTTTATATTTAATAAGCTAATTAAACCAAAATGTCAGTGTGCGGCACAGCACCTGTGGTACCAAGGAACATTATTACCAAACAAGTAATTGTCTCAGGGTATTCTTTCACATAAAGGAATAAGTCAATTTATCAGGTATATTTTATTTCAACAACTCCCTTTCCCTTTCATTGCCCATTCGTGGGTGCATTCTAGAAAACTCCATATTGTCTGTTGGAATTGATATTATTGGCACTCTCAAATTCGTGGGTTTTTTTTTTTTTTGGCTCTTTTTCTTTAGCTGTGAGAATTTTTAATTTGCAACAGCTTTTAAACCACACAGAAAATAATCATTCCCCAAGTTTGATAACTGCTTTATTGTAAATACTTTCGATTTTAAGAGAGAGAGAGAGAGAGAGAGAGAGAGAGAGAGAGAGAGAGAGAGAGAGAGAAGCCATTGTTTATGCAGAACCCAGCCATCACAGTCCCTCTCCTAGAGGGTGCAGGTGTCTAAGATATCCAGGGCGCTCAGCTGCAGACAGAAGTCTTCCACTCCTTGCAGTTGATGCGTTCTGCAAGGCAAACTGAAACATGAGATAAGAAAACCAAAGGTGCTGATTCTGTTCTGGAGAACACGTTAGTATGCGATCACAAACTGTAAGCCGTCTCAGCTAGAGATGCTACGCGCGAAGTGCATTTCCCTTCACTCCAGTGCCCAGTTCCACAGTCCACTGAAAGCTGATTACAGCATCCATTATTCCCTTGATGTTATTAAAGTTATAGTATATTCTTATAAGAAAAGTCTTGGACTGGAAACAAATACAAAATTCCAACTTGTCCTCCACTAATCCTCCCACTTCTCCTGCTTAGCCCTCCCATGACTTCCTTTTCCCTGAAATCACCATGAGAAGCTACACTCTTAAAACATTAGATTTTTGGTTATGTTCTTTTGTTTCTGTTATGTTTTAAGATTTGTTTTATCTACTCTGTGTGTGTGTGTGTGTGTGTGTGTGTGTATGCATGTCTGTGTGTTTGTTCACACGTGGGTGAGGGTACCTGTGTAGGGCATCAGCTAACCCTGGATGTGTGGATGTGAGCTGCCCAGTGTGGTTTTGGGAACTGAACTTGAGTCCTCCATAAGAGCAATACATGTTCTTCACCACAGCCCATTACTGGTTTCTGAGATACAGTTTTCTGCATAAATGTAAATGTCGTCTTGAACTAACCTTGAACTCCTGGTCTTCTGCCTCAGCCTCCTGAATTCTCAGGCTATAGTGATGAGACACCACACATGACTCTTGGCTAATATATTGAAGTTAATTTTTATACATTCTAGTAATTCTATAGACATTCTCTGAATTAACAAATTAGCCCAACAATAAGAGATAATAGGACTTTCCTTGTTCTGGCATTTTTAGAATCATGTCAACCTAACCCTTCATTCCTGACTGAAACTCTATAGCAGGAGAACTCAGCTCCCAGCTTTAGGTGCTGATGTACTTCCATCTAAATGAGGCCAAGCTATCATTTTTTTACAACATTTTATGTTGAAGATTTTCCAAAATCCATGAATGTTCAAAGAGTTTTACAGCAAACACTTACATAACTTGCTACCCTAATTCAATAATTAACATTTTACAAATTTGTTTTATCATAGGTCTGTCTCTCTCTCCAATTTGTTTTGTTAAAAGCATCTCACAGCAAATTTCAGTTGTCACTCTCCACCACGTTTCACATTTCCCTGTGCCTATCATTAAAATCCTGTGTGCTCTCACGGTTCCTTTTGTTTGTGAAGTCAAATTTGCATACAATGAAATATGCAACTCCTAAATATAAAACATTTTGCCAGTTGCTTACATCAGCATAACCCAAAACAGAAGAGCCCAAAGCTAAGGTTAGAACATTCTAATTGCCCCCAAATTCCTTCTGTTCTGCTGCCTATGAGCCCTGTCTTTTCTCTGAAGGACCATCACTGCTCTGGTTTTTCCCAGGATTGACTAGTTGCAATATACGAGCTTTCAACTAGTGCTTTTCCATGGAATTGTTGATTGAACTGATACACACCACGAGAATCTTACCTAAAGACTGAGCAAATCAACCCTTTTCTTTTTTAATTCAAAAAGTCTTTCATTATTTCATACATAAGTACTACATTGATTACATTTGTGATTCTTCCTCTTACCCTTTCAACTTCTCTCATATAGCCCCACTACCTCTCCAACTTATACTCTCTTATTCTTTAATTATTATTGCTGTATACATATAAATTCCATATGTTTCTCTCTATCTCTCTCTCTCTCTCTTTCTCTCTCTCTCTCTCTCTCTCTCTCTCTCTCTCTCTGTGTGTGTGTGTGTGTGTGTGTGTGTGTGTGTGTGTGTGATTGACTGAATCTACTGAGCCTTGTTCACAAGTAAATACATCTAGTGATGACCACTTGGGACAGAATAACCTATTGGAGGCCCATGCACACACACACTTAAATGTACATGTGTGTTCATTTTCTATTTTCACATCCCTGTAACTTCCTGAGACTGTTTGTGGAGTTATTACAACAACGTATTCGCCTTTATTTCTCACAGCCCAGTTACATCCTAAAACCTTTCTCATAGGTGAAGATGGGCAAAAGGCAAAGGATTCCCTCGAGTGTCTTCATGCATACATGTTCTTGGGAAGCTTGATATAGGCAGCATTTCAGAAATAAATTCATCCAGTATCTGTTAAGTGTCTACTGTATGGCAGATTCTAGACTAAATGCAGCATACGAAGACAATTAAAACTTGTACAAGTCCCAATTAAAGAGAAAAGCACACAAGATAACAACTGTTAATAAAATAATATATGTTGAGTTGGATTGTGACTAACCTTATGCCACAGATGTTGGATAGGTACATTGCTCTGAGCAAGATGGGCGTGATTTCTTTTCTCAAGAATTGTAGCACATAAATTATGGAAATGGTTGGAAGTTTTGTGTGCTCTGAGCAGCACATAACAGCAAGTCGGGTAATTGAGTTTATGTGGACTGACAAAATATAGGCCACAGGCATAACTGGATGTCCATGTTTATTGAAATGCCAGTTATAATTGCCAAGATATGGAATTAGCCTGGATGTCTGTCAGCAGATGACTGGAATAAGGAAATGAAATTTTATACACACACAGGGAGTGGGGGAAGAGTATATTATTCAGGCATAAAGAAGAATGAATTCCTGAGGAATGAAATTAATGGAAATGTAGACCACCATATTAAAAGAGGCAAGCCAGACTTAGACAAGTAACACATTTTTAACTCTTTTGTAGGAAAAGAGTGAAATAAGAAGGAGCCATAGCTATTGATGAATAGGAAGGGACCAAGGCAACAGATGGGTGAATATGGATAATAGAGATTATAAACATGGCCCAGGTGCCTTATACACATGTCTGAGAATGTCATGATAAAACACACTGTTGTATTTGATTAACATATACTGATACAAATGATAGCATATTGGACCACTGGGGATAAAATGCACGGAAAGAGGAGAGAGGTAAATCTGCCTAGGGTGTTGACTCATCAAGAAGGTTCTACGTTTCTGTCTGGAGGGTCAGTAGTGGAATATCATCATATCTATGTTTTATAGAAATCACTAACTTGGGAATAGCATCTGAATGTGACCCAATGTTGATTGTGCTGCTGTTGCAACAAGATGTAATTCTAGACTCAAAAAGTCTTAGAGGCAAGGATGTGGCACGCATGACTCTGATGTCATGGAAATTCATCCAACAGTACCTTTGGAGGCACTGGAATCCCCATACGAAGCATAAAAGATACCATGGGAAAACTGGGACCAAGTCCTGAAATCAGCCCAGAAGATAAAGTGGGGACCAGCATATTCATGAGCAGGCTATCTCAGAGGAGTTCAGTGACTTAAATAAATGTGGGGAGGTAGGGAGGTGGTTCAGGGGGAAAAGCACTTGAATTCAGATATCCAACACCCATGTGAAAGCCAGGTATGTTGGTGAGAGTCTGTAACCCCAGTGCTGATAGAGTTGAAGGTACTGAGAGACAAGGTTTCCAAGGCCAATTCAACAAGCCTAGCCAAAGCAGCAGTGAGCTCGATGTTCCAGAAGAGGTACTGTCTCAAAGAAGAAAGTGGAGAGCAATCAAGACAGCAGATGGAGCCTCTGGCCTCCATAGGTGCACACAACTGCACCAATACAAACACAAATACACATACAAATGCACACACAAAGAGAAAGAGAGACACACAGATACACACACACACACACACACACACAAACACACACTAAAAATGCAAAATAAATGTGGTCAGATTCACTCTTACCTTGTATCTCCTTAATATACTTACACTTTTAAAATAATTTGTAATAAAATGATTAATTAGCCTAAACAAAAAATAATAGGCTTAAGAACTACTGCTGGAATTAAGAAAAAAAAGCAAAATGTAAATGTAACATTTTGTTTATTCCTGGTAAGATTATATGACGAAAAGTCCACAGTGAAGCAGCCACTGTTCACTATTGCTGACATAATCTCCATTACCTTTTTGTAAACATACATTTTAATTACATCAGTCTAGTGGTCTCCATGTAGATATTTACTTTTAGCATAATGGATTTTTAAGGGAAAATGCTCCATGAAAGCATTGAGTGTTGAATATTTTATTGGAAAGAAAATGCTAAAAGTATTTTTATATCATTCAATATTGATACTTTGGGGAAGGTGAGGTGAAAGTATCTTTTGATGGCTTAAAAGAAAACCTTTGCAACCTTTAGCTGTGAGCAGAATTTAGAAGTTCACACTGATATTAATAATGTATTATTTATAAATGCATTAGAGTGGAAAGCTTTACCAAAAATTTTGTTTGCTTTTGCTGTTTTCTTTTGTGCAAAACTGGACCGGTGTTCTTACATGGTATATGAAACGTATCAGGTGATTGACTCTTTCTGAATTAAAAACATTCATATATATGAATAAGGTGTTTAAACTTACCCTAAACACTAAAATTAAGGCACTGTAACTATATCTAATACATGTGAATTTTACAAATCAGTTTTAAACAAGTTAAAGCACCATTGGGGTAGGACACTTCTTGCGTTCTACTGCAGTTTATGCCATTTTGTGAAGACAGGAGAAAGACAGAAGACAGAAAGTGAACAAACTCCTCAAACCCAGGCATTTCTCTAAGAGAAAAAAAAGTGATTGACTAATTGTCTGAATCAACACATAGCATTCAGGTTTTTTTAATGGTGCTAACGATGATCATTAAATAGGATTGGGTCATTTGGGACTTTAATGAAGCTCCTCATAATCCCACCTGAGAGTGTCTTATTTCAGTAGATGTATTGCCAGGACAGGTCCCCAGAGCTTCTCAAATCCATGTAGGGAATTAAAGCCAGTGAATCTGGTGTGGTCGTTAAATGCTTCCAAATCCACATACTGAGACTTAATCACTGCCATGACAGCATTAAAACAGAGGGCCTTTAGGAAGTGGATAAGTCATAAAGCCATTAGTGACCTTATAAAAGTTTCAAGAAAGTGCTTGGCACCTCTGACCTCTTTTTCTATGGGATCATGTAAAGATGGCTTAAGTGTGAAACGAAGAACAGGTCTCTTGGTTCCTAAATCTATTGTCACCTTGATGGTGGACTTCTTAGCCTCCAGACTATGAGAAATAGCTTTCTAAAACTGGGAAGATGGTCCAATGGGTAATACACTTGCCAGACAATCATGAGGACCTGAGTCTGATTCCCAGAATCTACATGGAAGCTGGATGTGGTAGCTTCCATAACCTCAGTGCTCCTGGGGAGGTGGAAGGCAGAGACAGGAAGGCGCTGGATTCACACAGGCTGGCTATCCCGGCACATACAGTGGTAAACAAGGCGATCCCTGTCCCAAACAAGCTCTAAAGATCCACCTGTGTCTTTGCTACTCCTACACTGGGCTCACAAACACCAAGTAGCCATGCTTGATGCTTTTACACGGGTGCCCTAAATTTGAACTCTGATCCTTATGCTTTTACAAGTGCCCTTGCTCACTGATCATCTCCCCAGCCCCTATAGTTCAATATTTATTGAGGATTTTTTAATCCATATGGTTTTCCCATTGCGTTCATTTTTTTCCTTTTTTATTAAGATTTTTTTTTTGGTTGTTCGAGACAGGGTTTCATCAATACAATCTTTTCTCAATTTACATAGCTATCCCTGTTCCCACTCCCTCCTCTCCTCCCATTCCACCCTGCTTCCCACCCCACCCCTCAGAAAAGGTAAGGCTTCCCATGGAGTGTCAACAAATTCTGACACTTTACTTCAGGCAAGACCCCCCTATATCTAGGCTGAGCAAAGTATCCCTCCAGATAGAATATCCAACTAGGACTCTAAGCAACAGCAGAGAAGATGCCTAAACTGGCCTTCCCCTGTAGTCAGACTAATGACTACTTTGATTGTCATCATGGATCCTTCATCCAGCAACTGATGGAAGCAGACACAGAGATCTACAGCGAAGCACTGGGCCAAGCTAGCAGAGGCCAGTTCACTGAGCTCATTTGAATCTGTCTCTCTCCATTAAAACCAACAACTTTGACAGAGTGTGCTTTATTGCATTGCACACACTGTGTCATTGTCTGCCTATGCATTAGACGCTGCTCAGCCTAACTGTGAAAGGTGAGGCAGATTTCTCGTGCCCCACCTGTGCTGGGTCAGTATCTTGAATGTAGCAAACATCTGAAGCAAATTGCCAATAATCTTATCTAACAAATTAAAGCCATGGTTGTTCCCCAAAGCAGTTGTTATAGAAACTATTTTAATGCCTAGTTGTATCTTCTTCAGAACTATTTTTTGAAAAGCAGGAATGCCAAGTTTCATATAATCTCATTTGCTAATTTGTTAAAAAAGCATTAGCTATGACATATGGACATTTACTATGTCAGAATTCATATTGCCAAAATGAATTCATTCCCTTTCCACTAGCTGGTGCAATATTTTATGTGAATTTCTTTAAAATGCATCTCTAAGTAATCTACACTGTCAGAGACTTTTGTAACTGGTGGTGGGTGAATTATTTAATTGGATGATTGTGTTGATAGTATGTAGTGAAATGAATTTACATAAAAAACGAGTTCACAATGTCTTCATTAACAACATCAAGGTTTTAAAGTGTTTCTTATTAATGTGGAAAAGTCATGCAATTCATGTTATTCATTACAGTCATTGTAAACCATTTATTATTGGTTAATAATAGCAAATATTAAGCTCAAGATACTTGACATGTTAAATAAAATTGAGCCCTAGATCATTCTGTCCTGTTGTTGAACTTTTATTGAGCATTCTTTCAAGTTCTAAACCCAACAAAAGCAATTAGTTTTAGGTAAATGATAGAAGGGTCAAAATTGTTGCACAAATTACAGGTTGCCCAAACCTTAGCACACACCTTAAGAAGAGGATACTTTCTGTAATGCAGAGTGAGGAAAAGTCTTGGAAGACCCCAAAAGAGTAGATGCAGTGTGACAGAAGTGAGCATTTCCAATTTCGGCATAGCTGTCTCTAATGTCACTTGGGCTTCCAACCACCATGAGAAGAGTGTGCATGAATGGCTTAAGAATTGACGTTTGTTCTCTTGACATTTTTGTCTTTGCTATGCCACTAATCAACAGTGGATGCCAGGTTAGTTTAGATAAATCAGTAGAAAAAGGTCAAGCAACACATCTCAGCACTATCTGTACGAGCCTGGAGACCTGAGTTTGGTTCCCCAGAACCACACAGGGTAAAAGGAAGAATTGACTCCTCAGGGTTTTCCTCTGGTCTCCACAATGAGCCCTGCATGTTGTCCACACACACACAGCATTCACTTACACACACACACATAATTATTATTATTACACATTATATAATAATCATACATATTATACTATAATTTTGTGGTTATATAATGTTATATTGTATATTACCATTTTTCTTTTTTATTGAAAATAGATTCTTTTTTTTAAAAAAATCTTATTTCACATACGAGTCCCTCCTGTCCTACTGTTTCTTCCACCTTCTCCCCACCCCACCCTCCATCTACTTCTCAGAAAAGGTGAGGCCTCCCATTGGGAATCAGTCTACCTCAAGACATAGCAATACCACTCTTGGGCATATACCCAAAGAATACACAGTCATACTACAATGACATTTGTTCAATTATGTTCATAGCAGTATTATTCATAATAGCTAGAACGAGAAAGCAATTTAGATGCCCCTCAACCAAAGAATGGGTAAAGAAACTGTGATACATTTACACAGAGGAATACTCAACGGTCAAAAGAAAATGACATCTGGAAATTTGCAGGCAAATGGATAAATAATTTTAAATTATTTATTTTAAATCTTAGAACAAAGAACGCAGTCTAGTAGCAATTACAGAATCATGTTTTTCAAAAGTTCCATCCTTAAACGCCAATTGCTTACTGTCTGGGCTGGTAAGACTGGATGCAGCTACCATTGAAGCAGCTGGGGAGAGGGCATCACAGTCCTAAGCGTCCATCTATCTTCCACCTCTTCCCTACTAATGAGATAACAGGAGGAGAAAGGTGGACCACACTGCAGCTCTTGCCTTCTTTTGATCCAGATACCGCAGTGGAACTAATTTTGGTTTTCTCTAAGACAAACTCTGGAGGAAAACTAAAAGGTTATAACAATCTTAACAGGATTTTTTTTTTACTATTTTAGTATTTTATCTTATTTGTGGTTTTTCTGCATGCATGCCGGTGCAACACATGCATATATAGTGCTCATGGAGTCTAGAAGAGAGCATTGAATCTCTTGTGACTGGCATTACCAACAGTTATGAGCTGCCATATGGGTGCTGGGAATAGATCCCAGGTCCTCTGGAAGAGCAGCCAGTACCCTTAACTGCCAGCCATCTCTCCAGCCCTAGTCTTAACCTTTTTAAGAACAATGTGAAAACTACTTCTGGAGTGATGAAATGGACCACAATCATTTGTTAAGACACACAAGTAAAGAAAGATACTAAAAACCAACCCAAAAAATATTAGAATAATCATGTAGCCAAATATTCCTTAAATGCTTTGATTTCAGTAAACGATCTCAAACTCCACATCTGAGTGTCTCTTTGGGCAGCAGAGACAGCTCACAAACAAGTATGAGCATCTGAAAAGCACTCACTGTGGCTCATTTTCCTCCCATTTCAGCTGGGGCCGTCTCATTGAGAACCATCTGATACAGGGCCTTCGCTCCACCTATGTTCTCACGAGTCCATGCCAGGATAGAGACAGGTTATGCCCCGATCAGTTAGAAACCTGCCCACCAGGTTTTGCCACTACAAAGTCATGTCCAGTAGTAAAACCACACACTTCAGCAGGTTTCTGTAGTGAAACAAAGTTGGGTCCTGGTCTCGCTGAAAAGAAGCAAAGGAACCAAGATGCATCTCAGGGTGAGGTATTAGGATGTGCATGCTGGCACTGGGCTTGTGCTCGGTTGTTTGAGGAAGGCTCAAGGCAATATGGTTCACTCTAAATATGGTATGGACAGAAAATAAACAATTTCATGGTTCTTTGTTTCAGTTCTTATTGACCAGATGAGAAGAGTGAAGAGGAACTAAGCATATATCTAATAAAGAAGCGGCAAGCGCTGTGTCAGCCAGAAGAGAGGGGTATTACCCAGTATTTGTGCTTCATATGGTGTTCTTATTTCACAGTGTCCAGATGTAGCTATGGAATTAGCTTGCTTTTTTTTCACTCCACTCTCTTGGAGTGTTTTTACTCGGCATTGCTGTTGCATGAAATTGCTAATACACAATAGGAGAGCAGCATCAGATGGCTTTGAGAATCAAGTTCACTGGATAGTAGTCAGGAATTGATATTTGTCATCTTGTTGGTTAGTTACTGTGGTTTCTTTTCTCTTGTAACTGATATCAAATCCCTACTGAAGTGGGTACATGGATATGAATATATACAAGTACGAGCATGGACAGATAAGTTGAAAGAAGGTCAGTTGATGGTAAAGGACACCTCATTATACTTTGAAGTTTGGTTAATATAAAAGAAATTATAGAAATAAAAATTATTTGGCCACTTTAATAATTTGATCAGATGAGGATCATCAAGGAATGATTAATAGGAAACAGCATAGTTATATAGTCCCAAATTCCCTCAAAATAAATATCAGTCACAATGGTTACAAGAAAAGTGTCAGATAGTCTGATATGATGATGACAAGGACTGTGGTGGGGAAGCCACCCTTTGCCTAGAAGTTACATACAAAATGCATTATGATGATATTGTAATTATGATAATCGAATGGCATGCAGGAGCTGGATATCTGCATAGACTTAGAAAGTCTTAGAAAGTAATCCGAGACATTGGAATTGTCCAAGGCTCAGGGAATATCACTGGAGAGGAAGCAGAAATAATTTAAGAGCCAAAGGAAAGGGTGAAATGTAGAACACCGTCTTCTGGTCATGGCATGGATCTAACACTCTCCAACTCTCAGGAGCTGTGATTACTTGTATATGACCTGCGCAAGAATGGACTCATCAGCAACATCCTTCACAGGTTCTTTCCCTTCCTGAGGATTTATAGATTAATGTTTGCTGGGTGGTGGAGTTGAAGAGAACATATTTTCTTTGGTGGTAGAGCCATTGATAAGCAATGTGCCCATGATTAATCCTTCAACCATATTCTTGTAAGCAATACTAATGAAACTCATTGACTCACAAAAATAATGGCAGGAACTTTGCAATTAACTGTCCAGTCATCTTCTATGCTGGTTGGTTTTATGTCAACTTGATACAAGTTAAAAATTATCAGAGAGGGGGAGTCTCAATTGAGAAAATGCCTCTATACAATTGGACTTTAGGCCTTGTAATGTCTATAGGGAATTTTCTGAATTAGTGATAGATAGAAGAGGGCCCAGTATATCATGGGTAGTTCCAGCCTGGACTGGTGGTTCTTGGTTCCATAAGAAGGTAGGCTGAACAAACCACAGGGAGCAAGACAGTAAGCAGCGCCCCTCTATGACCTTTGCATCAGCTCCTGCCTCCAGGTTCCTTCCCTGTTTGAGTTCCTGTCCTGATGCCCTTTGATGATGAACTGTAATGTGAAAGTATAAGCCAAACAACCCCCTTGCTCTCCAACTTGATTTGGTCATGGTGTTTCTTCACAGCAATAGTAAACCTAACAAGACATCTTCCCATGAGCCATATTACACCATCTCTTTCTTTTGTGTCTGAGCTATCATTTTTTCAGCTTTGAACTCATTTTATCTCCTTTCTGTACTACTTAAGATGTACACCTACACTCCTAGTTCTGGATTTTACATTTCTGGTCTATTTTGAAGTTCTAATTTTTATTTTCTAGCCATTATATCTCTGCCTTTCATAGTCTTTGATGTGTACTTCTATTTCATTATGAGTTCAAAACACTGACCTTATCTCATGCATGGGTCCTTCTTTGATGTGTGGGTAATAACATCAAGTATTTAGAAGTTTATTGGCATAAAGAAGTATTTTTGTTTAACTTCCAGCTTCCCAGAGTTTGAACTTGTCAATTTCTAATTTAATTATGTTCAGAGGATGCACTTGCCATGCTTTCAATACTGTGAAATTTATGAGCCTTGTTTGTGATGTAGCATATGGCCACCATGGGAAATGATCTGTGCGTACCAGACAGGAATGTGCTGTCCTTGAGTATCTTCTGGGTTATAGGAGTGCCAGTTGCTTCCTAAGCATTTCTGAGAAGAGTGACATTAAGTCTTCTCTGGTGGTGTTGATTTGGAATTCAGGGTTTTTTTTTTTTTCACCAATTAAGAGTCAGCCATTGTAGTTAGGTTGTCAGCTACCAGACTCTTATTAGAACACTTGTTCCTTCTTTTAATTCCTTAACTTTTTGCTTTATATTTTTAAATGTTTTAAAATTACTGTTAATGAACATGTTCATCTTTTGCTGCACATGTGTGTGGCAATAAGTGATCAACTCTGGGATTCAGTTCTTTCCTTCCTACATATTGGTCCTAGGAAATCAAGTTCAGATCAGCAAGCTTGGCTGTGAGCACCACCTGCTGAGCTGTCTTGCCAGCCTAGCTTCTAGAGTTTATGTATTTTAGAATTCTCTCTGTGAATGTGGATATATGATGATTGTTATGTCACAGGCTCTTTTTGCTCTAGCAGTATTTGTCATAGCCTTTTATAATTTATTTTACTTTTCTTTTTAAAAAGAAAACAAACTGTCTTTTTTTCATTTTACATACCAATTCCCTCTCCCTCCCCTCCTCCCATTCCTTTCACCCACCCCGTTCATTCCTCAGAGAGAGTAAGGCACATTGCTTTGAGGAAGGTCCAGTGCTCTTCCTACTTTCTAAGCTGAGCAAGGTATCCACCAAAGAGAATAGGTCCCTAAAAGCCAGTACAAGCAGTAGGGATAAATCCTGGTGCCACTGCCAGTGGCCCTGTAGTCTGCCCCAGCCTTGAAACTGTCACCCACATTCAGAGGGACTAGTTTAGGCCTATACTGGTTCCTTCCTTATCCAACTGGAGTTTGTGAGCTCCCTTCATCTGCTTTGTCATATTAACCTGGACTCACAAATGATTAATAATACTATCAATGTAAACTATTACTTACAAATAACATAGGATTTTGATCTATGCTAACATTTCTAAGTAAAAAAATTCTAATTTGTTTTAATATTCTTATTATAATAGCATCTATTTGTGCAGCCATTTATAAAATATTGATTATGCCTTGGAATCTGCCCTAATTTCCATAATGTGAACATGAATGAGAAATTCCCTGCCTTTGAATTCAAAGTTTAATGGAGGAATTAGCTAAAAATATTAATTATAGTAAATTACAAGAGATCAATATATGATGTCATACAGGGGTAAGCAGAGTGCTGTGGGTGTCCTGGAGAATGTCTGTCTGACCATCGTAAGAAGTAACAAAGCATGTTGTCTTTAACTGGTACTCAGAAAGGCCAGCCTCACAAAAAGGATGTGATAGATACAAGCTTCTGAGCAGTTTCCCTTGCATGAGGACAGAGCTCAGGGTCAAGTAGCACGAACACTTATCTAGAAGACACATAGTAAATGACAGTAGAAGATGGAACTCAGCCAGAAGATGCATTTCCAATTGCTAAGCTTTCTACTCTTCAGCCTCTGGACCACTGATGTTCACTGAGGTCTTTGATGATGGAAGTAGTTTTTGCTTTTGTTTTGCCTTTAGCTTTATCTCTGGTTGTCATAGACTGCATCAGAAAGTGGTGCAAAAAATGCAGGTAACAGCTTAGACTCATAGGAGGCTTTGGATTCTTTGGGTTTAAATATGGAGGGTGTGGAATGGATCAAATTCAGATGGCATTTATGGTACAAAACCGACAAGATGCATTAACAGTGACACAAGGAGGGCTGAGTGATCGCTAGGGTGGTGGAGGATTTGTCAGAAGGCCATCCAGAAGAAACAGTACTTGAAGAAGTTCATGCATACTTACCTGAATAATCGCCAGATAAGAGCTAGGATACAAGAGAGAATTTAGGTAACACCCAGAAAGCTTGAAAATAGAAAAGCATTGGTAACTCAGTAGTGGAA
Organism: Microtus ochrogaster; assembly: GCF_000317375.1. Taxonomy (NCBI): domain Eukaryota; kingdom Metazoa; phylum Chordata; class Mammalia; order Rodentia; family Cricetidae; genus Microtus; species Microtus ochrogaster. The sequence goes on from NC_022027.1 coordinate 20,559,480, forward strand.
TCCTCACTGGCCAGAAACATAGGAGCCAAGTCACTCCCAGTCCAGTATATGTGGTGGATTTTGAACAAATAGTCTGACCTCTGTCAGGGTAGGAAAAATGACTTGATCTGATGTCCTCAGACTCAAGTTTCGGTGAGGCGGGAGCTTTGTGAGGCTCCCAGCCAGCATGGTCGTTCCAGCACTCAATAATCCTTGGAACTGATCTCACCTCTTATTGGGGGTAAAAACAACATGTTCCAAAGATCATGAATTTGTTTAATAATTCTCCCCAACTAATGTATTTCCTGTGGGCAATGCAAACAGTGCACACTGGCCTTTGTTAGCTCTGAAAACACCCAGGATCTATTTAGACATCTCAAATCCTAATAGTTATTGGAGCCACAGTATAAATGCAGCTCTTCAGAGAAGCAATAAGCTGAGCAGTGACCTAGGGAACCAGTGATTATATACAAAAAATAAATCATAAAGCACTTTACCTCTGATCAACACTCTGAGGTCCCTTTTGATCTACGAGATTCTGTGAGTTCATTTTTCCTGCCTGTGACATTTAAATATTTTTAATTACTAACCCTCCAGATTTGCTGTTGGTGAGAATCAGGGTTTTTTATTTAATTAAGCAAGCTTATCTGTCAACCCTCATAATTAATCCATCCTATCTTAATTACTTTTCCATTTCCGGATTCAGTCATCATATATTAATATAAATGTAGGAAAATATGAGTCATTTTAGTGATAGAAGGATATGGAATGCCTACTAGATACCTTCACACACTTCCTTCACATATCTAGAAAGATTCAAAACAACTTAGTAGAATTACATTCATATCCCACCAGAAACTCACAAATCAGAAAGGAAATCAGCATTTCAATTTATTCATTTACCTGACAACATCAAATATTTATACTCAGCCATATATTTTATAAAATTCCTCATTCTCTAGCCTTCACATCTGTCCGGAGAAGAATTGTAAAGCAGAAAGGAAGCCTTTCTAGGGATAATTGCAGAGTCACAGTGCCCATCGGCTTACTTTTGTACTGGTTCATGTGTGGATTTATATTTATAATCACTGTGGAAATGGGAGCAAAAGAAAGCCTGAACACATTGGCTTCTGTAGTCAGGGCTCCAAGAATGCCTCCCTGAGCTGGTAGTTTTGAAGCTGGCCCTCTAGGTCATGAGCTGATGACAGTACCAGGTATACCAGGACACAGCATGACCAAGACATGGTGTAGAAATCTAACTCAGGACAGGGAAGTCCAGTACTGGGGGTGACGTGATCAAAAGTGTTGGGAGATAAGCTTAGGACAAGAGAGAGTATTCAATCTCAGGAGTGGGACTTTCATCCAAGACATGTGGTCTGAGCTACACTTGAAAAGACCAGTCTGGAGACTCTATAGTAAATGTACTGGAGGATTCCAGTATGGAAAATGGACAAAAGTCCAGATGAGAAGTTGTTGACTTGTAACCAAGGGTGATGTTTAAGAGCAGAACAAGAAAGCTTGCTAAATATCTGGTTGTTAAAGAGAGCATCCTAGAGGGAAACAAACTTCTTATTCTTAAGTAATCTCACTACATATATATGGGCTTTGATCATGGTCTTTCTCATTTTTCCCTTCTTCTCCCACCAACCCCTTCTTTTTCTCAAGTTTCCTTCCTTCCTTTTCATTTGTTTATGACCCACTGTGTTTGATTAGAATCGTTTTTCTGGGCATGGGTGGGAGGTTATTTGTTTGATCAAAGAAAACTTATCAATGGCTACCACTGAGGAATACATCACATGCAGCCCCTCACCTAACCATCAACTGTCTAAAGTTCTTCAGGGCTGACTCTTATGGGACTTTCCCTAATCCATGATGGAATGTTGATGGACTCAATCTTTTTTCTGTATCTGAGTGTGTTGCCTGTAAATACATATGTGTACCACACATATGCAAGGTGCCCACACAGGTCAAAAGCCATTGAATCCCCTGGAAATGTAGTTATGGATGGTTGTGAGCCACCATGTGGGTCCTGGGAACTTAACACAGGAGCTCTACAAGAATAACAAGTGTTCTTAACCACTAATATATCTCTCCACACCCAAACGGGCTGTCTTGTGAAGGCAGATACTGGCACTGTGAGGTCGTGAGTGCAACAGTCATGTCTTGCTGAGAAAAGAGAATTTCATGACCCTCCTTCTTATCTTATGGGTCTTCTGCTCTCTCTGTCCCCTCTGATATTTCTCTGGTCTTAGAGAGAATGATACAGATGTCCTGCTAAGGGCTGAAAACTCAACAATCACTTATACTCAGCAGTTTCACCACTTAGAAACCTCTGCATTAACTCATTTATACTTCAAGAAGAAATGTCTCTGAGGCTGAGAGCAGCCTAATCCATGGGGATAAACAGAAATATTTAGAAGGCAGTGCGATGTCATGTTCATATAGCAAGATAACAGTGAGAAACTCTTCCCTAGGACCTAGGACCTTCCTAGCCACAGGCTTTTGACCAGGCTTATGGTATTATGAATGAATTTTTTCTTGGAATCAGGCCTAGAAAAACAGAAGCTTCAAGTTTTCATATGCAGATCTTGGCTTCAAACTTTTAGATTTCTGTGTTTAACTTAAAGTGTCTATAGCAACCAGGAATCTATAAATGAAGAGGGGAGGTCTTAAGGGAGCGAGGATAGTAGAACACAAACGATTTGGAAGAAGCTGTATGGGGAGTATAGTTAGCCAATACTAAGGGCATATAAAACAGCCAATTGGAATTATAATATTTCAAACATTAATTTTAAAATATAACTTCGGGGCTAGAAAGAGGGCCCCACACCTCAGATCACTTGTTGCTTTTGCAGAGGACTTAGTTTTTGTTCTTAGCATCCACATGATAGTTCACAACTCTCTATACCTCCAGTGTCAAGAGAACATAGTCACCAGGCATACACATGATGTACAGGCATACAAGCATGCAGCACACCATGCACACACACACACACACACACACACACACACATGCAAATGCACATACAAATATATATAATATATATAATGTTTTTATATACACACACATATATATGTATATATATATAATACACACATACATATATGTTTAAGGTGCCCTGAGAACCATGGGTAGATGATGCTGTTCCCAGAAGCTATAGCTATTAAACAGTGCCAGGTGTGGGATTCCTTCCTGTGAGTTATTGGTCAATGATACTCCAGACTTCCCCAAAACAGTACAGGCTGTGATCACAGCTATTGACTTCCCACTAGAACTAGATGGTAAGTCCTTATTGTGAACGACACTACAGAGGACAGTGAAATCAAGCTGTAACTAAACTCAAAGGTTCCTCCCTGCTAGCTAGCTTTTACCATCCCGAAAAGAGATATACAAGCTGTTGGGAGAGAAAAGTCATCAAGAGGTCAACCAAACTATCAAAATCCTATGGGTTATAACACCGACCCGCCAAGCAAGTTGAACCCGCTAGTGCCTAATGCCATGATAGTTACGGGGTGACCAACCACCTCTGACTGAATTTTAGGCCTGCTAACTCCAAAGGAGAAAGTCATACTATAGACTTGACACTTTTTACTGTTTTTCTTGGAGGGACCGAGGATGAAATCAACTTATTCATGGTAAACAAAGTCTCTAACCTTAACATTTTTTTGTTTAACATATCCCTTATCCATAGCATAACTTATTTCATGGACTACATTCATAGGTTGATTATTTTCACGAATATTTATTTCTTTTGTTAACACAAAGTAATTCTTGGTGAGGCTGCCTGAATTAAGTCTAAGGTTAACTACCTAACGTAGGGCACTTTCTTAACACTTTTATGATTTGGTTTCTTCAAACTAAAAACAGGAAAACACACACTTAATGTAATTCCTTCACAGAATTATTATATAAATTGCTTAAGAAAATGCACACAGAATCAACTGGCACACTAACAGACTATCATAAGACTCAATAAATGATACTGAATAGGTGCTATATTTCTCTTTTCTTCCTTGCTATTGTACATCAAACTCTTACCACCAAATAATAAAAACTACAGTAACAGTTTTTATGTTCCCCATATCATGCCATAATTATTTCATATATCAAACACCAATTTTTAAAATTTCATGTCAATAATCCTTATTTAACATAGCTTCAGACTTCCACGCAGTGTAGTATTTATTTATATTTTGGATTTTGGGACAAGGTCTTTCTTTGTAGCCATGGCTATCCTGGAACTCCCTGTATAGAAACGTCGTACTACTCCTGAGTTCACGAGATCCAGTTGCCTCTACCTCTCAAGTGCAGAGATTAAAGGCACGGGCCACCACATCTAGCTAGTATTCATTTTTTAAATGACCCTTCAGTGATTTGATTTTAACAATATGCTAAGACTTTCTAGAGATATTGACTATTATCAGCTTTATTACACAGTTAATGTTTTCAGCTCTTAAAGTAGGTCGAGGGATAGTAGGTATCCAATCCCAAGATTACATAAATCATACAAAAGCTTAGTGTGCTGCCTCTAGCAATGCTGTGACACCGCAGGGTTTGCTCAGTGTGGTCCTCCTGTATCTCTTTCCCTTTGGGCTCTGGACCACATTGGCTTTAAGATGAGAAAAGACCCTATTTTCCCAGGTCACAGATTATCTGAAAACCTTATATTCCTCTGCTTCTGGCCTTCCAGTAAACACTGGTTCTGCAAGGCTGCAGGGCTACAGCTGCATTCTAGAGCTGTGATTGGTTATTTGCTTCTCAAAATAGGCTGGAAAACAGTAGGAAAATAGGGTAGGTCAGAGCAACATATGGCCCAGTGTTCGTGGGCAGATGTGCTGGAAAATAACAAGGATATTCTTTTAATTTATTATCTTTGTTATAAATGAGATGTGCGGGTAATTCATATTGAAGCTGGGATTGAGGTATATTTAGTAAATATGCCGTTCATAAGATACCACATTAACCTAGTTCTTGAAGACTGTGGTTCTCACGGTTACTGAAGTCAATTAGGCAAGCAAGCAACAGACTCTTGGCAGCAAGAATCTCAAGGATGTCACCACTAATGCAGAATGCAAACCAGAAAGCTTTGGAATCAATCTCTCTCTCTCTCTCTCTCTCTCTCTCTCTCTCTCCAAAATGTTTAAAATTAAACACATAATGCTCTTCTGGTTTCAATTCTCTATTGTTTCCTGGATTTTCTAAGAACTGGGACTAAGAAGGTCTTATTTCAGAGCTCCTATGTCATACCGCATTTGTAAAACAATTCCTGTCTGTGATACAGCGGGGACTTCCCTAAGTTCCGGGTAGGAGCTGTCATCCTGTGGATCAGCTGGCCTACTTACTCTACAGTGCGATCTGATAGTTGCTAATAGTGGTTTCCATTGTGTATTATTCCTAAACATTGTGCTGATTGCATGAATGCTGTGCTTAACTTTATAAAAAAAAAACTGAATTATTCTAAACAGTATAGGAAATAATAGTATAGCCCAGATAGTTCTATATTTATAACTACACCAATCAACCTGTATATTTTTAAATGCTTGTGCTGTATTAAGCTCAAATATCTGATAGCCTAACTGTGCTTCCTTCTCCTTTTTCCAAAGACAGCGGGGCATGGGTGTTGAAAAGCATGGTATAAACACCTACCTGGGCATGAGCAATCAGCTCTAAGGTCTCAGCCTTGCTGGCCACACAGAGCTGGCAGTTGATGTGTTGTCCATCCCTTAGACTGTTTTGCACAGGCCTAGTGGATGGATCACTGTAAAAAATAGCCCAGCAGACGGAGATCACATCAGCTCACAATTGGGGCCCCCATCTTGATTGCATTTATATTTTTATTTCGTCCTTCATTTCCCAAGGAATATATATGTTGGCATACTCACTTGACACATGTTCGTTTCTGTTACAGACACAGGAGCAGAACGGCAGGCACTAAGAGAAACTGTGTATCCCAAACTGAGAGAATTTTGCAGGGAAAACTACGGCTTGGAATTCCAGGTAAGAGTCACCTCTTTCCCATGTTCGTCTGGAAAGGCAGTGTTTGCTTCTTATCACAATGTGGGTGTAACAAAGGCAAATTTGAATCTGCATATTATTTTTATTTCTTTAAATATGAGGAAAGAAATGCATAAAATGGAAATGATTAGTTAATTTTGGTAGTTTCATATTTATGTTTCTATTTCATGGACTCTGCCTGGTATTTCTCATATTTTTCCACAAAGCGAGGGGTGTTTTGGTTTTTTTTGCTTTTTCCTAGTCTCTATTCCTACCAAAAAGATGAAAGTTGCTGAAGCTTCAGCCTTAAGCTATCACCCACAGAATGTATTGCATCTCAGATCAAGATCAACTTTTGCAGTACTTGCTTTCGGCAGGCAGGCAGCCTCCATCACCTTGCCTCTCAGTCTGTGCTTGTGTAGAGATGTCTTCTTCCCTCCATACACCAGTGCTGTACCTTTTCCTAACCCCACCCCCTCTGTGTGTGCTGCTCCTTCAAAGACAGTAACTACACACATCACTACTAAAGTTCACCAGCCTCAGCTATTTTATTTCTTTTGCCACATGATGGAAAAATGCTGGATGTATCTTGGACACCCAAAACCTAAAGTCGGTGGCTTCTAAAGCAAATAATATTATTTATTCAGAAGTTTTCAGCCTCATTTACCATGGAAATCTTAGCTGTCAGGTGCTCTCAACTTCGTGTTTCTGTATCAGGTGATGAATATGTAACAGGGCTTCGAGGTAGAGGAGTACATCATATGTTATCTAAGCACTGCTAGAGGAAGAAAATTTCACCCTCCATTTGTCGCCTCCTGGATAAATAGTTTATCTCAGTACACCTCATGACGATTTCAAATGTGGTTTCGGAAGTAATCGCTCCTAAATGGCTTCAATCTTGGTGAACATTGTCAGTCAGCAGTGAGCCATTATGAAGCACACACTGAGCAGTTGCTCATAAGTCACCATTTACGTGATAAATGGGAGCCTAAATTAAATCCTTTGACATGGCTTCAGCAGTGCCTTCTCTGGGGATTCTGGCTGTACTGATAACAGCTCCCCCAATTGTTACAAACTCCGCAACCTGTCAAGATTCCCAAGGACTTAGACATTCTTTGGGGGACTCAATTACTTTTGGGAGAGAAAAGTATCTGAGCATGTTAACTGTGTCTTTGAGTCTGTGGTACATCATTTCTGGCAGCCTAGGGAGGAGGGAGTTGAGTGCAGAACAGCCTCCCAAAAACAAGCCACCCACCGGGATCGGCAGAAAAAGAAAATAAAAGGAATAAAAGTGAATTTTGTAAATTAGAGCTAACCATGGGCAAAGACTGAAGTAGCCAGAGGAAAACCGTGAAAGGACCCACCGAGCTAACTGTTGGCTGGAGCGCTGGAGCCGTCCATGAGGTGCTGGGTGCGCACAGCAGTAAGCACAGAGAAGGCATGAACCCCAGAGTGCCTTCACCTGCCCATGCCAGAGTACAGCATCTAAGCCAGGCATGGGGATGGGGTATCTGTGAGACGGTGTTGAGATTAAAAGTGAAATGTACTAGGTAGTGTTTGCTTCCCAGCTGCTAGCCTAACAGAAGCCCAAATGCATGTTATCTGACTCTTCCAAGAATGTGCCTTGTGCTTCAGTCCTCTGTGGGCAGTTAATTATACATCTTCTCCTGGGAGATATATTTTCAAGGCAACAGTTCTCTTTCCTCAGCAGTAACAAGATGTGACCCCAGGGAATTTGTGAGAGACTTGCTCATCTTCAGTTATACATTGAACCCGGGAGAAACAACGCTCCGAGGCCCTCAGCCACCAAAGCCTGTTCTGCTCCCCCTGCCCTTTGCTTAGGATGATCTTTCCACTGGCTGTGCTTCTCTTCCACCCACCCGTCTCTTTTGACTGGTTCTTCCCAGCTTTGCCTGCTGAATCCTGCTCATTCCTAGGGCTTCTCCAATGTAATCTCAGATCTTTCTCCCCTGCTCTCTGACTGCAAAACTATAGGTGCCTCTTGCAGCTCTCAAACCTTGAAGTCTCCTCCCTGCGCTTAAGTTGTGTTCTGTGCCATGAATTCTCACCCCTTCCTCCTCAAAGGGGTACTTTATTACCATCCCTCTGCCCACCACTTTTTAGAAGGACCTAAAGTCAACCCCACATGTTCCTTTAAAGTCACATTAATTTAGGTCTCTGCATAGTGTATGTCACTATCAGATATTTTTCTTGTTTTTTTTTTTAATAGATTGGCTTTCTTGCCTCTTTCCAACTAGATTCTAAGTGCCACAATAAGAATCCCTGTCTATCCTCATGACAGCTACACCCTTCAGCCTAGGACTGTGCCTGTAGTCAGGAAGAATCAATAGGATCTTTTGGCATAAATATGAATGGAAGAAGAGGCAGTGTAAAATTTACTGCCTTAAGAAAAATTTCTCCATTCACCCTGACCCTGACAAGTGCCACATATCCTTCCTGCAATCTTCTATAACCCCATGCTTGATAATCATGCATTGGATTCATTCAAAACTGCCCATGCAGTGGTTGACATTCTAAGTGACAGTAATACAGAAGCAGAGCATAGAAGGACCAATGTTGCTGAGGGAGGGAGGTGATGAGCAAATTCCAGGGGTGATAAATGAATCTTACTGAATTAAAGCTGTATGAAAAAGATTAAGCTGTCTTAGGGGAATTAGAGAAGGCCAGGTGGCCAGAAAGGACTTGGAGACAAGATGATATTTAAACAAATATCTGCAGATAGTGACAGAGCAAATCATGCAGATGTCTGGAGGAGGAGTCCAGACATAGGGAACAAGAAGAGGCCTGAAAAGAGAAAGGGTGTGTTTAGAATATTCTATGAACAGTAAAGAGAGTAAGTATGCATAGAGTGGGCAAGAAGACTAATTCTAGAAGACATCAAAGTCAGATCATGGGCCCTATAGGACATGATCAAGGACTTGGAATTTTACTGAGCAAAAGAGGAAAGATTCAGACAGATGGCTCAGCGGGTAAAGACACTGACCATCAAGGCTGACAACCTGAGCTCGATCCCCACAAACCACCTGGTGGAGGAAAAGGATTGACTCCCACAAATAGCCCTCTGACTGCCACCCATGCACTCGGCATGTTGTGTGACCACATCCACATATACAAGCACATATACAAAATGTAAAATACGAAAGTAAAGACAGCCGTGAGCTACTTTAAAGAACTTTGCTCAGAGGTGAATAAAATGGTGAAGGGAGACATGGAAGAAGGAAGAAGGTGGCACAAATAAAAATCACAGGATCCACAGCAGCCACTTAGATAAATTCCCTCATGGCTAGAAGACCACCCAGCTTCCTCACGCTTAGGCATGTAGCTCACCATAGTAAGCAATTGAGGAACATCTTTACTGCACTAGATTGGTAGACTCTGGGGCTGTACTTTAAACAAGACAGAGAAAGATGATAAGAATTTTCTCTTTCTCTCTATGCCTTGTATCTCTTAGCCTATGTGGCAGGGTATTAGTCCCATTATTTTTTTCATCCAGACTAAGATGGATAATGGAAAGGCACACGTGTGCACTGAAACAACTGGCCCGTTTGACTTGTCAGCATTTGGGGAGTGCCCCAAGTTCCTGAAAACAGGGTGGATGCAACTGGAGAGAAATGGACTGAAAAAAAATGCAGGCATATTGGGGTGAGAGCTGGAGACTCGTGCTTCTTCAGGCGCACACCGCCTGTGCTCTCTGTCGCATCGCCTCATCATTTCCATTGCTCCAACCCTGATATAACTCAGGAGTAAACAGCATTCTCGCTGGTCTCCTTACCCTGAATAGACTAGATGTCTTTGAGGAAGGGATTAGCCCTTGCTTGTTCTTTTGAAGTTGGCAGAGCCTGTAGCTGTTTGACATGAATGGTGTTATCAGAAGCGTACATCGCACAGCTACCTGGTCATCCTCCTTGAATTTGTCTAACTCCATTTGTACATACCCTCTGCAAATGATGTATTATCAACCCCCCTTTGCTGGGAGTTTCTAAAGAACCTGTGGAGGGGATCTCTCTTTCAATGAGCCCAGCTCTCTCTTTGGCTTCATCTACCCTGTTTTCAACTGAAGCAATCTTTTATGACTCCAAAACATTCCTCTCTACCCATCTCGGAACTCATCTAAATAGGCCCACACCTCACAGGCCCCTGAGCCAAAAATGAACCCAGTTATGGCAGGATCTCTGAAGGAAGTTTTAAATGGGTCTGAGCACTGAGAGCTCCTCCACTTTGAAGACAAGTTTCACGTGTGTCCAGTCATTTAGCTTAGGATCACTCCTGAAGACTGTCTTCTGAAAGCCAAGTTTATTAGCTAACATCAGTATTTATCTTTCTTCATTTCTGTAACTCAAGTTCATAAGCCACTGTTGTCAGCATGTATACCACCCAAAGACTTGAGAGCTCTACCTCCTTTCCCCAATCATAGTTCTTTGGTCAAGTCTGCATTATTGTATTCTTGAAATTTCCACAGCTGCCATATTTGCCTCCATCTATCTACTACCTAGCTTCCATCTCTCTACCCACCTTACCCCCCTTAATTCACACTCCACACAGCCACTACAGTGGTAATTCTGAAATGCATATCTGACTCTTTCACCTGCGAGATACATGCTACACTTCCTAGCACAATGTTCAAGGTTTGCTTTTTCATCTTTCCTACCCTGAGGTCTTGTCAGCCAACTTTCCCCACTGGCAGCCTATCCAGGCCTTTCTAAACTACATTCACCTCCCCGGACTCTTCCCTGAACCTCCACACCTGCAATTCCTTCTGACTGCAGGCTCAGGAAAATGAGCATCAACCCTTAGGAAAATGAGTAGAAAATGTGTATTGATTCTCTCTCTCTGTATGTGTCTCTCTGTGTCTCTCTCTGTGTCTCTCTGTGTGTGTGCGTGTGTGTATGTGTGTGTGTGTGTGTGTGTGTTCACATGTGCATGTGTGTGCAGTGCATGCATGCGGGGCAGGTACAATGCAGAAGCCAGAGAAGGACACTTGATCTTCTTCTATTTCCCTCCATGTGATTTTTTTGAGACATGGACTCCCATTGTCCTGGTTAGTTTTTTGTTACCTTGAAGGAAGCTAGAGTTGAGAAAAGAGAATCCCAATTGAAAAGATGCCCTCACCAGATCCATAGGCTAGTCTGTGGGGCATTTTGTTGATTGATGATGGATGGGTGGGCAGGCCACTGTGGGTGGTACTATGCCTTCATCGATAGGCCTGGGCTGTATAAGAAAGTAGACCGAGCAAGCCATGAAAAAAAAAAAGACAGCAAGTAGCACTCTTGTGTGGTCTCTGCTTCAGTTCCTACCTCCAACTTCCTGCCCTGCACATATTTCTGCCTAATTCCCTCAGTGATAGATTTTATCTAGAAGTAAAATAAACTCTTTCCTCCCCACATTATTTTGGACACGGCTTTTTAGCCCAACAATAGAAACCCTAACTAAGACACTCACTGAACTCAAAGCTCACCATCTCAGCTATCCTGCCTGGCCGGCAAGCTCCCAGGATCCTTCTGTCTGCCTTATAATGGTGAAGATACAGAAACATGTGCTTGGTTTTCTGTGGATGCTGGGTACTAGAACTCAGGTCCTCTTGCTTTCATAGCAAGTGCTCTTAGCAACTCCCCAACCCAAGATCCATTCTTTAAGAACCAGAGGAAGCTCTTCTTTAAGGGTGCATAGTACCTAAACTTTAATCACTCTGGTCAACCCCCTCCTTCCTAAGTGGGAGCTCCCAGAAGCCAGCAACTGTTTACTATAGCTTCATATTATCAACATCTCTTAGAATATCTGGCTCACAGTGGCTGTATCATAAATGCTAGTTGACTGAACTGAATATGGTTAGAAAACAGTGAGACAAAGAAACAGAGAATCTCTGCAGAGCTGTAGAAAACAGAAGTCACCCATGCAAGTAATACGTACAATTGCAGGTTTCCTGATAACCCTGATAATGTACTTAATATACTTGAAGTCAATATACCCAAGAAATGTCATCATTGTAAAAAGAGTTCGAGATATTTTACGTATTTCTGTCTTCCCAAGTGTCGAATCCTAGTATATAGTTCACACAGAAACACACCCCAGTTTGGGCTGGCCTCCTTTCAGATACTGGACAGTTGCATATGGACAGGAGAACCCCCAGGGTGGGCACTGCAGTTCCGGATGGTAATGAGTTCCTGGTGGGATATTGTGACAGGAAGAGGCCAGGCTGCACAGTGACAGGCTGCCAGGTGACAGCAACAAAGATCGCGATTAGGTAGATGAGAAATAGAGGGAATGAAGTTCATTTATACATTTAAGTATTCAGAAAATCATAAAGAAAGTAATTATCCGCCAACCAAAACATTAAATGTCCTAATTCTGTTTGATTGGTTTGATTGTCACATTGATAGAATGTGTCATCTGAGGTGGTTGATGTAGTTAATTCAACTGTCACAGGCACTGATCTGTCTTGACTTAGTTGCTATGGAAGGTGATGAAAAAAGGATGGACCTTAGCAAGTCAGAGGTCTGCAGAATCAATGCTTGAAATTATCTCAAATCAAAAGAGGCACCAGATGGTCACACTAGCCCCTCTTACTTCTAAATCTTAACTTAATATTCCCTGCATTATGAATGCCATTGGCTACCTTATGCACTTTTGCTAAATATTGCTGGCAAAGCAATCCCCCCCCCATGACTTTGCCATTAAGCACACTGATTTGCTCTCCCAAAAGAACTCCCCATGTCCTGGCTCCACCCCTTCTTCTTCACTTCCTGGGGCCAGCTGGTTTCCCAGGAATGCTGAGAGATGATGAGTGGAGCCAGCTCCTGCCAGCAGGAAGATCTTGCCCCATACCTGCTTGTTGCCTTGGGATGGCATTGAGGTGACACGCCAAGACACAAATATAGTGGATGTTCATCCCTGGTGAAGGTTCCATCCTGGTACCCCAGCAGCACAGGTCAAGATCTGCCCTCTTGGTGGCCTTCAGAATCAAGCAGTAGCTCAAGCCTTATCTCCTTTCCCTTCTGTCAGTATGGAACTGACCCTTTTCAGCCTCTGCAGACAGACCTGCCTTCCAGAGTTGCATGAAGACATTTCTTCAAAACAGAACCCATTCTTTTTCTTTATCTACTTCTCCAACTGCTACTAGTTCCCAGTTTAAGACATAAACTCCTTGCTCACAGTCCACTCTTCCACCCTTCTAAGCCTAGCTCCAAACTGCCAGTACTCCTGTCGACTCATATGCTGGGCTGCTCCCAGAAGCTCATCTTCTTTCCATTTCAGAAGTCCCTGCCTTGCTTGGGCATCGAAGCCTAACAGCTTTTTTTCTGACCTCTCTCTCTCTCTGCCTTTGTCATATTGTTGTTCTTGTCTAGACTGTACACAGCTGCTCACACAATCTTCCTTGAAACAAGCTTTGCCAGATTTCATTGATTCTCAGATGCAGGGCTTTGCACATGTATTCCACTTAAAATTAGGATTCAAAACGCAAACAAACGGTATGGCATCTTTTAACTGACAACACGTTTCTCTGTTGCTGGCCTCTATGACACCAGAGCTGCCTGCATTGATGCTACTGTACGGCGTAGCCTGTTGCATCATTTACAAATTACAGGAGCAACAGCATGGGTTTTCTGTTATATATACAAAGGCTTAAATGCCAAGCTTGCAGATTCCCAGCCCTGTACTCTGGGCTCATTGCTTGACATATGACCTGTGGCTGAGTCCTGCATAAAATGAATGGGTCAGTACCTACCTTGCAGCATCCCTGTGGGAATTAATGGAAGAACACAGAGTGCCTGGCCCACGATGACGCTCAAGCAATGCTACCTTCCTTGTCTTTCCCACTCTTTAGTCTTCTTCCTCCCCAGGAACCAAGTATAGAGAAGAGCCGTACATTCCTCTCTTGGCTTTCTGAGTATCATAAAAGATCTTCCATCTAGCTAACTTAAGGTATTTGTCTTTCCAAGGCAGTTGCTCTTAGCCTTCATAAAGTTGTGTCCCACTAATATAGTTCCATGTGTTGCAGTGACCCCCAACCATAAAATTATTTTCATTGATACTCCATTACTGTATTTTAACTGTTCCCATGAATCATAATAAAAGTATGTGATATGCAGGTTAGCTGATATTCAACCCCTGTAAAAGGGTCATTCGACAACCCCAAAGGCATGGCAACCCACAGATTCAGAACAACTGCTCTAAGGCTGTGTTGTATCTGGTATGGAAGGAATGTCCATGGGGGGAGGGAATATTCATAAAGTATTTATTACATTGCATACAAGAAAGGATGATGCAGTGAAACAAAAACTATAGTAGTCTGTCCTGGTGTAAGAGAATACCTGAGACTAATTTATGAAACAGAAATATTCCTTTGCAGTTGTATGGTCTGGAAAAGCCACAATCAAGATGGCAGCAGGTTGGTTCCTCGTAAGGGTTCACCTTCTGTCTCCAGCATGACATCTTGATGCCTGCACCCTCTGGGGAGGAGGAATGCTGTGTCCTACATGGTGGGCAGCAGAAGGGCAGGGAGGGAATCTTCCCTCTAACAGTGCCCTTTTAAAGCTTTAATCTCCCTAAGCAGTGAAGCACTCATGACCTGCACACTTCTCAAATTCCCCTCCCCACAGCAGCCATGGTGGGAGCAAGTTTCTAACGCTCAACCTTAGGCATTTATTTCCATTCTTCTAACCACTTTTTCACAAGTTGGTCAGGCCTGTGACATGCTGCCTCTGGAGTTCTTATTTATGAAGGAAATGGTAGAGGCTTTCATTTATGTTATTTTGTTTTAAGAAGGCAGAGCTACAACCTACCCAAAATGGCTGCTAAAGGAAGAGGAGGAGATGCAGGGCAGAACTCAGCAGATTTGCTCCATTTCCTTAAGAAGGGAGGTGCGTTAGATAGGTGAACATGTAGGGTCACTAACTCCCAGGGATACTTGCTGCGTTCTCCACAAAAGATACTACAAGATCACCCTGTAACATTTGCCCCTACAATTGGCACACCAACGTCTTTGTTAAAATAACAGGAAACCACATAATCAAGCACTCCCCAGATGTTCTCCAGTACTAAGAATCATATGGAATAAAATGGCCTGGGGTGAATAAGATGGGCATGATCCAAAGGTTTGGAGGTCCTTCAACCAGCACAGGGGAAGTGGGGATTAGTCAGCTGAAGAACCCCAGCCCCTATCAAGCTGACAGAAAATGGCCAGTTCACAATCTTCTCCTGCCCCAAACACAGCCCTGACTGTCCGCATCCACTGCAGCTGTATCCAGGGATTCCTATTTTCCCCTTCAGGATGTGAGGTCCCCTGGATGTCACCTTAGTGAACAATTGGGAAGTCAGGACTTGCCACAAAGTCTCCATTAATATGTCACTCTTAACTAAGGTTTAACAAGATAGAACTAAAAGCCCTTTTTATCCTGCTAAAGGAGGGGATGGAGATTTGGGCAGGAAGCCCAAACTTGTTTTAAGCAAAATAATTAATCAGCACCGTCTATGTACGTCAAAGTTGCAGGCTACATTAAATTTCGTGAACCTAAGATCAGCAGGACCCTATGGATGCTTAATGGTTTTCTTCCATTGCTTCCACATTCTCTCGCCAAAGTTTTCGTGCTTCACCCAGACAGTCTCTTCTATACAAGTTTTTGACTGTAAAAATTCCATATAGAACACTTATTCAATGTATCTTGTTCATATTCATCTCCTACCCTCTCCAGCCCCACTTTGCCCCCAACACATCTCAAATATCCCCCAACTTCATATCTTTTAAAAACAACCCACTAAATTCAATCAATGTTGCCCATATGTTCATGTGTATGGAGCCAGGCACCAAAACATAGAAAACTGACTGATGGCCAAGAAAAGAATTTTCTTGTCCATCCAAGACTTTTTCCTCTATGTCCTACAACCAGAATGTATAGTGTCTTTAGCAATAGTCTTTTCTAGTTATAGTGGAAAGTTCAGAGCAAGAGCAAAAGCCTGTCTTACTTGGGATGGTATCTTCATGTAATAACCCATGTCTTCTGAGAGAGCATTGTTTACATATGTGTTACATCTCTGCGCAAACTCCTTTTAAAATGCTTTAACAGCTTAGAAACTCATGGGGTTTCACCTGGCTTCATCATACATCCTTAATGTTTGTGACTCCACCCCTACCCTCTCCTTTTTCTCACCTCCTGCTCTTATCTTCACTTAAAACTTTGGCTCCCAATGTTCCCTTCCCACTTGTTCTTTCATTTTACATATGTTCTAGCAACCCCCTTTATTATCATTTTTCTTTAGTTGTAAGAGCATAGGTTCCCATGTTATCCTTCATGCACACTTCATTTCTGTTAACCTCCCCCCATATCAGACCACCAGCTGCCTGCTCGGGCATCTCAAGATGTGTGATGTCCCCTGAGCTACCAATATTCCTTGTAGCCTTTATAATCAACACAATCTGTTATGGTGCCCTTGGTCTCCACTGCACCTTGTCAACTAATCACCTTTCCCTATTTCCTATTTATCTAATGGATGCTTCTGTCTAGCGGGAAATGCACAGCGCTTCACTGAATCGCATCACTTCACTCAGGCCAGAGGTCTAATTTGTTTAGTCACTTCGCATCTTAGTGCTGTCCATCACAGCCTAGCCAGGCCTTACCGAGTTGATATTCTCTGGGAGTATAAATGTGTGCCATCATCCATCTCCCGTCACTGCGAGAGAGCCAGCTTATTAAAGAGAAAATAAATAAGGATGACAACAGGCAAGGGGAGAAGGAGAGTGTGTACATGACCTTCCTTGTCTAGATTTAATCACAATTCTGCAGCACACAGCGGCTCTTCTGAATGGTCCAGCCTGGCTTCTTATACAATATTACTGTTACTCATTTTTGTTTGTGCTCAGAGGCAATCTTGGTATTTCTCCTAAACATGGAGTGGTGGCATTGTGGGAGATTCAGAAGAGAGGTTTTTCTGCATTAAACATTAATTTCTGTTAAACTGTGACTGACTCATTCATCCCTGGCACTGGAAATCACCCAAGAAAATTTGTCCTTTAGTAAGTAGAATGAGACATAGTTCCCAATTTTCAGATGACATTTAAGGGTCTCAGTTGAATGAACTCATCACAAAGCCTTCTGTAAATCCTAAACATGTAAAATGGTAATGTTTTTCGTTATTACTTTCCCTATGTTTATAGGAGGACATTTTAACAAATGTTAAAGGAGTAAAAGAATAGCTTGTATGAAAGGTTCACTTTGTCAATAACTAGGGAGAGACCACAAAGAAGTAGCTAAATCCCCTTTACTTATCTACAAAGCATTGCTTCTCCCTGACTCTTACACTCTTCTGACCCCCCAAAGTTTATGTCATGATCTTAGTATCTGTACTCAAGCAGGATACTGCATGAACAATTTTGTCTTTGCATTACTGTGATATTATTAAAAAGGCCCTCCAACCTCCAGCCCTCCTTGGAGAAGAGGCTAAGTAGCTGTCCTTCAAGGTCAGACACACACATACACCCGTGTGTATGTATTTATGTATGTATGTATGTATGTATGTATGTATGTATGTATGTATATCACCTAACAGGTGTCTATTCTTGATCCCATGAATCAGGCTTGTTTGGGGTCCTCAGATCCCTATTCTCATAACTTTGGATACTTTCTGTGATTATTAGTCCTGCCAATGTGAAAAAGTCTAAAATTCCATAGGAGACAAACCCTTGGGCATGTTTGTGAGGGATCTTTGAGATTGGGTTAATTAACATGAAAAGATCCGCATTCATCTCTATTTGCTAACCATGGATGCAATATGAGCAGCTGCCTCAAACTCCTGCTGTCATGGATTTTCTTCTGCATTGCAAGCAAAAATAAACCCTTCCTTCCTTAAATCACTTCAGTCAGTTCTTCTGTCACAGCCACAAGATAAGTAACTAAGACATTCAGTGAGCCCACACTGCCTCAGGAAGAGTTATGAGTCTGGCAATGCCAGTGTTGAACAGTGTCTGACCCAATGTCACTGAATCTCACAGGGCATGAAGTCATGAGTTGGCACCATCAAGGAGACGCAGGTGCTCTGGGCATTCATCATGGGGAAAGAGGCTAGCGCTTACTGTCTAGAATTATCAGAAAGGCCTGTCTAAGCTTATTCCTGAAAGATAGGAAAATAGAAAAATATTACAGGAAGAAGAAACACATTTTCCTGGGCAAATTTGGAGAATTACATTGAGTTTACTACTTATCATGGACCCACCCTGCATGTTAGTTGTATATTAATTTGTTTAATCCTTGCTATGAGCCTAGGACATAAATTCCATGCTTCTCATATTTATGTGAAGAAACCTAGAAATATGGACATTAATAAATGCTGGTGATCTGCTATAAATAAGAAGCAGAGTCAAGATTTAAACCAGTCGGGCAACTTCACACCAGTGACCATGTTCTCTCATTGTTCCCAACTACCTCTTGTACACCAATACTCACAGTAACATGCATAGAACCCTGTATAAGTATATACAGAACAGCTTGTCAAATGTGCTAAGAGCCTCAATTCAAATCCCATCTCCAACCCTCGCTACCTCTGCAACTTGACAAGTTTCTTAACTAATCTATCCTTCAACTTTTCACCTCTAAAGCAGGAAGTGGCTCTATGCTGTGTCTGGTAGTTACAGTTTGGATTTAAGTGCTGTATCCTGGTTTATGTGTTTGAAAGCTTAGCCATTAGCCAGTGGGACTATGTGAGGGGGATGTGGAATTTTTAGGAAGTTGAGAGACAGACTTTGAGAGCTGCAGCTTGTTACTCTCAGTCCCCACCACTACCACCTCTAGCTCACTGCCATTTAAAAAGCCACTGCAAGATCCTGCAGCCATGAACTGATCCAATCCAGGCACCATGCCTTCCCCACTGTGATGGACTTTGTCCCCTAGTCTGTGAGCCAAAAAAATAATTTGCTCTCATTCAAGTTGTTTCTGCTGGGTGTTCTGTGACACTGACAAGACACACAGCCAATCAACAGCTGAGCAGTGTGATTTTGATTTTTGAACAATCACCTGCCTATAGAGTAGTCGGTGGGCTAGAGGAATTGCTGATGCAAGCAGAGAAATAACTACAGGAGCTCCAGTGGTCATGCAGGCATTTGTAGAGCCGGGCAGAGTCTGTTGAAATCCCAGTGATGGGCAGGAACACCACCAAATTTGGGGGTTTTCTCTCGGGTATGTCACTGTGATCCAATATCCTGCCTCTGCGAGAGGCTACTTCCTGCTTGCAGCCAGCCTAGCTTAGACACAGTACACATGCTTAACAGCTCCCATTTTGTTCCTTCTCTAGCCCTGGCTCTGTTACCCAGAGCATAGAGCTCTCGCAGTCATGGGTTTATATGAGTGTAGGCTGAGTTCTTCTTAGCACACACTTCCTAAAGCTGTCCAGAGGCTCCACCCCTGACGACGTGAGTGGTCAGTTTTGATAAGAAGCTTTGGATGATGCAGCCTCTACTCTCACATTGGTGAACTCTTCCTTTGCAGCAACCACAGACACAGCCAATGGTGGTAATAGGCTTAAGTTGAGACCTGCTCTTCTATAAACAACCATTTTTATCATTATAATACATGACCCTTAGTCACTTACATCATGACCAAGAACATAACTGCAGGTGATGAAAAGTAAGTGTTCTCAATAACCCTAGCAAAAGCAAAGCCATTGCTGCTAAGAACCTCACATTGCCTTGTAGGCACTGCAGCTACAAGTCATTCTTCACAGAGTTACTGTGCATAACCCATAACTTGGCATGGCAAAGAGTGTCTCATAAACCTAGTGTGAATTTCAAAACTCTCCTCTACTGACTCTCCTCTGTGAGATAAGTACTCTGGAAATGGGATGTAAACACCAAGCCAGCTCCAAACAGCGTTGCCTCCTGCACGGTGGCTCTCATTGATGCCATTCAGACTTCCCACACCTGCTTTGTCTTCTTTTGAACACTTGTGTTGTAGCAAATGTTAACACTTTTAAGAATAGATTCTCGTTTTTTGTTTGTGAAAAGAGATCTTTTTAAAATGCTAGCTTTTTAGTTATCATGCAAAATAACGGGTCTCACCATACCATTTTCGTACATATTCGCTCATATTTACCTTGTTGTGTCTCTCACTCATCCTCCTCCTACTTCTTCTCTTCAAATACTCCTGTTCTCATAGCTCTCTCAGACACACACACAGAGCAATATATATATTACTAAATCTAGATTCCATATGAAACAAAATATGCTATCTTATCTTCATACCAGTATTCTTTCTTGCTTCCCTTCCATTTCAGTTCCCTCCAATCATAGCCTCTCCTGTGGGTTCATAAGATGATAGATAGATGATAGATGATAGATGATAGA
>NC_022027.1:20580545-20597953 GCF_000317375.1 Microtus ochrogaster
GATAGATAGATAGATAGATAGATAGATAGATAGATAGATAGATAGATGATAGATTCTTCATATAAAAAACATGTCATAGTCAGCTGTGAGTCTGGCTTATTTCATTTAACATTATGGTCTCCAGTTTCATTTTACTAAAAGGGACATAACTTCTTCTTTTGTAGAGGAATGAAGCTCTATTATGTATTTATACTGCATTTCCTTTGTTTGTTCTGCGGAAGGGCAGACAGGCTGTTTCCATATTTTGGCTATAGTGGATAAAGCAGCCGTAAACATGGATGTGTTAAGTATCGCTGTAGTGTGCCTACCCTGGCTTCTTTCAGCTGTATTCCCATGACTGGCATAGCTGGATCGCATGTTAGTTCTGTTTTTTGTTTTGGTTTTTGAGGACACTCCATACTGATCTCCAGAGTTGCTGTACAAGATCTAATTCCCAAAGACAGGACAGTGTGTGCTGGTCTTCTTCTTCCCATGCTCACGGTCATTTGTCATTAGTCTCTTTGATGATGGCCGTTCTCACTGGAGTGATATAGAAACTCAATACAGTTTTCATTTACATTTCCCTGAGGGCAAAAAGGGCTGAGCATTTTTATTAGTTTATTGGGCACTTGTGTTCCGCCTTTTAAGAACTGTCTCCTCACTTAGTGTACTCGGTCCTTGGTATGATGATCTGTGGAGTCTGGTGTTACAGGTCCCAGCATTCTCCCCTGTGTGATGTGCACTTGGCAAAGATTCTCTCCCATTCTCTCACTGCCTGTTCACTCTGTGGTTTGTTTCCTCTGCAGTGCAGAAGGTTTTTGAATTCCATGTGTTCCCACTTGCCAATTTCTGTAATTATTTCCTGAGCTATTGGAGTCCTTAAAAAGGGATCCCTGAAAACTGTGTTTGATGTGTGTAAATGCCAAGAAAGATGGAGACATACATTTTTTAATCCAAAATAACAAGAATGTAGTAAGATTATTTTTAAGTGTAAAGTGAGATCACTGCCAAGGAAGAACTGCCCAAAGTAATACAGAGCCAGGAGATGAGTATGGAGCCTCCCACTATGATAAATAGCAACAATTTTCACTTCAGTATGGAATTTGTTTTAATAATAGTAATAAGTATAGGAGACATGGCTCAGTGGGTCAGTGCAAGCACAAGGACCCGAGTTCAGATCCCAGCACCCACATAAAAAGCTGAGTGTAGCTACGAGCACATTTACAATTCAAGTGCTGCAGTGGGCAGAGACAGGAAAATAAGTAGGGCTTCTGGCTGCCAGTAACCAGCCAGCCTAACCTCCAAGTTCACTGAGTGACTTTATCTCAGGAGAATAACCCAGGAGGAGTCTTCCACTGGCCTCCAGTCATGAACAGATGTGAACACCCACATGTACAAACTCACACCACACATACACACAACAACAACACATACAAATAATATCAGTCATGTAATCTCTCACTTTTATGTTTTATATACAGATAATGATCTGTAATGTGCAGAATTTTGTCAAGGAAACATTTTGGTAAACATTTTCTCAAAGGCTCTTTGCAACTAACTGATAGTGTCAGGGCACTGTAAATTCAAATTTGATTGTGCTCTTTTGCAAGGTGGACAGTAGTTTTATAATGCTGGTGTTTCTTTAAATGAATTTCATCTTATTGCTGGGGAGGACTATTTAAGACTTTCTTGGCAGATTATTTTGTTTTCAGATCAATTGAGCGTATTATAATTAGCAGGATAAATCCGCCTCCCTAAGAATGAAAAGAAATGAGATAGTTTTAAGCAGAATAAAATAAAAGCCAAATTACTTCTCTAAGTTTTCAACTTAAGTAACTCCATAAATAAAGGCACATAGAATGTGCAATGGACAAGGTAGTAAGTAGTGCAGCAAACAACAAAGAGATGCCGGGTCTGGGCATTAGGCTCAATGCTAAACTTAATTTTTCTAAGTGTATAATAAATCTTGTCTTGTTGAGCACTTTAGTTCCAAGTGGTTTTTGCCAGTTATTGATCGTGTAGATAGATGGCAGATCTCTTTGCCCAAAATGGAGTTTTGTATTGCATAAGTTCTCTGTTTTGTGTATTTCTTCCCCCAGCCCCTGCTGTCTTTGCAGTGGCTTGATTTCAGCTTTTTTTTTTTTTTTAAATCATTGAATGCCCATAAAGACATACGGGAAAGAGCAGTTTAATGGAGAAAAATTGGAGTCAGGAGAACATTTAAACAAAGCTACCGAAGTAAAAAGATGGGCAGCTCATGAAGGTCCAAGATAGGGTACTGGGGAGCAGACTGTACGGATGATAACTGTGACAAAAGACAAGGGGTCAGAAAGCCATGGTGCGCTTCTACAACGCAGGAAACCAATGAAAGGAAGAGCCCTACCGGACATTTTTATCCTGGTCATGTGATTCACACCTACTGAGATCCTAATATTGATCCCTTAATGATCTAGGTACTTGATTTAAACATCTATTATTCTTGTACCCAAGTACACTATGGGCAGAGAATGTAAGACCAGTAGAAAATTACAACATAAATAGATGTACAAAGAATCATCTTGAAATCATTTTATTAAGATACAGTCTTAAACTATATGACTCAATGGGACGTTTTTCTATATTCAGTTGAGTGGCAATTAGAAAAATCAGTATTAGAGCATTTCTGTTCAAACAAAACCCTGTGCCTATCATATAGCCCCACCTCTTCGCCACTCCACACTGACTCTAAGAAACCACTCTTTTACATTCTATCTGTATGTGCTGACTGTTCATCTAATGTAGAATCTGTATGTGCTGACTGTTCATCTAATGTAGAAGGAATGGTGGGCCGCTTCCCGCCACCAGCTCCTGCACGCCTGGCTAGCTTATGACCCAAAATAACAACACACAAAATGTATTCTTTTAAACACTGTGTGGCCCATTATTTCTAGCCTCTTATTTGCTAACTCTCACATCTTTTTTTTTTTTTTTTTTTTTTTTTTTTCGAGACAGGGTTTCTCTGTGGCTTTGGAGCCTGTCCTGGCACTAGCTCTGTAGACCAGGCTGGTCTCGAACTCACAGAGATCCGCCTGCCTCTGCCTCCCGAGTGCTGGGATTAAAGTCGTGCGCCACCATCGCCCGGCTAACTCTCACATCTTGATTAACCCATTTCTAATAATCTGTGTAGCACCACGAAGTGGTGGCTTACCAGGAAAGATTCTAACCTGCATCCATCTCGGAGAGGAGGGCTATGGCGTCTGCCTTACTTCCCTTCTTCCCAGCATTCTGTTCTGTCTGCTCCACCCACCTATGTTCTGACCTGTCAGGCCAAGCGTCTCTTTATTAATTGACCAATGAAAGCAACATATAGAAAGAAGACTCACCTACATCAATCTAAGGGGGTTCATATAAGCTGTAGCCCGTACAACTGGCCTCTGTCAGTTAGTGTTTTCAAAGTTCACCTGCATTGTAGCTTGTAACTGTTTCTCGTTCCTTCTCTTGCTGCCGAGTGATCATGTGGTTCAATGCCAGACATCTCTGTATTTTCTGGCTGCTATAAATAGTGAGTGCCCCATGAACATCCAAGCGTGGGTTCTCACGTGAACATGTGTGGTCAGTATGCTTGGGTTTGTTTCTCTGGAGAGTATTGCTGGGCCAGGGATCAACTCTGACCACTTCAGTAGCGGCTGGACCCATCGCAATGCCTGAGCCACTCTATCTCCACCCGTAATGTGTGGTAGTTCCAGCCTCTCCTCACCTTCAGTCTTCTTGATTATAAGACACCCTTGAAGAGACATAATTGTGATCTTATCTTGGTTTTGGCTTATGTTTCCCTGATAATAATACTGAGTATCTCTTTATGATTGTCAGAAATATATATATATATACATATATATATACACATACATATATATGTGTGTGTGTGTGTATATATATATTCTTTGAAGAATATTCAGATTTTCTGCCCACATTTAATTATTATTTTTTCTGCCTCTATGGAGCCGTCAACATTCTTTATGTAGTCTTGATGTTCTGATTTATGATTTTCTTCCTTCATGAAGTTATTATTTTCACTTCTTTGTTGTCTGTTGTTGTTTTCATTGGAGTATATCCACGTACATAGTACTGAGTTTCTTAAGGATATTGACACGCAACCACATAATGTATTGAACATATTGCCCTATATGCTCCCATGTTCCCCTTCATCCCTCCCTTCAGTCATCTCCGCCCCCTAGAAAGTTTTCCATGTCATATGCACATATGTGATTTTCTGTACCTATAAAAATAATCAAGTGGTCAACCAGATGGCTCAATAGGTAAAAGCATTTGCTGGGCGAGTTTGGTAACAAACTTTTGATCTCTGGAGCTCACATAGAGGAGGCAGGAGAGCATAGACTCCACAGATTTGTCCTTGAATCTCCACACAAATACCACACATGTCCGTAGCCACATTCACATTTGAGCAGATTCCTCAGCCTTTTACTATACAAAAATATGTCATGTGTATGTATTTTATTTCTTTCCTAATTATCCTAATAAATTTTCCAGCACAGTGCTTAACAGAAGTGGTGAGTGTGGGCATCTTCTCTTCTTTTTCATCATAAGAGGAAAACTTTCAGTATTTCTCCATCAAGTTCAATGTTGGCTGTCAGGTTTTCACAAATGTGTTTTATCTGGTTGATATAGTCTGTTTCTGTTTCTACATTTTTAGGTATTTTTATCATGAAATGTAGTTCAATTTTGTCAGTTTTTTCTCTGCCTATTAAGATGATCATGTCAATTTTATTGAGATGAGCATGTCCTTTATTCTCTTAATATATTGCATTAGCCAAGTTGTGTAACATTTTAACCGGCCTTGGATTCCAAACAAACCTTACTTGGTTGTCTTTTTACTTATTTATTTATTAAAGATTTCTATCTCCTCCCCATCACCACCTCCCATTTCCCTCCCCCTCCCCCAATCAACTCCCCCTCTCTCATCAGCCCTAAGAGCAGTCAGAGTTCCCTGCCCTGTGGAGAGTCCAAGGACCTCCCACCTCCTTCCAGGTCTAGTAAGGTGAACATCCAAGCAGCCTAGGCTCCCACAAAGCCAGCACGTGCAGTAGGATCAAAACCCAGTGCCATGGTTCTTGACTTCTCAGCAGTCCTCATTGTCCGCTATGTTCAGCAAGTCTGGTTTAATCCCATGCTTTTTCAGACCCAGTCCAGCTGGCGTTGGTGAGTTCCCGATAGAACATCCCCATTGTCTCAGTGTGTGGGTGCACCCCTCGCGGTCCTGAGTTCCTTGCTCGTGCTCTCTCTCCTTCTGCTCCTGATTTGGACCTTGGGGTTTCAGTCCGGTGCTCCAATGTGGGACTCTGTCTCTGTCTCCTTTCATCGCCTGATGAAGGCTAATATCCAGGAGGGTGACTATATGTTTTTCTTTGGGTTCACCTTATTTAGCTTCTCTAGGATCACTAGTTATAGGCTCAATGTCCTTTATTTATGGCTAGAAACCAATTATGACTGAGTACATCCCATCAAGAAACTAGACTGTAAAAGGCTAATCAACCCAATTATAAAATGGGGCACTGAGCTGAACAGAGAATTCTCAACAGGAGTTCATATGGCCAAAAGACACTTAAGGTCATGTTCAACTTCCTTAGCGATCAGGTAAATGCAAATCAAGACAACTTTAAGATACCATCTTACACCTGTCAGAATGGCTAAAATAAAAACACCAATGATAGCCTTTGCTAGAGAGGCTGTGGAGGAAGGGGTACACTCATCCATTGCTGGTGGGAATGCAAACTTGTGCAACCACTTTGGAAAGCAGTGTGGCGGTTTCTCAGGAAATTCGGGATCAACCTACCCCTGGACCCAGCAATATCACTCTTGGGATTATACCCAAGAGATGCCCGATCATATGACAAAAGCATTTGTTCAACTATGTTCATAGCAGTATATTATTTGTAATAGCCAGAACCTGGAAACAACCTAGATGCCCTTCAATGGAAGAATGGATGAAGAAAGTATGGAATATATACATATTAGAGTATTACTCAGCAGTAAAAAACAATGACTTCTTGAAGTTTGCATGCAAATGGACAGAAATAGAAAACACTTGGCTGTCTTGTATGGCCAGATTTCTATGTTGAAAGTTTAACTTTCTAATATTTTTATTGAGGATTTTTGCCTTTAATCAAAAAAATATCAATCTATAATTCCCGTAGGATTTTCTGTCTAGTTTTGTACCTGAGTCACACTGTGCTTAGAAAGGGCCCTCTTGATGCATGGGTTTCCCTGGGAAGGGGCCATTGAAGAGATCTCCTGGATAAACTGGGAGGGGTGAGGGGGGATGGAGGGATGGAGTGAGCGGGTTGGGCAGGCTGGGTGCAGGAGGTGGGCTGGAGATGGGACAGAGGGGGAGAGTAACAAAAGAGACCTCTTGGTGGGGAGGCATTTGGGGGTCAAGAAGAAACCTGGCATCAGGTAAAACCCCAGAAATCCACAAGGGTGACCCCAGCTAAGACTTCTAACAGTAGTGGAGAGGATGCCTGAACTGGCATCTACTGTAATCAGTTTGGTGACTACCCTAGTTGTCATCAGAGATACTCTATCCAGTAACCGATGCAAGCCAATACAGAGATCCATAGCCAAGCACTGGGCTGAGCTCCAGGAGTTCTGCTGAAGAAGAGGAGGAGGGATTGTATGAGCCAGGAGAGTCATGATGGGGAATCCCACAGAGCATGTTGGAGCTCATGGATGCTGGCCCAACAGTTAGGGACCCGCAATGGAACTGAACTAGGCCCTCTGCATGTGTGTGACAGTTGTGTCTCTTGGTCTCTTTTTAAGGCTCCTAGCAGTCAGATCAGGACCTGTCCCCTGGTACTTAGCTGGCTTTGGGGAGCCTGGTGTCCCTGCTGGATTACCTTGCGCAGCCTGGACACAAGGGAAGGAGCTCTGTCCTGCCTCAATGTGATGTCCCATGTTTTGCTCAAGCTCATAAGAAGTCGGCCCCTTTCTGAATGGAAATGGAGGAAGAATGGATTGGGAAGGGCAGGTTTGAAGCTTGGTTACTGGGAGGAGGGAGGGAGGGGAAAGTTCAGTTGGTATGTAAAATAAATAAAAAAAAGGTCCTTAAAAAAACTTTTTAAAAAGTAAAAAAAAAGAAAAGAAAGGGTCCTCCCTCCTTCAAATCTTTGGAATACTTCTGAAGAATTGATATTAATTCTTCTATAAATGTTCAACAGTCATTACCAGCAAGCATATCATCTGGAGCTAGGCATTGCCTTCCAGTAATACTTAATGTATTATTTACTATTCAATCTCTTCATTTTCCTTTTTTAATTAAATTTATTCACTTAGTTTATATCCACCACAGTTTCCTATTCCACCTCTCTTCCCATTCCCTACCCCCACCTCCTTCTGCCCTCCCCCAGAATCCCAGAATTCATTCCTCTGTTTCTGTTCAAAAAGGGACAGGTCTCCCATGAGCGTCAACAAAGCATGGCATATCAAGTTAAGGTAGAGCTAAGCTCTTCCCCTCATATTAAGGCTTGGTAAGGCAACCCAGTACGAGGAATAGGTTCCCAGAAGCCTGCCACCGTGTCAAGGACAGACCCTGTTTTCACTACTAGGAACCCCACAGGTAGACCAAGCTATTCAACTGTTAGAAATATGTAGAAGTCCTAGGTCAGTCTGGTGTAGGCTCCCTCACTGTCAATCCAGTGTCTGTGAGCTCCAAAGAGCCCAGGTTAATTGTCCCTGTGGGTTCCCTTGCGATGGCCTTGACCCTCCTGGCACATACAATCCTTCCTTCCTCTCTTCAGCAGGATTCCTGGAGCTTGGTCTGGAGCTTGGCTATGGATCTCTGCATCTGCTTCCATCAGTGACTGGACAAAAGCTCTCTGATGACAATTAGGGTAGTCAGCTATCTGATTCCAGGAGATGACCAGTTCAGGCTACCTATCCACGGTGCTAGGAGTCTTAGCTGGGGTCACATTTGATATCCTCTTAAAGATGTGTATGTACTCTGTAATCTGGAGTCAGCTCCACTAATTTGTATCTCCTTAGCAATTTTCTAACTTATTGTCGCGCAGTTGGTTGTTTCTAGCATATTCCTTTGTACTGGCTATTCGTTTAGGGTAGATAATAATAACATTTCACTCCTGGCATTAGGGTTTGAAGTCTCCTTCCTTCAGCACCATTGTAATTTTCACTAAAATTTTATTCTTTTAGCCTTTTCAATAACGCTTTATTTTGTTGATTCTCTACATTTTTCTGGTTCATAAATTTCCATGATGAGCCATTACTTCCCCCTTTCTGATTGTTTTCATTGTTTGTTTGGTTACAGCATTTGCTCTTCTTTTTCTAGAATCTTCAAAGGGAAACTTAATTTGGGAGGTGGGGGAGTGAGAAGAGTGGAGAGAAGGGATGCACTGAATGAGAGAAGAATCTATTTTCAATAAATAAAATGATAAAATTTTAATATAGTTCTTAGCCACAGTGTTTTTCCTGGTGCTGCATTGACTGTCTCCTACACTTCAGTCCGTTATGTCTTCATCTCCATTTGTCTAAAGCTTTTATTTCCTTTGTGATTCCTTGACCTATGTGCCATTTTAAAATGCTGCCCTTTCTCATGTCATCATTTTTGAGAGTTTTCCTACTAGTTATTTCTTGGCATGTCCATCTCTATTGTGGTCTACGTTCACTGAAATGTCGCTCTACAGTGTATGACTTCATGCCCAACCAGTGTCGGTTAAGAAGATGAAGGCATGGTCTGTGTGTGATTGCTATGTTGTATGTGGCCCAATCTGTAGTACCATTCACACGGCAATGAATTTGAGTGTTTTGATGCTCTATTGACTGGTGGCTGGAAATGCCCTGTTTTAGAGGCTGGAGAGTTGGCTCAACAGCTAAGCACGCTTGTTGTTCTTGCAGAGGACCAAAGCTCAATTTCCATCACCTACATTGGCAGCTCACAGCAACTGTTAACTCCAATCCTAGGGAATCCAACACCTTCTTCTGATCTCAGTGGGCACCAGAAAAGTAGGTCATACACAAGCATACATCCAAGCAGAACGCTCAAACACAAAATGATACAATATATAAATTCTAAAAATAAATAAAAATGTCCTGTTTTAACATTTATATTTTTATATATTATCTGTAACAGTTTTTATATTGTAATGGTTTCATGGCAATGAAATTAAAATGTCTAAAAAAGAGCCATTTTCTAAATCACACGAATGGAATGTGGTCAAATTATTTACCGAGTACTTACTTTACAGTCTTGTCTGTCCCATTTTCTTGAAAGATACCTTCTGTGCCCTCCTGAAACTCAGTGACATACAACTCTGTTCTCTGGAATTCCATAATGGGGCATATGCTATTTCTACACTACCCAGACTAAGAGTCAGCAACTGCAAGGAGCCAGAGAGCCCTTGAGAAACTGAACTTTACATCTCTGCTTACTTGTCTTTAATTTTAAATAGCCACAGCTAGTGATTCTCTATTGTAAGAAGGCTGCTTGTGTGTTCCCGGCTACCCTCTGCTTGTTCATTTCCCGGCCACCCAGACTCCCGAAATAACCACACAGAAACTGTATTAATTTAATCACTGCATGGCCAATTACTCAAATGTACGTATTGCTAGCTACCTCTTACATCTAGAATTAACCCATCTCCATTATTTTATATTTTCCTACAAGGTTCATGGCCTACTGGCAAGGTTTCAACATGTCTGTCTCTGGCAGCGGTTCCTTGGCTTCTCTCTAACTCCTTGTTCTTTCTCCCAGCATTCAGTTTAGTTTTCCCCACCTACCTCTATTCCCTGAGCAGGCCCAAGACAGTTTCATTATTAACCAATGGTATTCACAGAATACAGAGGGGAATCCCACATCAATTCTCCAATTGATCAGTCAGGTTATCACCTCATTGCCAGATATCCCCCCCCAACACGGTGTAGTTTATGTAGTTATAATGTAGTTTAAGTAGCAGAGTCCCCCAAGTCAGCGTGGAGAGTTTCAGATATGCTAGAAGTCCTGGAATGAACTGTGGGACTATTTTTTAAAGATTTAATGTCTGTCAGTCTATCTGTGTGAGCTTTATAACTAGAGCTGTGGCCCACCAATCACTGATGCTGGGATCCTAACTCTGTGGTCCTTAGGATTGAACAGCAATGGCAAGTATTCTTCACCAATGAACCAGCTCTCTCTCCAGAGCAGTCTCTCGCCACTTCCTCATGGGAATATTTTTTTAAGGATACTATTATGGGTCTACTAGGCAATCCAAGAACTCAGATTCAACATGTCAGATCTCTAGTAGAAACACAAGCTGTGTGGGAAACACAGCTGAGAACCAGGATGGACATAGAGTCCCTGGAATCTGCCTGCATCCCAGAGGACTCCCATTCCTCCCGACTCCTCTCACCCAAGCCCAGCCAAACTGCAAGGAAGGCAGGAAGCTTCTCTTTCCTGATGTGGGAAACTAGGGAAGGAAAAGCAGCAACCTTCAAAGCCCCTGGCGGAAGCAGTTACATTATGCAGATAGTGCTGAGCAAAGGAAATGAATGAACCCATGCGGCTCTGTACGGATCTTTTCATAGAACTGCCTTCTGAAAGTTTTTACAGACTTAGAGAATCTTCCCAGGGAGTGTTTGAAGTCAGGAGAGAGAGGGCCCTATTATCCTCATCTCTCAGTAAGGCACACCTTTCTGTTTTCCAATAAGGTTCTTCAAATATGTATTGAAGAAAGCCAAATTGTTCATAGATAAAACAGGCATAGCCAAAGTATTTCATCCTCTGGAATAAAATGTGATATTAGCAGAAGGGAGGTTATTTTTGGGTTTCTTTCTCTTTTCTAAAGAAGTGTAAATGTTTGATGTCAGATCAGTGTCTTTTCTTATATTAGCACATGCAGTAGATAATATTTTACAGTGTGATCTGTCATGAGTAATATGCTTAGTTTATCCCAGATACATTCGGTTTTGCTAGTTCAATGTAATTAAATCCTACACTCCAGAACCTCCTACACTTACCGTTTCCTTTTCTCTGGGCTCGTGATTCCTTGATCAGAAACAAAATAAGAAGTCACAATGCTTGTTCCTAAGCCACTGTGGGATAAAAACGGGTCTCTTTACATAGACCTTGAAAATTGGTGTCCCCCTCTAAGGGAAAGCACACTGCGGAGAGGAAAGTTGAAAGTCACATTAGGTTGACACTGTGAGCGAGAATGAAGCCCACAGGTAAATTTAATTTCCCTGCAGGGGAATTAATCCTGCTTCGCTCATTTGTCTGCAGGTCATAGATCTGTACTGGGGAGTTGATGAAGATGAATGGGACAGCCCTGAGCTGCAGAAGATGCGCATGAAGCTGCTGGAGGAGTGCCTGAAGACTTCTGCAGGTCCATGCTTTGTTGTGGGTATAAAAACACTAACGTTTTCTACTAAATCCTAAGAATGTGACAGTACGTGCTGGTGTGTGTGGGCTAGGGGCTTTCTTAAGTACCAAGAGGAAGATTTCTTGCGTATTTATTTTAAAGAATTGTAACTATCTGCTTACCCACACGTGTGAAAAAAATATCTCTTCAGCTCTCACAAGACATATTACAAATTAATGATGAATATTTTGAAATGGTAATGGGTGGAATGACATGGAGTTGAGCAATTTTCCAACTTGCAGTTAGCAATAAGGATGACTTTCTGTCTTGCAGTAGCTTTGCTCATCAAGCTGTTTGATTTACTACATCACCATATCTTTTTATTCCCCCAATATTAAAATGTCTATTTTATCAATTAAAAGGTTTTACCAAGGATAATAAATTGCTTCAAGGTCTGCATGTGCTATTGGCTGCTCTTTGTGTTGGGCACATGCCAGAGTTAAGCATGTGGTAGTGCCATTTGGAGCTCCATCTTCTCTTGATTCGACCTTTGCAATGAGCAAAAGCAATATATTTCCTCACTCTCTTGGAGCTTGCGTTCTTCTGTGGATAGAAGTGGGAAGGAGCAAGCAACGTAAATCAATAAAATAAGAATTCAGATGGTGATCAGCACAATGAAGAAAAGAAGAAAGGGAATGCAAGCAAGCGGGGGGGGGGAGATTTATGTTAATGATAGGTGGCCATTAAAGGAAAATGGTATGGGTATCATGGGTGGGAAAGAACCTGGCCAATATTCTAAGTCAGGGCTCTCTAAGGTGTGGTTGTCCAGGCTTATCCTTGGCATGTGCCTGGAAGAGTGGGAACAAAGGAGAATGCTGTACAGATGAGGGAGTCCTGCCAGACTTTGGAATTTATTTTAAAAAGTGTTACACATAATTGAGAACTTCCAATTCTGGAAAGAAAAAATTTATTAAAAGAAATATTTTGCTTTTACTGAGTGACAAAGAAAGTCAAAGAAATAAGTTGAAGGATGTAAAGAAATGATCCTACTGTGTGTGTCCAGGGTTGGCCCAGGACAGGGAAGGACATGCACACCTTGGAGAGTGTCACAGTACTACAACAGAAAGAAACCTTGTTTAGAGGTTGGCAGAATGGATGTATAAAAACAGTGATCTAAGTCTTGGAAAACTGAATCACTGTGGTTTGAATTAGGAATACCCTCAAGGGCTCCCTTGGTCCCAGCTGGTAGTGCTGTTCGGGATGTTATACAACTCTTAGGAGGTGGACCTTGCTAGAGGAAATACAGCACTACGAACAAGCTTCAAGAGTTCACAGCCTTAGCCTGCTTCCACTTGACTTTCTCTGCTTCAGTGTGTGGTTAAGATGTAGGCCAGGAGCTTCCTTCTCCTATTGCCATGACTACTACTTGCTGCCATGACTCCCCACCATGATAGATTCTCATCCCTCTGGAACCATAAGGCAAAATAAACCCTTTCTTCTCCAAGTTGTCCTTGGTCACTGTATTTTCTACAAGCAAAGTACCTAAAACAACTGTCCACAAAGGAGATAATACAAGCCACTAAAGCAGGGGAGGTGTGAGAGAAATGCAAATCCCAGAACATAGGTTAGATCCAATTTCTTCATGCTCAGAAAGCTATATTTGAGAAGTCTACAACTGTATATACCTCTTGGCAACTCAGGGGCCATGTTCTCAATAGCTCCGTCTCAGTCCAGCCTAGGGAATTCAAAAGTAACAGATATTTGCCCCATTTCATAACACTCTAGAATGTTGTGCCTAAACTAAAACTACTTGTTATATGTCTTGATCTGTTGAGGGGATGCGGCAGTGAGACCAGGAATTATCCCAGATGCATGAACTGGCTTTTTGGAGCCCATTCCCTATGGTGCAATACCTTGCTCAGTCTTGATAAGAGGCGGGAGCAGGGAGAGAGTTTGGTCCTCAACTTGGTACGCCAGACTTTGCAGACTCCCCAAGGGAGGCCTTACCTACTCTCTCTGAGAGGCAGGCATGATGTTGGAGAGGTAGCTGGAAGTTCTACATCTTGATATGAAAGCAGCAGAAGGAAACTGTGTGCCACACTGGGGGGTAGCTTGAGCTTATGAACCCACCTCCACAGTGACACACTTCCTCCAACAAGACCACACACACTCCAACGACGCCACATCTCCTAAAAGTGCCACTCCCTATGGGCCTATGGAGGCTATTTTCTTTCAAACCATCACATTCTCTAACCCCCTCATGCAAGCTATAGGATACACAAACACAAATAAATAAACAGTGTTAATGGGGTAGCGTTCATTCTTATCTCTCTATTTGAAAATTATAAACCATATGCAATAGATATTACTTTGCTAGATATAAATTCACTGTATTCTTTTAAATTTATTTTATGTGTATGAGTGTTTGGCTTGCATGTATATATGTGCGCCATGTGCATGCCTGTGGCCTGTGGAAGTCAGAAGAGGGCTTTGGATCCCCCAGAACTAGAGTTAAGGATGGTTGTGAGCCACCATGTGAGTAGTGGATTCCAAATCCAGGTCCCCTGCAAGAGCGAAGGGTTAAGAGCACTCTCTCTCCAGTCCAGATTCATCATATCTTACTATGTAAAATCCTCTCCCGTTTCCAGAGAGCAGTGGAGCTAACAGGGAGACCACTCATAGTTGAGACCACCACTTCCGTTTTCCTCAGCTTTTAAGGACAGAATAAATTGTTTCGCCTGTTTCAAGTACGACACATTCAGCAAAGCCTGCCCCCACATCTATTCCACCCAAACACATGCTGCGGTGGGAACAGGAGCAGAGGCCACACACTGCTAATATCGCACCCCTAGCCTTTCTTGCTTCCTTCGTCCTGATACGCTTTCAGAGAGAGGGGCATTTTCTTCTTGTTGTATTACCAACTTGGTGTAGCACAAATGAACTACGTACAGTGTTTCAATACTGACACTGACACCCATATGAGGACCAGCCTCTTAGAAAAATGCTTTGATTTCCCTCTCAAGATGTCAGGAAAGGAGGATATATCAAACCAATGGACATCAGAAGAACAAAAATAAAAACAGGGGCTGGAGAGATGGCTCAGTGGTTAAGAGCATTGCCTGCTCTTCCAAAGGTCCTGAGTTCAATTCCCGGCAACCACATGGTGGCTCACAACCATCTGTAATGAGGTCTGGTGCCCTCTTCTGGCCTGCACGCATACACACAGACAGAATATTGTATACATAATAAATAAATAAATATTTAAAAAAAAACACAATTACCAACTGGAATAGACTTTTAAATATTTCCAGAAATTCTCCACTACATGTGTGTCCCTAAAGATAGAAGACTGGTAAAACTTGTGGCCTGAAAAAGACTGAGGTACTAAAGCCATGCAGTAGCTAGATAGTTTACAAATCTTGATTTTACATAGATGGAAACTGAGAGAGAAGAAATCAGTCTTTTCTGAGTCCCTAATGTACGCCGGCTGCTGTGCGGAGCTCCCTGCTAACCTACTGAGGCTGTTGCTTTTCAGGTCTATCACTGAGAATGCTGAGACGTAGGTGATTTGGCTAAAGAACTAATACAGGATATAGCCAAGATTTAAACTCTCCCAGGGGTGTGGAGGGGGGGTTTCTGGAGGTGGGGTGTACACGTATGTAAGTGCATATGCATGCACATATGGAGACCAGAAGCTGCTTTCAAGGCTCTTCCTCAATCATTCCTCTACTTATTGTCTCTCACTCTACCTGGCGTTTACCAATTCTGCTGGACTGGCTAGCCAGCGAATCTCAGGGACCCTCCTGTTCCTGCCTGCCAGAAGTGAGATTCCAGGTTATAACTGCACCCAGTGTGCTGGCAGAGTCACTAAGAATGAAGGAAGCACAGCTGAGAAAGGGCCCCCCCTGCTGATGGGCCTGTGGGCACACCTGTGGTGCATTTTTCTTATTGATGGTTATGTGGGAGGGCACAATTCACTGTTGGGGGTGCCATCCCTGGACTGGTGATCCTGAGTGCTATAAAACAGCAGGCTGAGCAAAATAAGAGGGGCAAGCCAGTAGTGGCACTACTTCTTAGCTTCTGCTTTTGTTCCTGCCTCAAGATTCCTGCCCTGCTAGAGTTCCGATGAATTGCTACCTAGAAATGTAAAACAAAATAAACCCTTTCCTCCCCTGGTTGTTTCTTAGGCATTGTATTTATCAGACTTTATCCCTAAGACACCCAGCCTTTGTGGGGCTTCTGGGAATTATTCATGTCTTCATAAAGTGTTGCACAACAAACGCTTTACCAATTTCGCTATCTCCCTGGCTCCCACAACCTAGTCTCTTCAGTTTTTATGTGTGTCTGGTGTGCTTACGTGTATATGCACGTTCCCGTGTGTACGGAACAACATGTGTGCAGTAGGCATGGATGTTGGTGCACATGGAAGCCTGAACGAGGTTGATGCCATGAATCTCTCATGATCACTCTCCACCTTAGTCTTTGAGACATAAATTTTTTTAATTGAACTCAGAATTCCAGCTGGGTCTCCAAGCCCACCTGGCATTTATATGGGGTCTGAATATTCAAATTCCAGACTTCGTGTTTTCTAGGCAAGCACCTTATCCATTGAGCTATTTCCTAGCCCTAGTTAAAGTCTCCTTAATTCCAAAGCCCACATCTTCCTACTCCATGTTCATTTTCCAGCAATCTGCTGCTTCTTCCTCTACAGATTTATAGGAAGTTTATCATAATGTTCTGTCTCAGCTTCCTTCATGGTGTCCTCTATCATACAGTTGAATGATTCAGACAAAGTAATCACTAGTCTGGTAAACATAATACCTTTCTCTAGTAGAAACTGAAGCTGTGCTGTCCATGGTTTTATTAAGATTATTTGAGTCAAATATTACATTTCATAATTAACTTGAACATTTCAATCTAATTTCCCTGGGCAGAGAAACTTAGAAGCTTCAAAAACCTGTACTAGATAATGCCAGAAATTCAAATTTAAAAAACACAGAAAAGATGTCTTGTACACGCCCCACCCCACCCCCTACACACTGCCCCAGTATCTCCTTGCAACCAGAAGTCTATATATGATTCTCGACAAACACATTTCACAGTGGTGTTCACTAGAGCGTACATAAGACCCTGTTAAGCTCTCTGATCTAAAAGTGGATACCAGACTACTCAAGTCCTCCTAAGCACTGGCTAAATATAGTGAGAGATGCAAGGACGTTAGTGGGATAATACAGTGTTACACTAATGCTATGTTGAAAAAAAAAAGAGAAAAAAAAAGATGTCTTCTGACTCCATAGTTCAGAGGATTCCCCAGAGGAGCCAGAGTTTACATTGATACTCAAAAGATTAAGAGCAAGTCCAGATCTAGAGCAGAAGAAAGGAGCTATTGATTCTCCAAAGAGCAAAAATTCCTGAATGGAGGCAGAATACAGAGCACTGTGGGACATGAGACAAGAAATGTCTAGTTTCAGGACACTCCGCATGAACTAGTGGCTTTTGAGTTGCTCTCATAAACCCACATGATCAATGCAACTTGTTGAAGAAAAAGTTTATTGGGCTTAGGTTTCAGAGGGACAAGAATCTATCAAGGCAGGAAGGCATTGCAGCAAGCGGCAGGTATCAAGGCAGCAGAAGTGGGAAATGGAGAAATCACATCCTCAGCAGCAATCTGAAGCAGAGAGAGTGAACCAGAAGTAGGATGAAGCTATGAACACTCCAAGCCCACTGCCAGTGACATGTTTCCTCCAGCAAGGCCACATCTCCTAAACATCTCCTGACAGTGCCACCTACCAGGGACTAAGAACTCAAATGCCTGAACCTCTGGGGACATTTCTCCTCCAAACCAACATACCTCATAAGGAAATTGCGACATGAATAAGCATAGTGGAAGAGTTGAAGGTGGGGGCCCTAACTGGGAACATGACTAATGTCCTGAGGCAAAGGAAAAGAGCTGAAATAGAGAAGCAGGCATGATGTGAGACATTTCACAGAGATAATCAGTGAGAATTTAAATCTGATTGAAGACTTAAGGATGGGTCAAGGTAACCAAGCTAATACCTTGGGAATTAGCTCTAGCTCCCGTTCCATCAT
>NC_022027.1:20598128-20603572 GCF_000317375.1 Microtus ochrogaster
TTGATTGAAGATATAAGAGTTACCCAGGGATATGCCTAAGCTATTGGCCAAGCAGTGTTATAAATTAATATAGTTCCTGTGTGATTATTTGGGCCTGGGTCCCTGGGAACAAAAGAGCAGTCTCCTTTTACAGGGTGGGGCTTAGGAGGCATTCTTACTTGGTAGCCTTTTATTACAGCTGCCCGTAGAACGGCCAACATCCTAAAAAGTCCCTCTCATCTTTCTGGTCTTCCTCTTGCTTCTTTAGCTAGCATATTGGTTGCACCAATGTAACCATAGGAATGCAAGAGACTCCCCACATCTTCCTAGATGCAGTGAGCTATCCTGGGCACCTGCACAGCCACTCGGCAGATAGGTTCCAAACAGTTCAAAGCACTTCGAACTTTTGAATAGTTTTACTTTCTAACCCCAAAGTTATACCAGGCTCATAGATTTTTGTCAGCCTTAAAAGAGGCAGCTGAATAAGCATTTGGAAGAGTCTGGATTATATTCTGGTAAAATAGACATTAATTGGCTCCCAACTTGAATCAATTATAAAGATAGAGGTGACCCTGATTAACCAACAGCAGGGAAGCAATTGTATCTTAATTGACTACAGTAGACTCAGCTTTCTTCAAAACGTAGCAGCTGAGACAAGCTTTAAAAAGGTGTCTATTAGTCATCACACCTGTCTCCTCCATAATGAGGCCAAAGCCTGACTCTAAAATGCTCAAGCTAACTTTAGTTTTTACTAAGTTATGAGTACATTATCTTGTATGACCCTGTTGCTGTGTAAATTAGGGAGACATCCCATTTTAGTCCATCTGTCTTTAATGGCAGACACTATACAGTGTAAGCCATACTCAAGTTCTTGGTAACACATAGCTTTGTCCTTATGCCCATTACACAGCACAGTAGAATAACCCAGAAGCCCAAATTTACCGAAGGCCAGTGACTGCGTGCACACGCGCGCACAGACCACACACACACACACACACACACACACACTCACACACACTTGATAGTGCAATCAATAAGTTAAGCTTTACTTTTTTAATCAATTTGTTTTCTAATCTCTGAATATATGACCAGTAGACTGTTAACTTGTTTATTTAATAGAAATGGATTGATTGAAGATATAAGAGTGACCCGGAAATATGCCTGAGCTATTGGCCAAGCAATGTTGTAAATTAATATAGTTCCTGTGTGATTATTCGGGCCTGGGTCCCTGGGAACAAAAGCAACAGAAGGCTGTTGCTATGAATGTTATCTAACACAGCATACAACCCTGCCCTTATTCTAATTAAGTCTGCTAAAGAGTCTCAGGAAATTAAAGAAACAGTGGGTCTCCTTTTCCTCACTTTTTCTTCATGATCCAGAAGTACGGTGACACCAGCAGGCCCATGTTTCTGCTGGCACCAAATTTCTCATTCAGTTCCATTTTTGATATCACAAAAGAATGGAAAAAATAAAGTTTTATCTGCTTCTTTGCTCCAGTAGATGAAATGTAAAATATATATTAAGTTTCTCTGAGTTTCCCTGCCATGCAGAAGAATGTATTAAAAGTTTTCTTTCAGCAAAGAAATAAATTCTTAAAATAGGAAGGTTTTTGTACTTTAAGAATTTCCTTTTAAAGTTAACTAGATTACAAATCCTGGTATTATATTCACAAAGTACCAAAAAAAAGATTGCACATAAATTTTAGCTCAACAGGTCATTTCTGCTTCTTGAAATGCTATGCATTTTTAAAAGGCAATTAGGAATGTCGTTATTAAATAGTGTACACTAAAATATGGAGCTATGAAATCTTAAAACTACTGTCAGATTAAAGTAAAATAAGTTTTGTCTGGATAATTGTACATTTAAATAGCTTTTCATTTATATCT
The DNA here is from genome assembly GCF_000317375.1 of Microtus ochrogaster. Classification (NCBI taxonomy): domain Eukaryota; kingdom Metazoa; phylum Chordata; class Mammalia; order Rodentia; family Cricetidae; genus Microtus; species Microtus ochrogaster. Next base: position 20,599,994 of record NC_022027.1, read on the forward strand.
CATTTGACTTAATACATTTATTATCTCTACCTCAACACTGCATGAAAACTAAGCACCCTTAATTTCTCTTATTCCCTCATTTAAAAAGAAGGCCTGCTTCTTATGTTTGAAGTTTTGAGGATTTTTATAAACATAAAAAAGGGAATGGGACATTTATGTGGACTGTATTATGAATGCTTTATATTATGATAAATTCATTTATTCCAGTAATTTATGAGCAAGTCACTGTTGTAACTGTGGGGAAAAAAAGATTCCTGACTCTTGTCAATACATACAGCTAATAAGATTTGCTTCAAGGCGTGAACAGAGGTAGTAAACCCTATGGCTAGGGTTTACACAATCACATGCTATAATGCTGCCTCTCAATTTGTCTCAACTCAACTTTTGTTTTCCCTGGATTAAGATGCATTAATTTCAACATATGAAGTTTTATGAGTCAATGTACCTTGATTTCTATTTTTGAGCAGAGATGTGTGTATTAGTAATTCACATAGCTAGAATGGCTTCTCATGCATGTCAAAGCCAATGGTACAGAGACTAAACACCGTATGTTATGCAGAAAGAAACTGAAAAGAAGAAACAATATAAACAAAATGAAAATCCAAACCTAGCATTGAAAGTTAATTCTGTGGAGGAAAACACTGTTGTCAGAAGCAGTAAACAAAGATACCTAGAGGGGCCAGCAAGATGGCTCAGTGGGTAATGCCACTCGTTACCAAGACTGCTGACCTGAGTTCAGTCCCAGGGCTCATGGTAGAAGAAGGAAACAACTTCCACAAATAGTCTTTGACCTCTACATCCATGGCATGTATACACCACACACACACACACACACACACACACGCACACGCACACACACACACATATGCACCCTATAAAAGTAATTTTTAAGATACCTTTAGAAAGAATTCCAGACAATGTTTAATAATAATAAAACATCATTAAAGATGTAACAAAATATAGGAAATCATATAAGCAAAATTGGAGGCAAAGGGGTTACTTGGCCAAGAAATAGAAATAACATTAATAACACATATACCAACAGCCATGCATCATCTATCTAACTCAAATCTATAGAATTTGAAACATGTAGTAAAGTTAGCTTTGAAATTAGAAAGTACATACAAAACCCCATGCTGAGCAAGTTTCTAAGCCAAAGGATGCAAATACTTTTCTGAAAAAAAAATGTTAATTATAGAAGTATTCTTTTTCTTCTTCAAGAAAATATTGATAAGTTGATATTTGTAAAGGAAAGAAACAGAAAATCGTCAAAGCATAGCTCTGAAGATTTAGCTTCCTTTTATTTCCAAAATGCTAGCAAAGAGATTTTTCCCTGTGCGCTCTTAGTTTTTAAGTCAGTTATATAGCGCTCTGTGTTTCATATTGTCAATATGGAACAAGAGAAGAGGGACTGGGGAGAAGGCCAATCAGTTAAAAGCACTCACTGTTCTTACAGAGGATCCAGGCTTGGTCCCTGGCACATAGCAGGCAGCTAATAGCCACGTGTTACTCCACCTCCAGGGACTCTGATGCCCTTGTACACATCTGATGCACTTGGACATTTGTTTCGCTTAATGAATGACTCAAAGGGACATACACAAAATGCGCAAGTGTCAGTCTTCAAGTGTTTATGTTTCCAGATACAGCTCCCGGCTTTCTCGCCGCTGATCGAGAGGCTACACAGCCTAACGCCAGAGCTCCGTTTGTGCTTATCGCGGTCCCGTGAGGGCTTGTGAATTCTCAGAAGGGCTTGTGTATTTCCGTGCTTTATCCCTGAGAATAAAGCCTGAACTGTCTGAGATGCATGCATCCACTGTAGTGAGCTGAATTTGAAGTTCCTCGACTTCGAGAGGACGTTTAGTTATGTGGACTGGCACTCCACCTCGGGAAACCCTAAAACATGGTCGTTTTCCTATTGTAGAACTTGCCCTGTTTTCCTGTTTCAGATTTTTCTAATAGGATCATTCAAATTCAGGTTCTTTTTTAAAAAGTATTACTTTTATTTATTTATGTGTGTGTATATACCACAGTGAACACATGGAGGTCAGAGCACAACTTGCAGGAGTCGGTTCTCTCCTCCCAGCATGTTGGTCCTGGGAAGCAAAGTCAGGCCATCAGCCTTGGAACTCTGCCTTTATGCACTGAGCCAGGTTGCCAGCCTGTCCCCAATTTATAAATGAAATTTTCAGAGATATCTTTATGAAATGTCTCAAGTGCTCCCAGATAGCACATGATGGAGCTGGAAAGTGAGCCCCGGCAGATGGAATTCAGAGCTTTCTCAACATTATTTATCAAATCTGGCAAATGAGTTCAGATTGACAGTCCCCCTGGTCTTGATGGAACCCAGAAACCAAGGGCTTAGACCAGGCACTTCCTTGTCCAGCTAAAAATTCAGAATCAGTTCAGAATCAGACAGATGCAGGAATCGGGGAGGTGGAGATGAAAATGCCACCTTTTCCATGATAAAGCTATTGTGGAAAATGGCTTAGCGCCTACCCCAATCTAAAGTACTAAGTCACAGAGGGAGAATGTCCCCCACAACCATCATAACCCTTCCTGCTCCCCACAACTAAAAACCTGTAATATGCCCTGTACGGGATGTGAGCTGAATGATCGCTGCGTAAGCAGCCAGACCCAGAGAGAGGATGGCTGAGGGCATAGTCAGTCCATCCTTTTTCTCCCACTTCACCGGTCAGACGGGTGAGTCCAACCTACATGAATGGACAAAGGGAGAGTGGACGCAGGGCTTGCTCTGTACAGTCCCTGCAGACAGAAACACCCCCACTTCACACCCGTGGACTCAACTTCTACACCCAATAAAGTACCATGGTGATTCAGGGAACTATTTTCTTAACTTAATTTTCAAATAGACAAATGTGAAGTCATGCGTATGGCATATTCATGTAACAAAATAGGGAACACTGCCTCCCTGAACTGATGACTGTTGAGGGCTGAGGACCGCTTCTCTGCGAAGTGTTCCCTTTATAGGAAGATGTGAGTGAATCTCGTCAGAGTTTAACCTAACCCTTGATTTCTTTCTGTTTCTAGTGCTCATGAGACTAAATTTGGAAGGTGTTTTCTTCTTCTCTTTATAACCAAAATAATTAGTTTCTAAGATATCTCTTCAGATCTCATCTTGCGAGAATGCCCCTGGTAAGAAACAGAAGTACTTGGCATGCCAGCGACTTCTTGAACAAGTCGTGGTATCCCTAAGCTAGAGAATCCCACTTGTGTGGCATTCTCCCACTGTGACGTGAGGAATCTGGAACAAGTTTCACTATTGCCTTGTCTGTCCTAAGACCACATATCAACTCTGCCTTGTGTTAGAGTTTTAATCTCACAAATCCTTTGAACAAAATCCTCAGAAAATAAGAAGTACTCACATTCTGCCTAACATGTATCTATCATTTGAATTCATTAAATATTTCATGTTGCTTTCCGCTGTGCTTCCATCCATCTATGAAATCCACCACCCCCCATGTTCATCCCCTGTGAAATCCCTCCACCAGAATGACTCCAGGCCTTTCTATCGCAGCCCAAAGCATTAGAATCTGGATGAGTGTGACCGGCAAACAGTTT
>NC_022027.1:20604022-20604914 GCF_000317375.1 Microtus ochrogaster
TATCTGTTAAATTTTATATGCAGTTCAAGAATATTCCCTGCCTGGAACATGAGCATTCCATGGGTGGAATCTAGAGAGAAGCAAGCCTGAGAAGACACGGAATTTGAGACTTAAGTCCTTTGGGAACTGTGTTGTGAAGTGCAAACATTTTTTTTTTAAAAAAAAAATGTTTTCAGAAAGTTTTTGGCTTCTAGCATCCTCTGGAAGAGTGATTCTGAGATCTTGCTTTCTGTTCTTCAATTTCATTGGCCCAGGTCAACTTTTCCAATCAAACAAGAGTTTAAGGCCTTTCTCACTTTGCCAATATTCCTTTTAGGAACAGATATACTTAGGCACACATCTTCTTACTTTCATTTCTGTCTCTTCTGGCCTTCAAAGATTTCCTATCTGTCATGACTTGTCTTCTAAGATGTCAGCCTGTCTCTCGTGGAGACCTTTATTTCCTGCAGGCTTTAATGGGGTTGCCTTTGTTGATTTGTTTCCAGTCTTCCCCTACCCGTGAGGAGGTTCCTAAAGGAAAGCACATTCTTCAAACCCTCCAGTTTCTCCTTCAATCCCTGACTCGTACTGATGGGACTTTCTATTTACAATGTTTTGGTGATTTTTTTTACCCTACCTCAACTTAAGAAGACGTAGTATTGTGTTCATTGTACATATGCTTATATTACCTTCTGCAGCTAGTAAGTCATCTCTCCAGGGGCGACTCTTCCGATTGCACTAAGTTATATGATTACAACAAGTTAGCATATTAATTCCACTTTCTGCCCTAAAAGTCCATCATGGTTTCTGAGGCAATCAAAATCAATGCTGCCCTGCCTGGGCCTGGGCCTGGGCCTGGGCCTGGGCCTGGGCCTGGGCCTGGGCCTGGGCCTGGGCCTGGGCCTGGGCCTGG
>NC_022027.1:20605014-20612656 GCF_000317375.1 Microtus ochrogaster
GCCTGGGCCTGGGCCTGGGCCTGGGCCTGGGCCTGGGCCTGGGCCTGGGCCTGGGCCTGGGCCTGGGCCTGGGCCTGGTAAATGAAAGTCAGAAGGTTCACATGGAGCTCAGTGAAGTCTGCTTTGCCCCAGGCTAAACTGAGAAACGATGGTGAGACTTCATCAGCTCATTGCCATCTAAAAGGCCTTTCCCCGAAAGAACACTGGAGTTTACGTTGCACACCTTGGGTTGTACTGTGATACTCTTCTAAGACAGACAGCTGAAGCCCTGCCCACTCCTGATCATGGAGACACGGTCGCTGCCCTATGAACTAAACCATCATCAGTCAGAGAAGGAACCCATGGGCTTCACACTTGTCAGAGACTGAAGCCTGCTCAGCTACCCCAGTTAAAAGCTCATAGTTAAGCCCCTAGAGACTGATCCCACCACTGTGAAGAGGATTAATTGAAAAGTGTCAAAAAATGGGCGAGAAATGGTTCAGCATTTGAGAGCATTGGCTACTCCTCAAGAGGACCGGGGTGCAGTTCCCAGCACCTACATGAGGACTCACAACCACCTGTAACTCCAGTTCCATGAGATAAAATGGAACTCTGGCCTCTTCAGGTACTATACACACGTGCCACAGACATACATGCAGGTGAAGCACCATACACATAAAATACAAATAAAGAAAATTTCAAACTAATAAAGAAAAAGATGAAGTATTAGAGTTCCCTCGACATGGAAACAACAGGAAGGACAGTCCACCACCAAGGGAAGGGGCATAACCATACAAAACTGCATGTCTGTCACGAGACCAAAAGTAGGGCACAGGGAAACAGCTTTGACCTGTTGCCAATGACATCAAATGTTCTATGAGAAACTGACCAGTGTGGGAAGGATATCTGGCTTTCCTAAAAATGTCAGCAGCTGTCAGAATGGCTACCAAGGTGAAAAATATATTGAGCAAAAACAACAATAGTCTATGTTTTATGTTGCTCTTTACATAGCTGGAAGAAGAGACACTATGCACACACACACACACACACACACACACACACACACAATCGCTACCCAGTGTGTGTTGCATGCCAGGAACTCCCAGTACATTCACTAACACAAACGTACCTGACCACAGAATTTAAGCACTCAGTAGTATCACTAGTTAGTGTATTTTTAAAACAGAGTCCTGTTAAGAAACATGTGGTTTAGGGATTAAATGAAGTTTTAAAAATCTGAGAAAACCTTCGTTTGTCTCCCCCTTCCCTATCCAGGCGTTTGCCACGGAGATTGCCACACTGATTTCAAGAGGCTTTTATCTTCTCTTGATGTTGTCTATGTGGGGATTTGCTAAGACTTATCTGTAGTACTCACTCATAATACTCAGTTTCGTCATTTTCTGAACGAAGAAAGCTTTCCAGAAATGCCCACAGCTTTACACAACCTTCCTGGGACTCAATTTCCACACCTGGAAAAGGGAAGAAAGGCCTGCCTCGTGAGTGTGTGTCGTGTCTGTGTGTCTATGTATGTGAGTATGTATCTGTGTCTGTGTTTGTGTGTCTGTGTGTCTGTCTGTCTCTGTGCGTGTCTGTGTCTATGTATGTATGTGTGTGTGTGTCTGTGTATGTAAGTATGTGTGTGTGTCTGTGTATGTGAGTACATGTCTGTGTGTGTCTGAGTCTGTGTGCCTGTGTGTTTGTGTGTGAGTCTGTGTGTGTTTGCGTGTGTGAGTGTGTGTCTATGTGTATGTGTGTTTGTGTGTATACGCGTGTGGGTGGAGTCAGAGGAGAACCAGCCTGAACAGGAGCTCACTACTGTTCCTTAAATTCTCTCCTTGCCAAAGGCCATGCGCTTTTTCTTATAACATAAATGGATCTTTGTCTGGATGTAAAATTAACACTTAATCAAATGCTTGTTAAGTTTTTACTGAGTTCAAAAACCTGAACTTGCACGTTCTTTTTCAAATGTGAGGGCGCCATCTAGTGGCTAAAGTACAGAACGTACCCTGTGGCTAAGAAATGCTTTTCAATTAAATGATTTGGAAGGAAGGAGGAATGGAAAGAGACAGACAGACAGATTGCGTGAGATCATTTCACTGAAATATGAAAGTACATGCATGTGTAGGCACATTGGAAGTGGTGTGAGGTTTTTTCCTAGAGTGGGTCATCTTTAGAACATTCTCAGCGTGCCTGTTTGGAAAATCTTGGTGTGTAGTCAGATATCATGGGTACTGGGCTTCATCAGAGCAGAACATCGAAATTCCTGAGCTTTTTTCCCTCTTCCAGAGATCTGGCTTATTGGGCCAGAAGTGGCACCTAGGTGCCGTTGTTTTAGAACCTACTCAGATGATTATCTGTGTCTCTGTGTCCTAAAGCCACCAACACTTAGAACCAGAAAGGGCCTTGGAGGAGATGGCAAAGCTCAGTTTAAATCACTCCCCAGAAATCTCACTGTTTGTCAATAGAAAATCTTCATGAATGGCTTTGATGAGCATTTCCAAACCTGCCAGGACATATCTAAGTCCCTGCACTTGTCACCTCATTGGTTGGAGGGCACCTCTGAAGAGACAGGGCAAGAAGGTGACTGCTTCATCTCCGAGCCAGTGGTGAACTGTTCCTTCTTATATTTGGGTAGAATAATTTTATGGGACAATTAGAGGATTGGTTCCCATTTGCAATTAGTTAGCACCAGATTCTGTGTCAGGGACTTTTCTGTTTACTCTCCCAGGGAGTAATTTGGAGGTGTTTACTCTCCCATCTCTGAGTACAATGAGATCATCTTAGCCACTGTTACTTATTTAATTATAAACTGCGTCTGTGAGCTGTTGCTTGCTAATAACCAGGAAAGCATTTGTAACTAACTACCCATCAAAATCCCACAGCTTGAAAACAGAATGATGGAGTGACGTAGTATCCATGCTGAGGAACTCCGCTGTCTTCCAGGGAAGGGGATGCAAGGAGTTGCACAATGGAGGGGGGGAACCCCAGAGCCACAAGAATACACAGTAACCCCCACTTATTCGCTGTTCTGCTTGCCAGAGGATCTGCTCACCTGCAGTCAATCATGGGTAGAAAATATTAGCACCCATCCAGGCCCTATGGAGGAAGAGACCGAATTGCCAGTGTCTCTTGTTCTCACCAGGGACCAATGCCAGACTCTCCACCACCATCATGGGTTGTAACAACCAAGAATGTCTTCTGGAAGACAGAGTTCCCCTTTCCCCATTAAGAACCACATGTGGAAGCAATTAGGACAGTCGTAGATGTTCAGATCAGTTCTTTCGGCCTAGAGGAAGAATTGAGAAGGGAGCGGGGCCAGCAGCGGTGTTCCTCTGAACTGTGGTGTCAGCTCTGCACAGCCTGAGCTTAGCTTCCACAGGGATTGCTGTCACAGAACTTTGTGCTCAGGAGGATGCTCGGCAGCCACTGGCTTATTCACCGTGGCCTTGACCTACCGTCTCCACCACGTCTAGACTTCTTTCTCTGTTTTGTTTTCATTTGGTTGTTGTTGTTGATTGTGAGACAGAGTCTCACACTGTAGACCAGGCTGGCCTCAAACTCACACAGATTCACCTGCCTCTGGCTCTCAAGTGCTGGGATTAAAGTCACCTGCCTCTGGCTCTCAAGTGCTGGGATTAAAGTCACCTGCCTCTGGCTCCCAAGTGCTGGGATTAAAGGTGTGAGCCACTGTGCCTACAACTGCACAAGCTGGTCTCGCTCTTTCGGAATTCTCAAAGGACCACGCCCATCTTTTTAGTCCTGTGCTGGCTGTGAACCTGAGAACTCAGCCAAACCATCCTGACCCCAATATCACTCTGTCATAAAAGCACATCCAGCCATCCTCAGGGGAACCCCTAACTGATCAGGTGGGATGAGCAGGCCCTGACTTCCCTTTCTGGAACCATCAGCTGTGACCCACAGAACCCTGAGAAGGCAGGCCTGCCTGAGAGGGTTGGCCTTGTTTCCTAGAAAACAAAAGGGCCACTTGAGGCCAGCAGCAAACATCCCGGGAAAAGAAACTCTGACCTTGATTAGAATCAAGTTAGATGCAATTCAGAGAAAGCTGTCTTTCACAGTGTGAATAACCATCACTGGGCTGGCCTTTTGCCAGAACACTTCTCCCTCAGAAATTTTACAAAAGAAACTGTCTGCCACCGAATAAACTTTTAGAGTCATTCCCCAAGAATTCCCTCCATCTTTAATTTTTAAGTCTAAGCCTTTCATTATTTCCTGGGCTTTACACTGTCATAAGAAAAAGAATATCTGAACTTTGTTAAACAATAGAGAAAAATCTTTCAATAGAAAGGTATAACTTGAAAATTCCCAGAGAAGAAAATGACACCATATTTAAAAACGCACAGCAGATGTGAATAGCACCAGGGAGGTGACGGGCCTCTGGGCTTCTTAGTAGAGGCCGCTGCATTTTAGTCTTTCTGGCTCTAAGGTCACTGAAAGGCTAAATTCAGAAGCAGCTGGAACTCCCCTGGCTTGCATCTGGGGGTGCTGACTTCCTACCTTTTCCTCTGTCTCTACTCTTGGCAGCTCCCAACACGACCAGGACTATGAGTCTCTGTTTCTTCTGGGGTTTTCCTCTTTGCCAACATCTGGTGCCCCTGTCAGGCCTTCTGTCTGTTAAAGGTCAGATCCATGCCCAGGGCTGCTTTGAACTAATGTGATTCCTTTGTTCCTTTAGGCAGACAGAACACTTGCTACATTTTGAAAATTAATCCATTACTTTGGGAAAGAACTATGGAAAGAATAGTCCTTCAAACAGGCATACTATTCCATTAAAATACTCTCTGATGACAAATAAAATAAATTGAGGGAGAAACGCATGCAGGCTACTATGGAAGACTTTGCACTTTTAATCTATAAACACTGCCTGTCTTTCTCGGTACACTGCTCCGGCTAGTGCATGCACTCTCCTGCTGCTGGGCCAGTATCTGTTTATGCCTTCATTCTGAGATCCCCCTTCTTAATAGTTCTCTTGTCTACTCCTCTGCTTTTCTTTCATCTGATTAAATGAGAAGTCTTAATAGGGAGAGAGAAATGTTGCAAGGGAAGTAGCTACATTATTTAATGGCTGGCAGGCTCAGTACAGATGCTAGACATACACGCAAAAAAAAAAAAGCAGTTATTGATACATCCAAGATGATAAAGCATCCCTACGGAAGAAACGGGCATGTGATTGCTTACTGAGGATATTCCCAAACCAGGAGAGTGGAAGAGAGGGAGTCTCCCATTTAATTAATAGCAAGGCTCTCCACCAGTCAGAGCGCTGGTACTGAGTGTTCTGCAATCATCACAAATTCATTTTCCCCTTCACTTACCTGAAAGCTAATGCCGGGAACAATCACAATAGTAAGTGTGGACCTGGGAATGTTATAGCCGCCTTCGGGTGCTCATTTCCTCAAAACATTACACAAAGCGGCTTTCGTTCCTACAGCGAAGGAAGCCTTTACTTAACTCTTTAACTCTTCCCAGATCCCCTCCTGCTTCTCCTGGGTTTGTGGACAGCGATAGAGCTTGCCCAGGACCATCAGGAGAGCGGCTGCACTCATGGGACTCAAAGGGAGTGCTCTTTGAAACTTTGTTTAACCAGCACACTGAAGAAGGTAGCTCAGCTGAGCACATGTAAGGAATAGGGGTGGGTTTACATCATTACCTGTAAACACACTTTGCTGGGTTCCTTCCCAACCCCGGCATTTCTCACAGGGAAATCCTGCCATTACCTGGTCCTGAGTATCAGAAAGTCCAGGCCACATCACCCCCACATCCAGTTGAAAGTCTCACTCTCATGGGTTCAGGCTCTCAGATCTGCCCTAGTGAATGAGCCTGGTTGTTATGGTTCATGGAGTGGGGGGCCCCGGGCTCATCCCACAAGGGTCCGCGGTGGGTGGGAGACAGACAGACTCGCCATGCAGAGAGAAAACTTGGGTACAGAGTTTATTTAGTGGGTATTGGGAAAGGTATAAAGTATAAGGGTAAGGGGGTTATGGGGTGGAGAGAGAGAGAGAGAGAAAGAGAAGAAAGAACAGAGGGGAGAGACAGAAGCTGCCTCTTCAGAAGAGATAGAAAGAGGGAGAGGGAGGGAGGGAGGGATGGCGGGAGGGGAGGCAAGATCAGTTTGCCTCCACCAGAAGGGTGAGATTGGAAGTGGGTGGGGCTTATCTCTTAAAGGGACAGAGAACCCAGGTGACAGGGCAGGCCAGCAGAATTGTAATCACAACACTGGTCAGTTCTTATGCTAGCCTCTGTGGTCTTGCTTCACAGGATTCCTAGCTGCTGGTTCTCACTGTTTCTGCATCCTCCCGATCAATCAAAGGGAGAGGGGAATGGGGGAATGGAGCAGACACTGAGAAGCCTTAGCCAACCGCCTGCCATCTTGTGTTGTCTGCCAACAAAGAACGGCCCTTCCCTAGAGCTTACAAGCTTACTGTGAAGAGCCCTCTATGGAACTCTCCATTCTAACACAAGCAATGTTCTCTAGCTGGGACTTCTAATTGGGACTTTTGCCCCATTTCCTCTCTTCTACCCTGCTGTTCATCTCATTTCCATTTCCATAGAACCCCTGACTCTGGCAGATGAAAAATTTCTGTACCCCGATACACTTCTCCACCAAAGAAACGATCCAAATTAAATCAGATCAAATCAAACCAAATTTTAAAAGTCCAGGTTTAATGAATACAAGGCTCCATATGATTTTCCAGCCCCCCAGAGAGGAGACAGGAAAGGACGAAGGGAAAACCACAGGTCTGTTTTCTGGGGTGCAGTTTAAATACCCTGTGGGAGTGGTCTTGAGCATCTCTGGGGGAGGGGTCATCCTTCCGTGGGCTTTCTGAGATGCAGCAGGGTTTGGAGAGAGATGGGGAAGAGGGCTTGGGGTGGAGGTTCCACCCAAACATTCTGGACTCTTTGGGTATATGCCAGGGCCTGGGGAGGAGCAAGCATCCTTCTCAGAGGAAGTCCCATCCTGGGGACTGGAAATGGAGCTCAAGGTGCGACTCTTGCCCAGTATGAGCGGGACCCTAGCTCCATCGCTAGTCCTAAGCATGCTTCTGCTGGTACTTGGGTTTTTTTCCCAGTGTTTCTCTTAATATTGACTCCCCACCACATGGCTGCTTGTCTGCTATGTGGCTGACCTCCATCCCTGCTTAACTCAAATGACAGATCTTTTTCTCTTTGTCATCGCTCGTCTCTGAAAAGCTGTCAGGATTTATAGCTTGTCTGCCCTGGGATTTTTTCTCTGAAACTCTAATAAAATTATCCTCAAGCTAAAAATAAATAAATAAATAAATAACGGCCTGGAGATGGTCTGTTATCAGAGAGCAGTTTGTCTGAATACTGACTACGTAAGCCCATGGAAAGCTCACACAACTCACACTTCCCATGTCCCTTGTCATGCCAGCCACTGGACACCCGTCACTGAGTGTGCTGTGCTTACCAGGTCTTTATAGGACAGAGTGTCCTCGGGTCACTGCCTTTACAGGGTCTCAAGAGTCACAAGCCTTCTAGAGTTCCTGGGGCTATACCTGTTTCACCACCCCACCCCACCTCCACTTCACCCACACCCACCCCTGCTTTCATTGGAGAGGGTTTTCTGAATTTATTTAGCTCATCAGGAGTCTCTCCTGTGGTGGAGTTGGAGATTTGGGGGGGGGGG
>NC_022027.1:20613352-20619483 GCF_000317375.1 Microtus ochrogaster
CCTCCTCCTCCTCTTCTTCTTCTTCCTCCTTCTCCTCCTCCTCCTCTTCCTCCTCCTCCTCCATCTTCTTTTTAATGTACTGAGCAAAGTACCCAAACATTTGTTCATACAGTAGCCCAGCCATCATCATGAAGGTATTGTTTAAGGACAGATAACATTTAAGTCAATGGTCTTGGAACTCTGCAAATTATGCTCCATAATGTGAGACTCATGCATCAGTGGAGGCCTTAGGAGACAAAATGACTGAGGTCCCCAAGGATATAGGGACCTGCCTTGAAATCCCTTCTGAGCAAGCCAGCTCTTACCTCCCGGAGCTCCAGCCTTGCCACTCGCCCTCTGATATTGCTGTCCCCCAAACTCCATAATCATGTTAACCAATTTTTAAAAATGATTTTTAAGTACATAAATGTATACACCTCATTTGTTTCTCAGGGGGAACCTTGAGGATCACAGCCCTATTTAACATTTCACACAAGGTCTGAAGACTCAGTGTGGGCATTGTTATCTACCTCAGGCAGTCAGCAGACTCCATCTGTCATGAGCAATATCTATTTGTCAGTACCCGGAATGTTTCTCAGAACTGCCACAGACAACACAGAGGAATGAGAAGACTTTTATACAGGCACATGCACTGCCCATCTGATTGTAAAAGGAATCTCCAAGTTGCCCTCCCCAAACTGGAAATTAAATCTATCATGCTCAGCCCCAATTTCCTCTGGTGTCACCCAGACCTATGGTGTGGGCACAAGAGGAAAGTAGCTAGAGAAAGAGAGACTTCGAAGCCCTTATTACCAAGTCCCCAACAGTTGCGGTCTCTCACACTGTCTGAGGCTCACTGTAAGTACAGAGTATTTTCATTAACTGCTCTTTAAAGAAGTTGTGACTCTCCAGTGTGCTTTGCCAAATGCTTGTCCCTAGCAACCAGTTACCAGGGGAACAGTCTCTGCCTTGCCACCACACTGTATCTTTCTGTTACTCCCTTTCCCACTATATCTGTGCTGCACATCAGCCACACCACAGTCCTAGAAGGGCCTCATCACCAACATCCGTTTGATGGAAGTATATCTTTCCAATTAATCCCAAATTGAAGATAGACCTGCCATTGCCCAAAAGCACAGCCTGTGATGGAGGTAGTCCTAAACCTAATTCCATAATTGAGTGGATGGCGCAATTTCATCACCGCTGTTTCTAATTAAAATGGTTCACATTTACTAAAGGTTTGCTGTGAGCAAAGCATTGTTCAGACCGCTCCATTCTGAGTACTTAGTAATCCTCATAAGCCCTGGAGGACTAGTGAGATACTCACGCTGGGAAAACCTGGCACCAAGAGAAGCTGGGATTCAGCCAGGGCCACCCGGCCACTGTGGACAAACTTTGGTTTCCAGCAGTTTAGTTTCAAAGCCTGTGTTCTTTACCAGGACATATCACCGTCCCAAAAGAGCATCTAGGAATCTACCTTATCTTCATTACCTGGACTTCTGGATTTTTTTAGTTTTGGGGGTTTTGTTGTTTGTTTGTTTTTGTTTTGGGGAGTTGCTTTTTTTTGGTTTGGGGGGTTGGGTTTTTTTTTTAAATAATTAACTGACAAAGACAAAGGCATACTGGGTAAACTACAAAACAATGAAGGCAAAGGGCTGTCTCAGAAATGCTTTCAAGGAATGTGCTCAGACTAGAGCCAAAAGTTTAACAGAGTATCGTGGTTGTAAGGGCAAAGAAAACTAGTAAATCTACCATCTTTTGTCTTGTGATGAAAAGACTCTGAGCACTTTGTAGTGGAAGGTGGCTGAACTGTGAAAGGAATTGTTTTTAAAAGATGCTGTGTGTTTCAAATGCAGGTTTAGAAACGATATAGATGCCCACATTTGAAAGTCAACGGGAAGGTTTTGTCCTTATGACTTTCCCACCCAACCCCGCTGCGATCTGTTCAGATAAAGGGTGGTCACACAAGCAGAGGCAGTCACATTTTTAATTCACGGCCAACTGAAGCTGTGGCACCAACTGATGAAGCCGCCCTGGCCATCCTTCATTCCAGGAACACAGTAGACGTCCTGGATTCAGCCCACCATGCACTCCTTGATACCATATTCTTTTTTCAATTCCAAATTTCAATTTAAATATATTTTTATTAAGTTGTTTGTAAACAATTTTTCATGTGTACGTGATGCATACCAAATACTTCCATCCCCACCTCCCAACCATCCCCTCTCAACTCTCCAACTCCTCTACACCTCTCTCTGTCTCTCTCTGTCTCTCTCTGTCTCTCTCTGTCTCTCTCTGTCTCTCTCTCTCTCTCTCTCTCTCATTCACTTGCCTGCTTGTTTATGGTTCATATATAATCTTTTTGTTTGTGACCCACTGAGATTAACTAGGGATATCTGTGTGACCATGCATTTGATGATATTCGCTGGAGCCTGGTGGGCTTAGTAAAGGGTATACAATGAAAGACAGGATCCATGAGCCTCCTCATTCCTGATTTAATATGGATAGTGCTACTCTTGTATAGCCCCAACACAGGTAACTACAATTGTTGTAAGAAATAAAAATATTTTTTAAACAATTAATGTTTTTGCTTCTTTAAAGGCCTTTATTCACTAACAATTCTTAAATTAGACATACCTTTGCAAAGCTTCTAAAGATTTCTTTTTGAGATCCCTTTTCTGAAAACTTTATCATTAAACTTAATGGCCAACTATGCCATCTATGCCATTTGCCCATTACTGCTGATTTCAGGAATCTCCTGCCGTCCTAACTCTTCTTGTGATTTCTGATCCAATCTGGAGTGGCAACTTTTTCATACTCCAGCTGTCAGTGGATAACACCCATCATAAACATCTGTTTGTCCATGCCTGGAGTAGTTGAACTCAGAGCTCTATGAACAAAAGGATTGCTTGAGGGCAACAAAACACAGGATGAAACTTAAAGAATTATGTATGGCCATATAACCATCATCCGTGGTAACCTGAGTCTTCAAACGGTCCTCCTCCAAACAGGAACTTAGATCTCTTATGCTCAACTCTGGATTTCCTCTGCTGTCACCCAGTCTCACTGAGAATAAATATAATTCCTTTAGTCTTTCACTATAGTTTATACTATACACTCTCGCTTAGGAGCGCAACTTTCCCTTCTAAGTGAAGAGGCCCTGGATCTACCCTCTACCCATAGAATTCAATGCCCTGGCTGGGGCCTGAAGGTCAAGGTTTGGAACAGCTCTGCCAGAGATGCTGAGGCAGGAGCTACTTTGAGCTTGCCCCAGGGTTGCCTCCCTCTAGCTTGGGGACACCCCTTTTCCATCCCTTTTAAATCACCAAGTAGCTGGTCACTGAAACTAAGCACAGTGGTAGAATCTATACCCTCAACCATCTCAAAACTTAAAGCCGTGGAAATTGAATCTAAGCAGACACATATGGGCAAATTGTTCCTCGTGAAGATTTTTATTGGTTTGCTTCCCATCTGTTCTAATACTACTGATGTTCTTCTCCAAACATGTTGCTATCTGCCCTGCACATCTTAAGCAATGAAGGCACCCAGAGCTACCAGTCCAGTTTCCCTGACAGTCCTTCCAATGGGAAAACAAAGAGAAATCGCATTTCTGGGTTGTGTTTTGAGGCATCAGTTTCATTCAGCACAGATTTTTCTATTTTCCTTTGACTGTTAACCAGACCACAGTGGGAAGGAATTGCCCATTCATAGTCAAGAAATTGGGAGTGGTAGCATTTATTTCCTCCCTCCAATGGAAAAGAATTCTCCATCACCATCAATTCACTTGGAAGGACCATTTTTTTCCAATGAACATTCCTGATGCTTGCCAAGGTTTAGAAAGCTAACTAAGAATTCTCAAACAGGCCAACTGTTTTTCCTGTGTGCTTGCTTTTGACAAAAAGGCATTTTAAAGAATCCCCCATAAAATGTTTTCTCTGTGGATATTAATGCATCATGAACACAGAGGGCTGTATATGCAGCTAGCCTCAATCAGTTTACATTTGTTGAAATGGGAATCCGAAAAAGTATGCCTTTCCCTAAAGAACAATAGCTTTAACTTTGTTGTTGTTGTTGTTGTTGTTGTTCTGTTTCCTATAGTTTTGCTTAAAAGTGCAATTGTACGAGCCTTCCAGGACAGAAATCTGGTGGAGTCAGTGACCTATACAGGTCTCTTTAGCTGTCTTGTATGTAATCATCAAAAGATAAGTACTACACCTTTCAGAAGTGGTTGCCCTCTTAACTCAACCACCTTCTAGAGGCTCCTCCCCTCTCAGTGCCATAACATTGGGAAGCATCATTCAGCATGAGTGCTAGTGAAGAGAAACCATAGTGGACCACACTAGCATGTGGGATGCTCTCCCTCTCTATTGAGGACTGGAAGAAGAAGCCGTCATCTCCTAGTCTGCTACTCATCGCCACTTGAGGAAACCCCTTCACCTTCACTTAGCCCAGTCCTAGTGTTAGGGGAAAGCATAGACACTCACCAAAGACACCACCTTGGCCTTGAGTAGTGCTATGATTTGCTGAGAAAAAGAAAAAGCCCACCGTCCTCTTGCCAAGCTTCCTGCTGCCTGTTAAAGTCACCTCCTGTTTCTCAGCTGTGAAGTTTTTCTAGGCTACTGACATCACCCCCGACATCCCCACCCCCACCGCAATGTGTTGAATTAGGAGCAGCGGGGCTGTGTCCCTAGCACCCTGCCGCCCACATGGCTAGCTTAACTTATGTCCCGAAATAATTACACAGAAACTGTATTCTTTTAATCACTGCCTGACCCATTAGTTCCAGCCTCTTATTGGTTAGCTCTTACATATTGATCTAACCCATTTCTATTATTCTATGTAGCCCACGAGCTGGCTTACCAGGAATGATCTTAACCTGCATCTGCCTGGAGTTGGAGAACCATGGCGACTCCCTGACTCAGCTTCTTTCTCCCAGCCTTCTGTTCTGTTTACTCCACCCACCTAAAGGTTGGCCTATCAAGGGGCCTAGGCAGTTTCTTTATTCCTTAACCAATGAAATCAACAGATTGATATATGACACTCCCACATCAGCAATGGACCCATTTAAATATTTTTCATCCTTCTGGGACCCTTCAAGCTTGACTTCTTTCCCTACCCTTTCTTCCACTGAGTTCATTTCCCCATAGACTGTGTGAAGCCTCACTGACTCCAGAATGTTCCTGGTCTCTTGGGGCTGCTTCTCTTTCTGCCTCACTTCTTTCCCTCCCAAACCTGCATCCCCACAGGAAACTATAATTATTCGCGAATGAATGTATGACATCCTGTTCACACAGTGTGAAGTTCCAGCTCAAATCAATGGTCCTCTGCTTCCAAGAGCCTATACTTTGATCACTCCCTCCCCATGCAGTTAGCTCTGTGGCTGGGATCAGAGGGGCACTTGCCAGCAGCAAACAGAATTGTAAGAGAGAAGCAATCTTAGGGGAGTAACAGTAGATCTTTGTAAGAGAGGATTTTTTTTCCCTTTGAAACATTACACATTTTTGAATATGACATCTTTTTTAACCAGCATAGGCCAGGTCATTTTACAACCTAATAGTGGATCAAGAAATCATCTGAGCCTAGTGGTTTGCCACCAGAATCTTTTTTATTCCATTAAAATGTAATTATATCATTCACCCTCCCTCACCTCGATCTTACCCTTCCCTTGCCCGCCCTCCTCCCCACACCCTCACAAATTTGTGGCCTCCTCTTCTTTAACCCTTGTTGCTCTCTATGCATATAAATAAATAAATAAATGCATACATACATACAACTTGCTGAGTCAGCTCAGTGTTACCCACATGTTTATGTTTCTAGGACTGACTACTTGATATTGAATCACTAATTATGATGACTATCCCCGAGGAAGACTAATTCTTTCTCTATCTTTCTCAGCAGTTGCTAAATGCTTGTAACTCTTCATCTAGGGATGGAGCCCTGTGAGATTTCCCCCATTTGCATTGAAATCTTTGATGACCTAGGATAGAACAGAACAAAACAGAGAAAGAAAACAGGGAGCACAGTCAATCACTTGAAGAAACTCATTATCAACACTTCACTCCAGAAGTGTTGATTCTTTTTTCTTTTTTTTATTGAAAAAAATTTCAGCCTTCTCCCCGCCTCCCATTTCCCTCCCCCTCCTCTCACTCCTC
>NC_022027.1:20620038-20658656 GCF_000317375.1 Microtus ochrogaster
TGGAGCACCAGACTGAGCTCCCAATGTCCCAATGAGGAGCAGAAGGAGGGAGAACATGAGCAAAGAAGTGTTGATTCTTTAAGTCTGGACTAGAGACCAAGGCATTCCTTTCTCATGTGTATGTGTTTATACACTTGAGTCTAAACAGGGTCACAGTGCCAAGTGCATTCCATTATGTAGATCTGGATCAAAAGGGTTTGATTGGAGAGCCATTGTTCTACCTCATAGATTATAGAGGTCTAGTAGTGAAGTCTACTAAGGGTCTTGGTGTTCTGACAGTCTTCATCTAGTTTAACATTATGATCCGGCTGGTAGGAATATATCATCATTGTAATCATAGATGGAGTGAGGCATTGAAAAACAGACACAATGAACAGTGTTGTGGTGAGGGACTGATTGGACAGAAGACATGGGTAGACTGTAACTGATTCAGAACAAGACCTGGATTCTAAATTCAATTGTTATTTCTTCACTAATTAAACAAGTGGTTTCCAAGCCACTTAGTTCATCCTAAGGGTTAGCAGAACTACTCTAAACTTTATAAATTTTTAAGTAGAATTCATAGGAGTGCTCTTATATGGTAAATATACCATAGTGCTTGTCTTAATCCTCAAATAAGTCACAGCAATTATAAGAAAACAAAAAAAAGTTGAAAATGATTCATGAGTGCTGAATATTAGTAAAAAATAATTATCTCCCAGCCAAAAGAAAACAGTGGGTCCAGATAATGTCATTAGTAATGGCAGGACCATTGGGAAAACAGGCCTATAGGTGGTACCTCCAGCAATATCATTCTCAATATAACTAAGCATGGGTCAGGAGAACATATGCCTTCCGAGTTAACACAATGGGGAAATATAGCTTCAACAAAACTTAACCTAACCAGATCCAGTGGTACAGGCCTGAAAACAGGAGGGTTGCAATTTCAAGGCCTATCTGGGGTTTAGTTGCAAGGCCAGTCTAGATAACTTAGTAACACCCTACCTCAAAATAAACAGAAGTCACCGAGAGTTGTGTGTGTAGTTCAGTAGTAAATGTCTTGCCTAGCATTTGTGAGGCCCAGGCGAAGGGGAAAACCCCACCGGAACCTGAATAAAGTCAAGGCTCTCAGTCTCTGAACATTAACTGAAGAAAATACATAGAAATAGAATCAGCCAGCTTCACATGGAAAAGCCTAGGCAGACCATGACATTCAACGTACTTGTTACAGGAGACTTTTAAACAGAAATCCCAAGACTCCGGCCCTAGAGTTTCTACCTTAGGAGGACGGCACAAAACTTGAGGAGAAACCACCAATTCCCACCAAATCCCTGAGAGACACAAGTGCTGCTGCCCTCACTATGGAAAGGGGACTAGATGACGATCGACTTCTCCAGCCAGCCAGTGGCATGAGAGAAAGGGCAGAGGACTAGACAGTGAACGCAAGAGACGTGAAAACCAGATGTGATATGTCTGTCGGCTTCCTCTGGGTCTCAAAGGAACAATTTCAAAAGATCTGATGAAAAAAAAAAAAAAGATCTGATGAAATCTAAATCTAAATATGAACTGATTGTGGGATCTGATTACGTGATGATACTTGGTGCTGCTGGGTATAATAATATGATAGCATTAAACACTTCTTAAAGGTAAAAATTCTTGCCAAAGTCTTTTGTCAAGTCACATAGTCCTAACAGTGGGTGAAACAGACCAGAATGTTAGTAACTGAACCATATTCCTAGCCATACCCAGTTTTCCCATAAGTCCTAGGGACTGAACTCAAGTCTTCATGCTTGTACTGTGCTAATCAGCCATCTCCCCCAGACAACTTCCTCATTTTATACAGAATAACTTTATCTTGTGAAGATCAACCTTGAGGTAGGTTCAGTCAGCTCTTCAAATAACTGTGGGGGGTAGTATGTGTCTGTGCATAAATATATACACACACACATGCACATGCACACACACATACACACACAACTTGGGCCAGAAGATGGGCAGTGACTAAGTGCTTGCTTTCACAACCATGAGGACCTGAGTTTGAATCCTCAGAACTCATATAAAAATTAAAATAAAGCCACAGAGAGACAGAGAGGGAGAGGGTGGGAGAGAGAGAAGGAGAGAGAGAGAGAGAATAAAGGTAAATTACTTCTATACTCTAGAGATAACTATATTAAAGCCATGCACCTCACCTTAGAGGTGTCATTCACACTCAACCTCCAACTCTCCAAAGCTGGTATTTGAGGTTCTCTTCCCCTGTTTGATCTTACAATGGAAGACTGGTAGACATGAACACAATGAAAGAGGGGAAGGTGACAGCTCACAGCTTGACATTTGTAGAACAAAAACAGTGTACAAAAGAATTGGATCAACACACTATCCAATAATAAATTATTGACTAATGCATCAATAATAAAGAAGGAGCCACGCCCTATGCAGCACTTGCGTGTCGATCTCCATTCTGAGCCTCTTGTTTGTATTAATGCTGCTGGTCCACATGAGGACCCTCAGTCTGGCTCTGTTGCAATCCACACATTGCAGATGAGGGGTCTGGATTATAGAGTGGTTAAGTAGCTTGCCTACGGTCACACTGCAGAGAGCCTTTGCTTTAACGACTGTTGGTACCACCTTGCTTGTAAGAGATGAACTATAACCGATGTCTTCTACTTAAGAGACAGTAAACAAGTATCAGCATTTAAAAAAAAACAGTTTGGATTTTTTTTTTAATAGAAACTCATTTTAAGCAATCCCAGAGTGCCTGATGTGAAGTCTCCCTAGAGAAAAGCTGGAATAGTATAACACAGGCTTTGCAATGACTGAGCTCTGGTTCTACAGTCAGCTCCATGCCTTACTCCCTGTGGCTTCTTAGCTATGTTGCTGGTCCTTAGAAATCTCAGTCTGAGGCGTGAGCAGCAAATCACAGCACGAACATGGGGTCAAATAAGTTAATGGTATATCCTTAGCTCATATCCTCCTTGTGTGGCGAGCCAGCAATAGCACATAAAAGCTTTGCTAGATTATAAATAGGCATGAGATACTCAACATCTATAACTCATAAATGTGAAGTTCCAATTAAAATTAGGCATATACTAAAGGGAACACTTGTCAATTGCAGCAGGCCCCCGTGAGCCCTAGATGTAGCTAAGAACACCTATTAGTGACACTGCTGTCATCGTCAAGACAGTGAATACTCAATAAACCAATTTTCCCTGTGCCAGGAAAAGTACAGAAAAGCTTTTCCCTTTAGGCCTGTCAGGTACTTACCCAGTTGCAAAGAATAAATTGCTCTGAGAACTGTAAACCAGTGTCATGCTTGGTCAATCCAGCCTTCTGTACGACTTTCAAGGCAGTGAGAAGGGCCCCCTCAGGGCTATACACACAGACCTATTGAAAGAATCCTTACAAATGATGAACAGAGCTGGCCCTTCAAGGCAGCAAGATGAGAAGCCAGAGCCTGCTATGGGCCAGATGTGGTGCCAGGAATCTGAGTCGAGAAGATAGGTACCATGTAACTGAGCTAGGACAGGAACCTCGCCAGCCAGAGAAGCCAGGCTCCATGGGCAAGAAGTCTATGCTAATATGTTTGGAATTAGAAACCAGGATATAGTATAAGACCTAAATTTAAAACTTGATGCCTACTGGTTATGGTAGCTCATGCCTTTAATCCAAGCACTCAGGAAGGAGGCAGAGTCAGGCAGATCTCTATGAATTCAAGTCCAACCTGGTCTACATAGTAAGCTTCAGGCCAGCCAAGGTTACATAGTGAAGCTTTGTCCCAAAAGAAATAAACACACTGAATAAGTGTTTCCCTCTACCTTATATGAGCCTCTAAATTTGATCCCTAGCACCACATAAATAGGGCACAGTGAGCCACACTTATAATCCAGTACTCAGGTGGTGAGGGAGGGTCCATCCTTAGCTACATTGTGAATTCAAGGCTAACCTAGGGTACTTGAGACTGTCATATATCTCATATAGCCCATTGAAAGCAATTTAGGAAAGAGATGGCTTATTTTCACTCACAAGCCTAGAAGTCATCAATGTGGGAAGCTAGTGGGGCCAGCATTTATCCCCAGAGCATGAAATGGCTTCTTTGGAGCTCATTTCCTATCGAGGGATACCTTGCTTAACTTTATAGAGGAGGGAAGGGCCTTTGTCCTGCCTCACCGTGATTGACAGACTTTGTTGACTCCCCATGGGAGGCCTTACCCTTTTTGAGGAATGGATGGCAAGGTTGGGTGGGAGGAAGGTGGGGGAGAAGCGGGAGGAGGGGAGGGAGGGGAGACTGAAATAAAAAAACTTTTAAAAATTAACCATCATAGATTCCCTGTTCTCCACCTCCAAGAATAATTTTTGTTTGCTTGCTTGTTTTAGTTTTAAAAAATCATCTGAAAATGCAACAAGATGTTGAATTATCAAACTGGCCTATGGAGACACCACGAATCTGTTCATTCATTTGTTTTGTTCTTTGATTTTTTTTATTATTGTTGTTGTTGTTGCTCCTCTTTATTTTGTTTATTTTTTTGTTTAATTTCCCAGAAATTAGGAAACTGCAATGTTCTGTCCCACAAATTCTGTGAGTTGTAATTACAGTGAGCAATTCCTCTCCCAGTGTTCTTACTTCTAGCACAAGCAGTAAATCAGAGCTCTCATCGAGTAAAGCCAAGACAGAAACTAAAAGCTGTCTAATATTCTTGTACACAATCTGTATGCCAGTGGAGAGATGAATTTCCAAAATCAGAAATGTATAGCACCTGCCAAACTACGCACTCAATGTGGTTGCCCCCGTTTTTATTAGCGCTCTGTCTTTGAGTGTCCCTGTTCCTGTTGCCTAAAACCTCTAGGTATTCTCGTCGTGTTCCTTGGTTGACTTCATCATCAAAATGATCCTGTCTCAACAGTGCTTTCATTCACAGTCTTGTGCTTGTGAATAGAGGTGATCATTATTATTTTTCCTGCTCACTGCAATTTTGTTTGGCTTACATGAGTGGCCTATTTACAGCACAAATCCATTTATCTATTTCTTTATTACAGTTCTGTCTCAATTTTTTTCAGTACTAGTTTCTTAACTCATTATCTTCCATGAGACCATTCCTCTCTTTCTATGTGGCTCCCGCAGAGATTGGTAGCTTGGGCCCTGCATCCATGCTGTTATATTGGACTCTCGATCTGTACACATAGTAATATGAAAAAGGAAAGGGTTCATGGCCGTCCTGTTAGCATAGCCAACTGCCCTGGTGTGGCAGGATTTAAAGAGGGTCCTGAGACTTCAATGTTCAGATTAGGGGAGCCCTGAGAAAACTAGAACTATCGGTCACCTGGAAGGTAAATTGCACCTTCAGCAAATATTTGTTGAGTAAATGTTTCCTGACATCCAAGACTACTTGTCTAGCCAGATTCCACATCTAACCTACATGTCCACATTCCTAGCTGCTTCCTGGGTGCTCTTGAATACACGACAGACCTTGCTTCTGATATATCCCAAGAGCTCTCCCAAAACCTCACAGTAGCCTTGCCTCCTTGTTTATATCCACTTCCTCGATTATCTTTCTCTTCGCTTTGGGATGTCAGTCATTCTTACATATTCTGCAGTTCCCCATGGCTAAGGTGATGGTTGTGAGCTGTAGTGTGGCACTGTGAACTCTGGATGGCTCCACCCCCATGGTTCTATTAGCCAACTCTTCCACCCTGTGGCCACTTCCCTTCTTCTTAAGAACGAGTAGGGGCTGCTTTCAATGCTTTCTAAGGAATGAAGCTATGTTCCAGACAAAAGCACCTTGCAACAAACAAGCTATAGCAGAATTATTACTGATAGAAGTTTTTCTACAGAGGGTTGAAGTATGCAAACTTAATAACCATAATTAAATGACGAATGTCACCTTCCAGAAAGAAGGCGACTATGTGATTCTGAGAAAGCTGAGAATTGTTAGCTGTCAAGGAGCCTTTACTGAAGCATCAATTTAATTATTCTACTCTGCCAAATGTGTTAGCAAATCCTTTAGTCTTTGCCTTCACTCCCTTCAGGCTGCAATCACCCAGCCTGCCTCTTCTTATACTGGAGCTTCCCTTTTCATTGTGTGCTTTCTGCCTGCATCGCTCACGGCGTGTGTGAGGGAATTTCCTTGTTTCTATATCTTGTTTCAGAGAACTACATTGTGACATGTGAAATCATAGGATCACTGTGTATAAATGAAATAAAAAAAAGATGAATTTTTTGCTATAGATAGTGACAGCAAATATCTAATCATTATAACTATGAAACCCATCATGAATTATCAGATATCTGAATAACCAAATACTTTGAAATGAAAATTACATAAATTTATATACTAAATATAGCTAGTACCATCCATTCTAGACATGGTTAATCTTCTTTGCTGTCCTGACTGAATTTAGAAGCAAATCCTCTGAATATGTCTATGAGTGTTTCCAAAGAGGACTTCCTGAGGAGCCAGCAAGACCCTGCCTGAATGGGAGTGGCACCATCCCAAGGACTGGGCTTCTAAACCAAATGGAAAGGAAGAAAATGAGCTGAGTACCAGAAGTCAATTCTTTCTAGTTCCTGACTGAACACAATGTGACCAAATACCCCATGCTCCTGCCCCATAGTCAGAGCCATTCTCGGGGCTACACAGTGCCCACTAGGATGGACTGTCTTCAAACTGTGCGCCGAAATAAACCCTGCCTTCCTTAGATGGCTTTTGTTGGGCAATTTGTCACCTCAATCAGAAAATGGTATACACTTCTGCATATGAAAAGTATGTCTCTGGGGACTAGAGGGATGGCTCAACTATTAAGAACTTGCACTGCCCTTGCAGAGAACCCAGGTTTTGGTTCCCGGCACCCAGGACAGGCAGCTCTAGGAGAACAGACACCTGCACACGCATGTACATACACCCACGAAGACACACATGCATGCACATAATTAAAAACACATCTGAAAAAATAAAATAACTCTAATAATAGAGATATGGACAACTTTCAAGATATTACCTTCTATCACTTGGTGCCTGTGGGAGTTTGTATGAGAGTGACCTCCAATGGTTCACGTTTGAGTACTCGGTCCCTAGCTGGTGAAAACTATTTAGGAAGGGTTAAGAGGGGTGGCCTTGCTGGAAGACATATGTCACTGGTGGTAGACCGCAAGGTTTCAAAAGCCCACACCATTTCCAGTTAGCTTTCTCTCCCTAGTGACTGTGTCTAAAGATGTAAGCTCTCAGCTTCTGCTCCAGCGCTATGCCTGCTTGCTGCCATGCTCTCTGCCGTGATAGTCATGGACTTTAACTCTCTTAAAGTGTAAGCCCCAAATGAAATGTTTTCTTTTACAAGTTATCTTAATTGTGGTGTTTCAGCACAGCAATAGAAAAGTAACTGACGGTGATGGCAATTTGGCCTTTTACCAAGGTTACATCTAGACTGTCTTTCAGGGGGACATGATTCAGTTTGTAACTAATCTTAGTCACTGGTACTTACCTCCCAATTCATTACCACTTTCCCACACCCTCTGGGCCAGTCACAACTCTTCAGAAAAGCAGAATCAAGAGTGTCTGTCTGTCTGTCTGTCAGTCTGTCTGGGTAGGTAAGTGGGTGGGTGGGTGGATGTGAGTATGGGTGTGTGTGTGATTTATTATAAAGAATTGGCTCTTGTCTTGTAATTGTGAGAGCTGAAATCTCACCATTGCCATGTGCGGACACAAAGCTCAGGAAGGTGGGTGGTGTGGTTCTTGCCCAAATCTGAAGTCCCACGATCCAGGAGAACAAATGGTGTGGGACCTAGTCCCAGCACAAAAGAAAGGCAACGTCTCAGCTCAGGAGTCAGAAAAAGAGCAAATTCTTCTTCCTCTGCCATCTGGTTCTCTGCCATTCCTCAAAGTCCCAGGTGATGCACACCCAGTTAGGAGAAGACGGTCTGTGTTCATCGGTCTTCCAATTCCATGTGCGCCTTGCCCAGATACACCCTTCCATACCCACCAGGAGTAATGCTTAGCCAGACATCCAGGCTGCCTGTGATTCAGTGAAACTGACACACAAAATTAACCATCCGCTTATTTTTTTTTCTTCTTGGAACATATGATACTTTTTTTGGGTTTTTTTTGTTTTTTTATTTTTTAATTTATTTATTTATTAAAGATTTCTATCTCTTCCCCGCCAACTCCTCCCATTTCCCTACCCATCCCCCAATCAAGTCCCCCTCCCTCGTCAGCCCAAAGAGCAATCAGGGTTCCCTGCCCAGTGGGAAGTCCAAGGACCACCCACCTCCATCCAGGTCTAGTAAGGTGAGCATCCAAACTGCCTAGGCTCCCACAAAGCCAGTACGTGCAGTAGGATCAAAAACCCATTGCCATTGTTCTTGAGTTCTCAGTAGTCCTCATTGTCCGCTATGTTCAGCAAGTCCGGTTTTATCCCAGGCTTTTTCAGATCCAGGCCAGCTGGCCTTGGTGAGGTCCCGATAGAACATCCCCATTGTCTCAGTGTGTGGGTGCACCCCTCATGGTCCTGAGTTCCTTGCTCATGCTCTCTCTCCTTCTGTTCCTGATTTGGACTTTGAGATTTCTGTCAGGTGCTCCAATGTGGGTCCCTGTCTCTGTCTCCTTTCATCGCCTGATGAAGGTTAATATTCAGGAGGATGCCTATATGTTTTTCTTTGGGTTCTCCTTCTTATTTAGCTTCTCTAGGATCACTAATTATAGGCTCAATGTCCTTTATTTATGGCTAGAAACCAAATATGAGTGAGTACATCCCATGTCTTCCTAAAGAAGCAGTCTGAAGCAGGCAACCACTTCTGGGCAGACTTGAGCTCTGTGAACCCAGAGATC
This sequence comes from Microtus ochrogaster, assembly GCF_000317375.1. Taxonomy (NCBI): domain Eukaryota; kingdom Metazoa; phylum Chordata; class Mammalia; order Rodentia; family Cricetidae; genus Microtus; species Microtus ochrogaster. The sequence goes on from NC_022027.1 coordinate 20,628,831, forward strand.
CTTGTCAGCAACTCTCCCCATGTTACAGCCTCAAGTGCTAATGAGACCTCCTGGAAGGAAACATCATACTTAAAGTGGGAGTTTTCTCCTAATAAGGAAAAGAGACATGAAGGCAGGGGTTTGTCTCACCAATGGTGACTGAGTTGGGAAATAGGGCATTTGTAGGGTCTGAGTTTCTGCTAGCACAGGAGTTGGGGTAGGGTAGACACCTCTTTTCTTCATTCCTTCTACATAAGTGATGGCTCCCAAACAGCAGCCCTGAGAACAACTGCTACCTTCCTATGAAGAATGATAGCCGGAAGCCCATATGAGTCTGTTTCCAGACATACAGCTCATCAAACCCTTCAAGGAAAGGAGCCTCAGACTCTCTACTGTCTACTAGAGTAAAACCGGCATACCCTCACACCAGACCCAAACCCAAAAGTGCTCAAGCCCAGACAGAGTTAACCATACATACAGAGCCAAGGGGAAGGGAGATCAATATTTGCCCAACGGAACAGAAAAATCAATCAGTGGGGAGGAAAGAAAATGTTATCTCAAAGCCTTTGAAATCAGTGGCTTGGATGTGTCCACACTGGCAGGAACAGAAGGAAAGGAAGAAAAGACAAGCCTTGTGCACTGAAGTTCACAGTCAAGGAGAGCTCAGTATTCGGGGAGCATTTCTTCCTCTGTTTTTACCTTCGTGAGATTCGCATAGCATAAAATGAGCCGTTTAAGGAGAGTTGGAGAGATGGCTCAGCAGTTAAGAGCACTTGCTGCTCTTTTAGACGACAGGAGTTCAGTTCTCAGCATCCGCACGATGACGCACAACTATCTATAAGCCCACCTACAGGGAATCCAAAGCCTCATTTGGCACACATGTGGTACACATGCATGCAAAACACTCAGATATAAAATAAATAAAATAAAAATAAAATACTTTAAAGGAACCATTGTAAAGCAAATGATCCATACATTTCAACAAATGCCAAAGCATCATGAGGTATTTCTGACACTAGAATTGCTTGTGCCAAAACGATGCCTCTGAGAGTGCTCAATTTTTTTCTTGCACTTTTTTTTGTACTTAACTCTCTAGATTTTATCTGAGCAACCAAATTCTTGCTTCCCACCTAACTTTCCTAAGTTACCTTCAGTGTTTAAGAATGGAACAAATCCACATTTGATGGGGTGGGAGAGAGAGGTGATTTTGGTGTTCCACATGCAGGAAAAAAACTCACATTTATGTTCCTATGTGTAATGGATAGACTGCTTAAACAATGCAGTGAAAAATTAAAATCTATTTTCTTCCCATGCATTTCTTCCATCCCAAGTTCTAGGCACATTTGTCGCTAAGAAGAATGCAAAATGACATGAAGTCCCTTGGTTCCTCGGCAAATGTTTATCTAGACCAAACAAGCTTGGGGTTTGTAGCAAGAAGGATGTAGAAAATCTTTTTTCTCCTTCCGTGGTGGAAGGAGACAGTGGTAGAGAAGCTGCCTTCTGTTCACAGGGTCTGCAGCCACCTCAAAGTCACTCGTGGGTATTTTCCATGGCTGCTTCAAGACCCTGTCTCACTGGGACTCCTTTTTGCCAGAGTTTTCCTGCAAAGCTTGTGGATTTGATGTGGCTTTCTTGCCCTGCTCTATCGATTGTGTTAGACTTTGCAACTGTGCTAGGCTGACATTCTCTAAGCCCACACTCTCCATCCCTGCTAAATACTTGTGTTTTGCAACTTGTATGCTACCTTAGACCTATAAGGAACCCAAAACCCAAGGAACCTAAAAAGTCTTCCTCAAAAATGTACCAACAAATTTCTTTTTTACTGTCTCTCAAATAACAAGACCAGGGAGACTCTTGTCTTAGATTCCCGAGGGAAAAAAAAAAACATGATTTATGAGCATTCCACCTTAAGGAATAATCAATAGATAAAAAGGACGAGGGCAGAACAATCCAATAAGCAATTTTAGACCTCTCCAGCATGCTATTACTTCTATAAAGTTCTATGTTTCCACTATGTAGTAGGCACCCAATATATGCTTATTATTTGAACTGAATACGGAAATTTTTCCATTAGTCATCTTTATGGTGCATTTAGCCTTACAATATTGATCAAATACCTATATTGCTTGGTGCCAGGTGCTCCACTCAAAGAAACAATTATTTTTAAATAGGTTTCGATTTTCGTAAAGATCCATTCTGTGCCCAGCTCCTCTGCTTAGGTACCTGCCAAACATCATTCATGAGATCACTGGTACCCACGGTGCCCACAAGCACGGCTTCTTGAAACTGAGACTCACTTGAAAACTTCACTGAAAATGCGAGTCCTGGTAGGAGTTTTAGCTGGGGTCATCCTGTGTATGCCTGGGAGTTTCCCTGGCACTAGGTTTTCCCCCAACCCCGAAATGGCCAGATAAGACTCCTAGCAATAGTGGAGAGGGTGCCTGAACTAGCCATCTCCTGTAGTCAGATTGGTGACTACCCTAATTGTCATCAGAGAGCCTTCATCCAGTAACTGAAGGAAGCAGATGCAGAGATCCACAGCCAAGCCCTGGGCCGAGCTCCAGCAGTCCTGTTGAAGAGAGAGAGAACAGATTGTGTGAGCAGGGAGGTCAAGGTCATGACAGGGGAACCCACAGAGACAGCTGGCCTGGGTTCATAGGAGCTCACAGACTCTGCACCGGGATCTAGGCCCTCTACATATGTTGACGGTTGTGTAGCTTGGTCTATTTGTGAGACTCCTAGCAGTAGGATCAGGGCCTGTCCCTAACCTATGAGATCGCTTTTGGGAACCTGTTCCTCATACAAGGTTGCCTCACCCAGCCTTAATACAAGGGGAGGACCTTAATCCTACCTCAATTTGATATGTGATTCTTTGTTGACACTATGGGAGGCCTGCATCTTTCTGAACAGAAACAGAGGAGGAGTGGATACGTGGGATGGGGGGAGGAACTAGAGGGAACAGAAGAGGAAGGAGGGGAAACTGTGGACTGCGGTTGGAATGTAAAAATAAATTTAAAAAATTAATAATAAAAAAGAAAGGAAAATGCTTGTTCTGGACTAGTTATCTTGAGAAGTCCATCATGCTCCAGTGTGCACAGCACCGCTTCCTTCTCTTAATGCCTGAACTTAAGCTTAAATCCATATTATTCCTTTCTTAATAAACTCTAGTTTTGCTTTTAAAAGATAACAAAATACAAATTCCTGGATTTCCCCCATGTAATTTTCCCTACAGTAATTTTAAGCATGAGAAGGGATAGGAATCTCCATTTTAACACGTATTCTGGGTTCCACTTAGACAGGTAATCTTCAGGGCAAACAATAGGAACTGATCCATTAAGCTGACCACTCTCAAGTCTGATGGGCAAGTCCTTGAACTCAGGGAAACCGTGGGTTACTTTAACTGTGCGTTTGCACTGTATGGTTATTTATTGCCTTCGTGTAGCACTAAGAGGATGTTTTTTGCTTATTTTTCTCTAGAGTTTTTGCCAATCTGATAGGGGGCAACGCTTTCTGTGTACATTTGAATTGTACCAGCACTGGTAGTAGCGCCGTGCCCAGTGGCCCTGCCTTCTGGACTCCCTGGTTGTGTGGATCTGGGGCTAAAAGTCACACCATCAACCTTGGCAGAGCAATCTCTGTATTAGAAGTTTCGGGTGTTTGAAAGTTTTGTAAGGTTCAGCATGCTTCCTTGTCACAAACATCGGCATAGGACAGCTTTCGTTTTGCTATATGAACTTTGAAGAACCCGCAGTAAAACTTTTGAAGTTGTCATCTAACAGATTATGCAAACTATTTCCTCTATATTGAATGACATCATAATTATAGTGGGTCTAATTGTACTTGTGAAGTCAAATATGCACTGTGATGATAAGAAAAAAAAATGACCTAACAATGTATCTCTCTGTTTATTGATATTTGTTGAGTGTCTTCATGCTGTGGGTATAAAATGAACTGTCTTGTTGGTTCACAGGGACTTTTAGGTGAAAAATATGGGAACATTCGAATCCCGGGGGAAGTTGAAGCTTCGGAGTTCGAAATGATTTTGGATGCTGCCGTTGAGGCCAAACTAGAGACAAAGTTACTGGAGGATTGGTACTGTCGGGATGAGAACTCTGTGCCCGCAGCATATTACCTCAGACCCAGGCTAGAAGTGACGAGAAGCAACAAGAACTCAGTAAGTCCACCTTCTCTGACTTCCCTTTAGACTGATTTTCCTTCTCTCTGGGCTACATCTGTCATAAAGTATACTAATGAAAGTCTATCAGCTATAAACTCTCTGGGGGGATATGAGAGCATTATGATTTAACTTACTCTAATTGGCATATATGCCTATAATCTGTCAAATTCACTAATCCTATTAATTCTCAAAATGATTCCACCACTATCTTACCAAATACCATCTATCCTCTTACCTCTCCTTCTGGTTAGTCCTTATTGTCAACTTGGCACAACCTAACGTCACCTGGAAAGAAGGAATCTCAATAGAAAGAAGTGGCCCCCTCAGATTGGCCTGTGTGTGTCTGTGGAGCGTTGTTTTTATTGCTAGCTGACGTATGGGGTCTCAGTGCACTGCGGGCAGCTCCGTCCTAGGCAGTGAACCCAGGCTCTATACGAAAGCTAGCCAAGCATAAGCCAGGGAGCAGCATTCCTCCAGGGCTGCCTCTTTTAGTCCTTGCTTTAACATTCCTAATAATATATGTTCTTGTGACTTGTGTAGAATCATAGAGTAAATTGGTTTATGCCTCAATATCTTCATCTGTCCAACTTGGCTTTGAAGTGTATCTATTACACGTCTTTGAAACTAAGCAAAGGACCAAGAAGGGCACAGTAAGTCTGTTTGTTCCTTTGAACGTTTAGAGGAATTTTTAAAAGACTGATACCCATCTGTCTTCCAAAGCAAGCAGTGGTGGTATAGCTGGTACCCAGACAGCTTTGGGAGAAGAGCGAGAGGTCATCCAGGGATCTTCATTCTGGTGTTCGTCCTTCTGATCTCTTCTTTGTGCTGAGGAAGTCACGTCAGCATCACCGATTTCCTCATATACGCACTGTCATTACTTATGTCTATAGCAATAATGCTGTTTTAGATTGGGCTAGTAGCGTAAACTCAGAGCATCCCAGGGTTGAATACAGAAGCAAATGTAAATAGCACGAAAGGCAAAACCCCAAGGAGCTGTTTCACTTGGTGGTCTGGGGACACTTGCCCCTATATGACTATTAATTGTTGGCTTTGTCTCCATTTATTTCTATGATCCTCCAGGGAAATGTAAATCAATCTCAAAATGTCCAAAGCAATTTATGCATAAACCATGCATAATTATTGTTGAAGAAATAAATGTGTGAATGAGATTTTTAAATGCTCTGAGACCACATAAATATTTTTTTCCTGTTAAACTGTCGTCCAACTTTCTTAACCAAGTATAAAAAAAACAATGTAGCAAAAAACCAAAAGACATGTGGTGGCATACAAATCCTCTTCTTCTCTCTTCAGAAGACATTATAAAGATTACATTCTTATGACATTTAAAGTCAAAACACAAGAAAGAAAGCTACAGTAAAACAATAAAACCTGTCTTATTCCCATTTACTCTTACTATATTGAAAATATAAAACTCTGAATGCTCTCTAAGGAAAATAATTTCCTTTAATTTCCTTTAACTTGCAATTTGGGGCTTTGAAAGTCCAAGGGGGGCACCTCCATCTCCTGAGCCCCTGATGAGGACCCTTCTAACTATATCATCACAGTGGGAGCTCATGAGAAGGAACAACATGTTGAGACAAGAAGCCACAGAGCCTCGGAGGCTGGGCTGACCCTTTTTATAAGAATGCAGTCTCTCCAGAGCTACCTGGAGCCCAGTAAGAATGATACTATGATCTTCTGAGAATGGCATTTTCGGGGACATAACCATCTTCTATCACATCTCACGTTCCAGCATTTCCAGGAGCAATGAAGGTCAAACTCCTGGCACATAAATAACCAATAGGAACCATAGGAAGGCCAGCACACAAACACTGTCTGGGTCCTGCCTCCATGTAGCCAGGGCGAGTTCCCGTGTAACAGGAAAATGATTTCTTACTTCAGGATTATTGACGAGAGGAGGATGAAGTGAGGACTTGAGAGACCGGCTCTCCTAGCACCGGCGTATCCAGTCTTGCCCTTAAACACTGGTTTCTCTTTTGTGATTTCGCGACTAACTTCTCCCTTTTAATGTTTCCTAGATGCAGTCTTCTGCCGGTCCTGAAAATGAGAGGCCATGGCAAGAGATATCAGACGAAATCAAAACAATCTTTAAAGCTGCCGTGAAGCTGCTCCATGAGCAGGGTAAAATGAAGCACAGCCAGGCTAAGAGGTACCTGTTCTCAGGTAATTTCCACGCGGCTGCAGTAAATTGAGAAATGGATGAAACATGGAAGCATCCGCAGCTTCCCTCTCGGGATTCTTTAAGTTTAATCCCATTTGGTACCAAACAAAGTTTGTTTGGTAAATGTTTCCACATCCCAGGAAGATGCGTTAACTCTCAGGAAACCCTTTGCTTTGCTTGTCGGCTTCTCTAGCATGTGTGATTTTGAAGGAAGTTCAGAGATGCCCGGGTGTAACAGTCAAGATTCTGTCATTGTTTCTCAGTGGGAGGAGGAAGGCTTCCCATCCCTCTTAGTCTCCCAGCATGTGTCAAGAGGGACCTATCTTGGTCAATGCTGAGGCGTGTTCTGGACAGACAGCCATGGATGAGGAAAGTCACTGTTCTCCTAAAAACAAACCACAGTGAGATGAAGAAATGATTGTCAAGTAATAAGTGAGCAAGTTCTTTACAGAAATTATACTCTGTAACTTGAGTAAAACATAGTTATAAAAGGAAGTAGCCGAGGAGGGATGCTAGAGCCCTGGAGTAGAAAGGGTGGGCTGAGGAGCCGATGTTTGAGATAGAAGATGGAAGGAATCAACATTCGCAGTATCATGGCTGTCTAAGTGGAGCATCCCAGGCGGTGGGAGCAGCTGGTTAGAATCCCTCAGAGGGGATGGACTGGGCATCAGTGCACAAGCACAGTTCTCGGTCAATGGAAGAAGAGGTTTGTTTATTCTGGAATCAAAAATGAATGACCATGGCCTGGGAACATGTTCAGGCTACTCCAAATACCCTGTGTAACATGGTGGCAATTTCCTGAAGCTTTTGTAGTAACAGATCAAAAGGAGGTAATAAATCAAGGCATTTTCAAATTCATTGGTAGAAATATCAGGTAGGTTACAGTCCCGAGGGAATTCCCTGCTCTAGGCATGTCTTAGTTAGGGTTTCTATTGCTGCAATGAAACACCATGGCCAAGGCAAGTTGAGGGAGGGTTTATTAGGCTTATTTCTCAGCATGGCTGTTTGTCACTGAAGGAAGTCAGCACAGGAACTCAAGCAGGCCAGGATCCCAGAGAAAGAAAATGAAGAGGCAATTGAGGGGCACTGCTTACTGACTTGCTTCCCCTGGCTTGCTCAGTCCACCTTCTTCTAGAACCCAGGACCAGCAGCCCAGGGATGGCACCACCCACCATGGGTTGGGCTCCACCATTTATCACCAAATGAGAAAAATGCCTTACAGCTGGATCTCAAGAAGGCATTTCCTCCAATGAGGCTCCTTCCTCTGAGGACTCTGGCTTGTGTAGAGTGGACACACAAACCACCCAGGACAAAGCAAAGATTCTCCCTGATAGTTGAAAAGATGTCCAGTCAATGCAGAGACAGGAAGAAAAAAAAAGGCTAAAGGTGTTCTAAGGTAATTTGGCTCTGAATCACAACATTCTAAGTCCTCAAGCAGCCTCTTAGAATGTTCAACACGGGCAAGGAACTCTGGTGAACAGCAAGAAAGTCAGGTTTGGGGAGGACAACAAGAGGTCTGAATGTGGCCCTCTAAGGGACTTTACACTAAACAGTAGGTGACATGGGAAGCTGGGGAGGAGGGTATGGAGAAAATGTGTCAGGACTCAGTTTTGTATTAAAAATAGCACACACTCACATGCATACATACATACACACACACACACACACACACACACACACACACACACACATTGACCAAATATATTTTCAACCATCACGGAGAATCTTTTTGGGAATGTACATACAAACAGGCCCTTAGCTTCCACTGATTTACTGGTTAAGGATGTTGTCAGACAGCATCTGATGCTTTGTCCTGGGTGGTTTTGTGTGTCCACTTGACACAAGCTAGAGTCCTCAGAGGAAGGAGCCTCAGCTGAAGAAATTCGTCCATGAGATCCAGCGGTAAGATATTTTCTTATTTAGTTATCAATGGGGGAGAACACTCTCTCTCTCTCTCTTTCTCTCTCTCTCTCTCTCTCTCTCTCTCTCTCTCTCTCTCTCTCACACACACACACACACACACACACACACACACACACACTCCAGTTCCTTATTACAGAACAGTCTGTAGCCTTCCACAAACAGATAGAAGAAGCCTCATTGTCAGAAGCTGAAGGGAAGACCAGACCTGAAAGAATAAGGCAGTCATGGTTTCGAGAAAACAAACACTGTTGGGTAAAGGTCATCAGATATGCAGAACAGGACTTCCTTTTACAATTCATGGTAAGGAGTTGTTGAGGAAAAGCAACAGTAATTGCACTTTAAGATCACAGTTTTGAATGCTGTGGCCTGGGAACACAGATTCCCAATACCATGTACCAACGTGGTAACTGTATCAGGAAGCTTTCATAGTTACAGAGCGAAAGCCATTTGTAAAAATTCAAAAGGCACTTGGCCTTCAACCACTGAATACACCGATGGCTAAGAATCATTCTGGTGAAGTCCACTTAAACAATTGCAAAGACAAAAAGTGAAGACAGCGTCCGTGGGGGTGGGGGGGAGGAAAGTTTGAAATATGTGTACATAAATATCAGAAATTCTATTGTGCAGCTTTCTGTTTCTATCACAAATGCTGAGGTGAGAAAATTATTTATTTTGATTGTCTCTTGGAGCCTTCAGGCCACAGTCAATCAATTAAATGCTCTGTTCTTTGGGGGCCTGTGGTAAGGTCGCACACCATACAGCACTAGCTTGTATTTTATTTTAAGATGTACTTTTTTGTTTCTACTTCAGCATATCTACCTAGGGTATTATAATATACCTTAAACTAAATGATGGCACCACACTGTAAAGGAAGGCCTGGCAAGGAACCAGAAGCCTAGCTATATGTCACTCAATACCTCCTGGTTTCCTGCCCTACAGGGACCCTGCTGTTTCCACATTTAGAAGGGCTAAAGTTGGAAATGGAAATTAAATTTAAAGTGTAAAGTCATCACTATGAACCCAGCATGCCTGCTTTATCTGCTATGTTCAACTTCTCCTTCCAATTGGGTGGAAAATAAAATATTTAATGGAAAAAATCAATTCTTCTGGGTCTTACCTGCTTAGGAAAAAAAACTAATGTGAACTTGGAAATCATTCCACAGGTTGCATCACTACAAAACTATAAGCAAAATAACCTCCCCAGAGTGACTAACAGCTGCATGTTAGGAATGAGGGCATGCACATGGCTCCTTCGTTCAAGGCAATAATCCTCGTCTTCACTTCTTTCAGCTATCGAGGATGAGTTTGACTTTGCTCTGGGCAAGCAAACTCCGGCGTTCCTGAAGAAGTGTGTGTGCTACATCAGGAAGATTGCGAACATCGAGCGCTTTGTGAAAATCCCAGAGATGGGGAAATACATGGACATAACTGGAACGGAGCCCAGAATCATCCGCGACCCAGAAGCTCAGGAGAAGCTGATAAAGCTCAGGGATGAATTTATTCCTACCATCGTGGCATCCTCCAACCTGAGAGTATACACGTCTGTCACTCATTGTGACATGAAACTGGGCTATTCCCAGGAGATAGAAAATCATTACATAGAAGGCCTTGGTAAGCAGTTTTATGAGGACATGATTGACATAATTCAGGCAACAGTGCAGCAGAATTTTGACACAGAGACTGATACGCTGTACGATGAAATTCTTCAGCACTCTTCGCTATGTAAAACATATGCCTCCTTCTATGAATACAAATGTGAATCGCTAAACATCTTACATAAATACGTCCTGCCAAGCAAGACCGGGCACATCAACCCTCTGGTTGTGTATGGTGGACCATGCACTGGAAAGACTCTCCTGCTAGCTGAAGTAGCAAAAAAGGTAAAACAAATAAACAATCTACTCTTTCCTCCCTATTTTTGTAGAGATATTATTCGTTGGGAGGAAAATGATAACGATCAAATTCCACTTTCATTTTTTTTTCTATGTTTACTATCTGAATTAAAACTAGGCTTTTTGGGATGGATATGTCTGTGTTTCCTTTTTGCTGGTCTAACGGCTATTCAGTGAGAACAAGATGCATGGGATATAACTATAAAACCACTTTCTTTGGTCACTCAGTATTGCAACTCATCTACTTTACTTGGATGAAAAGGGGAACCAATTCTTCAAAACACTTCTCATCCCTGTCAGGCAAAAACTAGCCTTCTCGTTTCTCTAGCCACTAAGTCAGTGTTAGTTCAACAGTAAGAGTGTCCAATCTCAGTGCTAATTAACACTTTGGTCCTTATTTTTCTCCTTCTTCTGAGACCTGTTTCAGTTAAGGCCCTCACTGTGGGCATGGGAACACAGATATCTTTATAGACCTAGCACTTTTTCTCCCTCCTTTCCTAGCTTCGACCACATTTATAATCCCTGCTGAACTGTACTGTAGTGGATATAGGAAGACAAGAAACTGGGGAGTTCTTACAGGACCCCCATGATGCTGTAAGTGAGCGCTGAACTTTTCTCTGAATAAGCATGAAAAGCCGCCTGCCGTCTGCTCTCTGCTCTCGTCCTGCCCATCATTTTCTGAAGCTTCTTCTCCTCCTGCACCCCAACATCCATCATCTCACACTGCAGTTAAGAGCAGGGCAGTGCATCCTTCTCTTGCTTCTTGCTTTATCACTTCCTAGACTTTTGATAACAAACTTCCAGAGTCTTTAGATAAGATCCTCTCCGCAGCCCAGCACACCCCTGAGGCACGGCCTGGGATGAGGAAAGTATCCAGTCTTACCATCTCCCACTTCTCAGGACTTCACGTTGGGCTCATGAGAAATACCCAGGTACTCTTCTGCCCTCAGAACTCTAGACCCACAGATCCAGCCCCAAATAATGGCTCTGTTTCACGTCTCCATCAGAGTTGTTAGCTAGCCTGTCACTTAGCCTCATGTCTCTCAGCTGTCACCAGGCCACCGATGACCATGTCCACTGACTTCACAGGGTACTTGGAGGCCTCTACTGAAGTCCCTGGATCCATGGATCTTAAATTTTACTTTTTTCTTAATCTGAACTATCTCAGAGATCTAAGTTTCCTAATTTATAGGAAAAAATCCAACTATAATAAGTCATAGAATTTATGGACTAGTGCCCTTTTTTCCTAAAGAGTCTTCATGATAATAGAATGGCAGAAAGGCTTTATGTCTCTAAAACTGCTCTCTGGAGGGATGTTTTGTACTTGATCAGATTCCTTCTCAGCTTTGACTTTCCAGCCAAAAAAAAAAAAACAATACTAAATTTCTGTGGTCTCTATATACTTTTCTCCCCTAGCTCTGGAAGGAAGTGGGGGATGGGGAGATGGGAAGATAGAAGAACATGTGGGATGGAAGCAGACAGGGCCTCTGCTTTGATTGGGCTTCTAATGACGACTCAACTGTGATTTCGCCTGGGCTTCAGTTTCCCCTCCTCTGTCTATAAGATTATAGATCTATAAATTATCTCTGTCCATCCTCCTGCCCTTCAGAGACAACAGGTGCAACAATGGCTACCTGTCTGTCTGGTCTGTGGAACACCAGAAAGCACAGCCATTAATTAACCTCATAGAACCAGAATTCTGTGGATGTTTGTAAAGATTTATTCTTATTTTTAATTATGTGTATTGTGTATGTGTCTGGGAGGGGCGGTATGTGAACTTGAGCATAAGTACCCTCAGAGGCTAGAAAAGGGTGACGGTCTCCTGGAGCTGGAGTTATAGGTGGTTGTGAGCCAATTGATATGGATGCTAATATAATATTAACTGTGAGCCACCTCGCTAGTCTCAAATTGTACAGATTTTTATGATAAATACCCATCAGTTACAAAAGATTCCATTTAACATACTATATTGATGGTCAATATTTTATTACATTATAATTAACTAGAAATTGGTCGTCCATGTATGGAATTATATATTCTCAATTAATGGAAACATTTACTCAATGTAATTTATAAACCATTACTTAAATCAGCCACTAAAACAAACGCTAAGTATATACTGTGTGCTAACAGCTATCCAAAGTTAGGGATTTAGATGAAAAAATGATCAGACGATGTATCCAGATTCATGATTATTGAATACTCTGTAGCTTTTAGAATTCGAACAAACATTTCCTTACAGAGAAGAATTTACGATTTTACTGCCTGTGAGTCCCACCTGCAGATCTGCACAGGAGCTTTATGGCACCATTTGGCCTTCCCAGATGGTCTGGGCCTTTCTTAGATCAGGGCTGTTTTTAGTCTGAGCTCTAAGGGAAGATCTTCTTTGATTACTGTGGTGTAAGGGCACAGCCCTATTCTAAACTTTGCTTATATGTTTTAGGCTTATGGCTGGTTACATGAAGACACAGGGCCAGACGCTGACCCGGTTGTCATCGTGAGATTTCTAGGGACGACAGACATGAGTATTGATCTGAGGACACTCCTTCTAAGTGTTTGTGAACAGCTGGCAGTCAACTACAGGTGTCTGGTTCAAAACTATCCTAAGAAGATCCATGACCTTCGTGACTTATTTATCAACCTGTTGAATGAGTCCTCACTGCAGAGACCCCTGGTGATAATATTTGATGCCCTAGAGCAGCTCTCGGAGAGTGACGACGCAAGGAAGCTCTGGTGGCTGCCTGCTCACCTTCCCCGGTTCGTGCGGATCGTCCTCTCCACCCTGCCCAATAAACATGGAATCCTGCAGAAACTAAGGTGCCTTATCCACGAAGAAGACAGCTACATTGAGCTGATTCCCCGGGACAGAAAGATGTGCAGCCAGGTCCTCAAACACCAGCTGCTGAGGGTCAAAAGGAAGGTCACATCAGGCCAGCAGATTTATGTAAACAATGCATTCTCCAAATGCACTCTGCCCATGTTCGTGAACCTGACTTTCAGGGAGGTGAGACATTGGAGGTCTCACAAGGATGTAGATGAATCTTCCCTCTGTGTGACTGTCCATGAAAGTATAGAGCAGTTATTCTGGTCCTTGGAGAAGAAGTGTGGTCAAAAGCTGGTCTCCAGAGCTCTGGGTTACATCACCATGGCCAAAATGGGTTTGAGTGAAATGGAACTGGAGGACGTGTTAGCTCTAGACAACAGCGTTATGAATGAACTCAATGAGAACTCCAGACCTAGCAATCCCCTGAGAGTACCTTACCTGTACATTGCAAGGCTCAAGGAGGGTCTCAATGGATACTTAATAGAAAGGCACGTGAAGAATGTCACACTCTTAGTCTGGGCCAACAGACACCTGCAGCTCATAGCTCAGAAGCTGTATCTTCAGGAGGACAGAAACCTTCGCGAGATGCACACGATCCTGGCTGATTACTTCCTAGGTGTGTGGTCGGGAGGCAGGAGGAAAGCATTCTGCCTGGAAGACCCCTACTTGAATGGCTGCCTTGACTTAGAGAACAGAAGCCTGCTCGAGGAAGAAAAACACTTCATGGAACAAGCATCCTTTGACAGGCAGGCCCCAGACCAGCCCTGGGTTTTCCAGTGTAACCCATTAGAGCCTGACATCTTTTTCGTCAACCACCGGAAAATGTCTGAGCTCCTGTATCATCTGACGAGGTGTGGGAAAACAGATGACCTGCTTTACGGAATCATCATGAACTTCAGCTGGCTTTACACCATGATCAAAATTGGTCAGTTCGACAAAGTGCTTGCGGACATAGAACTGGCCTACAACTACTCACAAGAGAAAGAGCTGAAGTTCCTAGCCAGCACGCTCCGTGGCATCAGAAATAAGGTCATCACCTTCCCAGGTTCCCTTTCAGCGGAGCTTCAGCAAAGGCTGCTGCCTGTTGTGAGTTCCCTGCCCAAACTTAGACATCTTCTTTTAGAATGTGACAAAGATGGACCCAAATACTGCTCCATTGTTCCTCTTCATTCATCCATGGATGTGACATACAGCCCCGAGCGCCTCCCCTTAGCAGCCAGTCACCTGCACGTCACGGAGATTCTGCCCACCTGTAATCCCAGCACGGTTCTCACAGCATTAGAAAATGGCTCCATCAGCACATGGGATGTAGAAACTCGCCAGCTACTCAGGCAAATCACCACAGCCCAGTCTGTCATCTTAGGCATGAAGCTCACGGGTGACGAGAAGTACCTCGTGGTTGCTACAACAAACAACACCTTGCTGATTTATGACAATGTCAATTCCTGCCTTCTGTCTGAGGTGGAAATCAAAGGGACCAAGCACGGGAGTGGCTCCACCTACATCAACGGATTCACACTCTCTGTCAAGCATGCCCTTGCGTGGCTGGAAGCCAGCAAAGATGTCACCGTCATCGATCTGCTGTACGGATGGCCCCTTTACCAGTTCCACTGCTGGTATGAAGTGACCTGTGTCCAGTGCTCTCTCGATGGGGTGTATGCTTTCTGTGGTCAGTACCTCAACAATACCACCATTTTCCACTTAGGGAGTGGAGAAAAGTTATGCACCGTGACGTCAGAATTTTCAGGCGGCTTTGTAAAGTTTCTCCTCATCCTGGACACAGCTCAAGAGATGGTCATGGTGGACAGTGAGGGGAGCCTCTCTGTCTGGAATACAGAGGACATATCCAACCCCCAGCTGACGGAAGACTTTGACTGCCGAAAAGAAGATAGCGAGGTGGTGAGCATCGAACTTTCGGAGGACCAGAGTGCAATTCTGATCTGTAAAGCCCTGAGCATTGAACTCTTGGACACTGGCATGTGGAAGGTAGCTGAGAAGTTCAGGGCCAGGCACAATGAGAGATTTATATCCGCCGTGCTCTCCAAAAATGGAGACTGTATCATTGCCACCATGGAGAGTACGCCAGCCGTGTTCTTCTGGAGGCGGGACACAGGCCAGTGCATGGCAAGCCTGCAGGAAATCTCAGGTACCATAGTTAAGTTGGTAAAATCTAGTCACCACAATATGCTCCTGTCTTTGTCCACCAGCGGGGTTCTTTCCATTTGGGATATAGACATAATCACAGCGATGTCCAACATAGATAAAACAGGAAAGCCCATCCAGAGCCTGGTGTTGCCTACCAGAGGGGAAATCATCTACTCTCTGGATGGCTCGGACTGCGTCCACAAGTGGAACTTCAGCAGCGGGTTCATTGAAGCAGTATTTAAGCATGAAGGCATAGTTGAACATTGTGTGTTAACATCCGCTGGAGACATAATGGTGACATCAGACGACAAAAGCAGCCAATACGTCTGGCATACCAGCAGTGGGGAAAACCTCTTCCGAATCAACGGGCAGAGGATATCTCAGCTGCTGATTACACATAATGACCAGTTTGTGGTCTCTCTCTGTGAGGAAAATGCCTCCAGGGTTTGGAGACTGGCCACGGGCCACAGGGTCTGCAACATCTTGACCACATTGCAAAACGCCTTTATCACCTCTGCAAACACCTTCGTGGTAGGAATGACGAAAAGCAAAGTGCTGGCAGTCAGTCTTTGGACAGGGAGTATCACCAAGAAATTTTGCTGCGAGGATGGGATCACCATTGTGAATTTTAAGTTGATCCCCGACTGCCCTGACATTATCGTGTTTATCACATCTGCTGAGACGGTAAACATCTGGAGTCTGACCGACGAAGTGATCTGTCGACGTGTGCAGCTTCCAAGCAACTTCTTGAAAAACCTGGAGGATTTTGAAATTTCTCCCAATGGGAAGCTAGGCATTATATCCCGGGGAGATGAAAATATCAATGTGCTAGATTTACACAGTGGAAAATTGAGGGTGGTTCACGCCTCTGGGGTCATCTGGAGGCAGAGACTCTCTCGAGATGGTCGCTACCTGGTATATATTTGTTTCCGGAATGGGGACGAGGAGGAAGAGGAAAATGATGCGGTATCTAGCTTAATCGTGATGAGACTGGCTGATGGCAAAAACATCGGTGCTTGCTCCCTTTACAAAACACCAACTTTCCTGGCACTCTCTCAGAGACACCTGAACATCATTGTCGGCTTCGACGATGGGAGTATAGGGATATACACGGTTGTGGACCGCGTAGATGCCGCGCTTAAAATCAAAATTGCCACCTCCAACAGCAGGCAGATCTTCAACAATGCAACACAGACATCCAGGCCAAAGTCGAGCAGCTACTCCTTCAAAGTGTCTGTGGACTGCCTCTGGAGAGAGTCCACGGAGGTCTTTGCAAGAGACAGCCCCATCACAGTGAGTGACTCCTCAGAGTCCAATGAGGCAACACCCTCCAAGAAACACAACTCGTGTTACGACCGGGTGTGTGCTGCCCTAGAATCCCGAGGCCACAGTTATACGCCAGATAACTGATGTGATGTTTATCCTGCTCAACTGAAATACATAATCCACATACAACAGGGAAAAAAAAAGCAAAGTACGTCTTCTGCATCATAAATGATAAGCTGCTTATTTCTTAAAAGCAGGGAAGATCTGGAACTCTCAAGTACTAATACCCTCATGAGAAGAACAGAACTATGAGACTCAACTTGGGTGCCATCTTTCAGTCCAAATGTATTAAGCAAATAGGGAACGTCTCTATGTATTAGTAAAATGGCCATTTCACCTAGAAGAGAGAGGATCAAGTTTTTTAAATTTGCTGTGTAATAAGAATTAGCACAATTCACTACACTGATGCAGAGGAGACAAACCAGAGCTGTTGGACTGAAATCAGTTCCACAGAAGCCAGCTGGAGCCGTGAGAGCAGGGAGCTCTCTGGCTCTGCATGGTGGCGTCATAGCAAACTGAGGCCTTAATCTCTCTTTACGTTTCTCACTCCTGACAACTGTGTAACCCTCGTCTGCACACAAGAGGTCTAACGGTGCAAACGTGTGTAAGAAAGATGTCCAGATGTGTTCCAGTTTCCCAAGTGGCCACATAAAAATGTGTGATGGCGAACAGACGGGGACAATATCTAACTACCACTATTATAGGGCTATTGAACATGGGGAGTCAGTCTTTACTAAAACACACAACGACTGCATGCCCAGGTTTCTGTGTAATGGAATATATCATTTTTAAACTGTTTCTGTCTTGGATTGCAAGAGAACCCACTTGATAAGAAACCGCAATCTTTTCACACCTTTTCCTGAGATACGTTTTTTTTGTGCTGAGTGTAAAGAATTACAGAAAGGGCATCACAAACTTGGCTGAAACACCTGCTCATTTCTTTCATTGTACTGGCAAGAGTCTGTGCTCTTCAGTCAGCTGCTGGGAAACCCAAGTTACTTCCCACACCCCTGCAGTATCTCTTACTAGAAAGCGAGCTTTTGAAACACGCCATCTCTGAACTACTGATGACATTGCCTTACTCTCATCGTCCTCTCTCCTGTGTGACGTGCAGATAAACGACCAAATACCCTGGGACATACTGAATATGCCTGTCTCTGTGCTAAAACAGTCCATACATCTTAAGGGTGTCCAAAGGCTTTTCTCAGCCCTGTTTGTAATCACTTTCTTACTTCTATACACCGTATGTATGCTTCTTTATCCGCTCCACTTCCAGACCGGAGGACTTTCCTAGTCTTGCCATTTCAAAGCAGAAACTCTGAAATGGTATATTAAAAAAAAAAAAAACAACAACAACAACCTTACCAATTTGAAGGAAAATGTGTCTCAGAAAGTGAAAGTGATGTTCTTCCTTCCATGTCCTCCACATGGCATGTTGTGGAAGAACTTTGAAGGGAATCACCAGCGGCGGCTGGTTTGATTTTCTTTGAAAGTGGAAGCTGCTTAAATCAGAACAGCAAACAAGGAACCGGCTTATTTTCATCCCAGCTCTGCTGCGAATTCATCATGCATCTGTAGCCTGATCCTTAACCCCACCACTGAATTGTTTCTGTGGACTGCAAAACAAAGGAGGTGATGGGTTCTGCTACAGCCTGTACGCCTGGTGGGGATTCTGGGAGTAATATGAGAAACATGTCACAGCTGTGACCGACACAACAGGAAAACAAAAATTATCTAAACCCATAGAGAATCCAAGTCAACTGCTTTTCCCCTGTGAAAGGATTTAACATGCAAGTGTTTGAAGGCATCACTTGGATATCAACAGCCTACGCATGGGGAAACACTTGCTTCAGTGTGTCCCTCCTAGTGTAGCTACCAACCAGTAGGTGGAAGCCCAGGGAGGGCTAAGATCCATATACCCATCATCTGGAGTCCATACTATTAGCTCTTCAGCCAACACATTCTTATTGCTGTCATTATCGGTTGATCCTCCATGCCATACATTTCTAAGAATTAAATGCCTAGATGGATTAAATGTAGTGTGTGAGTGTTCTGTGTAAAAGCCAATAGAGTACATCAAGTGGCCTGAATGATTTTTCCTAACCTGTTTGCAACTGATAGCTCATATTGAATGTTTTTATGTAAACTTTGTATCGTTGGGATGAATTACCCAATCAGAGATTTATATTTTCATAAATGTTACATTTAGTCAAATTTTGTTACAGAGTTGTTACACTAGAAAATTATTTCAGTGTTCAAACAATATACAGTCTTGTGTATGTATCGTTTGTATGAATAAAAGATGAGCTACTTAGGTTTGAGTGCTGTTTAGTTTTTCACCGCTGAGGTTGGCCAGAAGTAGAAGACCTCAAGTACCAGTAATTATTCAAATTTACCAAAGGTACGCTAGGATTGTTCCGGGAGTTTCCAGGCACAAAGCCATGTCACCTAACACCTTAGCCTTGTGAGTTTGGTATTACTACTCCACATTTATAGGAGTAATAATATATTATATATTATATAATATGTATTATATATGTGTGTGTGTATATATATATATATGTTTAGACATAAAGGACTGTGGATGTGACTCCAGTGGATCACCACATCTTTGGTAACTTTTTAAAAGCACATTAAAATAAAGAAGTTGATACCCAGTAGTCACTTTGACAGTAACTTCTAAGATATTTACTAATTTACAGGTGTGAGATTCAGTTAGTTTGTTAAAGGTCACTGGAAGTTACCAGAAATGACTGAGTTTGTTTTGTGATTTATTTTTTCCTTTTCTCCAGTATATGGAGATAGTTGATGAATTCAATTGGCAAATATTTACCTAATCACAAATTTCACCAAGAACACAGAGGTAAATAAAATAGCTCTTGCCTGCTAGAATTTCAGATGCAACAAGAAAACAGGGAGAAAATAAGTTCTTTGCTTACATCTGAAAGGACACACAACTTCTTCTTGTGGCTGGAGCATGGAAAGATGGTTGTCAAGGACTAGAACCACTCATAAATTCCAAGGTGAGTGAGAAAGACTTAAGAGAACCTTCTGAGATACCGTGTTACACACACACACACACACACACACACACACACACACACACGTCTGAGAATTCCTATACACACCAACAAAAAAGGCTATCTTTAAACATGGCAGTATCAGAAATCTTCAGCAATGTATACTATAATCAGATGAAACCATGTATGTAGTTCTCAACATACTCTCAAAACCTCAAAATCCAACGTTTAAAAGAAAACTAAATACATTATCAAGTTCCTTACCCTCATTTCTTTCTGGCTGGAGTGAACCTCAAAGTTTCTCCCCTCTGACTCAAAAACCCAAGACAAATTCCAAAGTCTTTTTTTTTTATTAGAATAGTCTAATACATTTCTAAATGGACCAGTATCCCACGAAAATTTCTGACAAGGTTGGAAATTTAACCTGAGTGTCACTTACTGTGACAAGAATATTTTTCTTCAAATCAAACAAATAACATTTAACAACGTATAAATTCAGTCATCCATCTACCATTTAAAAGTGCACAACTATTTTAGTACTAGAATGCCCCCCCCCAAAAAAAAACATTAAATGTTCTCCCACAGACAGTAGAGAATGCCTGTGAAGGCAGAGGGCATCTCAAATGCAAACACTGAGAAACCAAGGGTCTTAGGTCTTTGGGAGGTCTGCCCAGTTCCTTCTTCAGCATCGCGTTTTATCCCCTCTCCCCGCAAGCGGTGGAACAAGGAGAGGAAAACGAGTAAGCTAGATGGCGCAGTTGCTCAACACATTTTTGCGGCAAACTCCACAGCTTCTGGGCCAGGTGGAAAGAAGACCCAAAACTTAAACCGAATTTCAGGATTAAGCCACCGATTCTCCACCCATCACAGGTAAAGCTCCGTGCGTTTGATGGAGCGTCGCACATCCTGATATCCCAAGGGAAAGGGTCTGGAACTGGGGTTCTTCTTCCACTCCTCCCAGGATAGCCTTTAGGACACAGGCAAGCGGGTAGCCCCTGGGAATGACCGTCGCAGCGGCGTCCGGGCTGTTTGTCTAGCCATTAGGCAGGCGACAAGCAGTGCGCGCTCGATCTGGCAGCTAATGCCAGTTGCTTCCCTGACCTCTCACTCAAGCCTGGATCACGGGACTTCCCCTAGTCCCTGCAGCCTGCGCTGCCGGCCGGGCGCAGGTAAAGGGTTACCCGGGGCTGGGAGGCTCGCCCGCTGCCCGCCCACGTGACGCACCGGCCCAATGACCGCGGCCCGGCTGCAGCAGCGCGGAGGGCTCCGGGAGGCACTGACCCACTCGCGTGTCCCAGCGCGGACGCCCGAGGCCCGCGAAGCCATGGGCGCCCCGACCCTGGAGACGCCGCCCCGCCGCAGGTAAGCAGCACCCCGGCCAGCACCGGGCTCTGCGTCGGGGGAGGAGGTTTGGTCCTGAGCGGGAGTCCCCGCTTCGTTACTCAGTCGCTCTTACTTCTCGGTTCCCCTTCTCTTGGAGGGACGCGGGGAGAAACGAGACGAGGCAACCCAGGGTTTGATGAGTTCAGGGAAAGTCACGGAATTCAGTCAAGGCGCGGGAAGAGAGGCGGACGACATAGTTCAGGTCCCCAAAATAAAGGCACCCGTGCTGGTTGTATAAAATGGTTTATTTTTAAACTCCCAATTCATGAACTCTCAGCCGTGCCTGGGAACTTAAACTGGACAGATTGCAAGAGATTTTCCCATCTGCCTGTGTTGGGGGTTCACCATATATAATATAAGCATGTGGGACTTTTAAGAAATAAATCGGGAAAGAACATTTGACTGTCCTCCACCCACCCACCCCCGCCCCGTGCGCCCTTGCCCCGCGCGCCCTTTCTTTGAAGTGCCCTTGGGTTCTGGGATGGGGTCTAAGGAGATGGCGAGGGTGCTTAGAGGGACGGCGACACTGCGGTGCTCCGCAAGAGCCTGGGTCTAGGAGAGTGGGCGCCAGATGCAAACGGTTAAATGGTCTCACGCTGTAAATATTTAATAGGCAAGCGTCTCCCAGGTCGGTCACCTGGGTCTCCGTGGCCTGGAGAATCTTGATGAAGTGCCATTTTCATAAAAATCGCCAATGAAGTATTTCCCAGGGATACCGGACAGATATGAACGGAGCTTTTATCCCTCCCGGGACCGTAATTAACCTTAAAAGCAAAACAAAATAACCCCATCTCCAGTGACTCAGAACGTTTTCTTTTCCATCGTGGTATAGAGACTTGCGCAATGAATGTAGAGGAAGTGGGTGTTTGGGGAGACGCTTCAGATGAAAAGAAACGGTGTTTGTGTCTCCCTGCCACTGTTTAATGCGAACGTTGTGGTGGTCGTACCTTGGGGATGGATGCTTTCGGTGGTTGTAACGTAGATAGAGTGAAGAATAATTGCTGGAGAAAAGAAAAACCTGTAAAGTAGATGGGAAAAGAAATGAGAGTAGTTGTTTCTAGAGGTGGTACGTTCTATATTTGCTGAAGTTTTTCCTTCCATACAATTTCCCAGTTAATACTATTTGAAGAAGGATACATTAGCCCTCTGCATGTAAGCACCAGTTTCCCTGATACACCGCCCAAGCCCCTTAGGTAAAAATCCATGTCTCTATGAACAACGATAAGGAGCTCCCGTCATTAAGGAGAGGGCTGGATTGCTTGTGTTTCTCCAGAGTGTGAAAACTCAGTAAACAGCCAGCTCCGAGGCTCACTGAAAAAATGGGTAACATCCAGGACCAAGACTTGTGGTTCATTTCTGATGCTAACCCTTTCTGCCCACCTTGTGATCCTGTTCCTTCACTTATTCGACAAATAAACTTTTCGTGTCCCCAGAACCTCATTGTTAGTGAAGAGTTTGATATTGAATAATGTCTGAATTTAAGTGCGGCCCGTGTTCACTACATTCCAAAGAGATTTTACGCACCTGGAATTTAAAACGAAACAAAAACTTGCTTATCACTTGAGCATGTACTCTTTCCTAAAAATGGAAGGAGCTCCTCACTTCCGACCCACCACTTCTCGGAAACTAAGCTGTCCTCAGGACCCAGTGCTCAGCGCAGGCGCAAAGCAGGGGCCGACCCCTTTCCACTCAGAACTGCCTGGAGGAGAGGTGCCCCGGCTCATTGCCTGGGCGTCTTGGAAAGGACCCCAGTTTTCTAATAACTCTATACTAACCTCGGAGCTAGCTTCCTCTCCCTAAACAGTGTCTCACATGTTCCAAATTCTACCGTTATCCCAGGGACCCTCAATCTTTGGGCTCTGTCGGGTTTGTGCTTAAAGACCCTATTTTGTCTCTGATTTCATCTTTAGAGTGGTTGTCTAGTTAGATAGTCTCCCTAAATAATTCAGAAAAGAAGAACTGGCAAGAGCTGATTGGGTTATCCTAGGGGAGGACAGGCATGGAGAAATCCCTGTCTGCAGGTCAGATGGGGCAGGGGCCCGGTCATGGTCATTTTAGTGCCCGCTCTTGACCTCAGAGCCGTGCTGGCCCCTAGCCAAAACCTTTTCTTACTCTGGCTATTTCCAAATACGACTAAAGAAAGCAAACTGAAAATCAAATCGTTCTTCTTCTCGTGTTTCTCCCCCCATCATGCTATGGCCCCACAGAGATTGGAACCTTCAGAAAGATTGTAGACCATCAAAATGACCCCGTCTTGAAACATACTTAAAGTGATGAGCTATAAATACACATTCTGAAGCAGATAATTAAATAGCTTAAACTATGATCCAGTGTTGTCGGGAGCCCTAGACATTACTGAGTTGCAGTGAATGCTAACCAAGATCAGATATGGTGACCTTAGTTCCATGGTTGCAGCTTAGTTAATATGGTGTCTGAAACTTTACCATGAGCAATGAGCGCTAGTCAGCATGCAGGTGTCTCTCTAAAATCCAGTGAACTCTGACCTGCCCTTAGAGACCACACACGTGTGTGAACCCACTGACTCCGGGCAGTAGGCAGGGTGCTAGGGACGCAAACAGCTGCTGCCTCAAGAATCTCATCTTGGGACAAACCTTTGAAGAGTTTGAAGCAAGGCACATATGTGTTCTTGAAAGTTTACTCTGGCTGCAAAGAGAAGGATGGAATGAGGGAATCTACAAACATGGCCGAGGGCAGCCGCTACCCGAATTCACAGAAGAGCAGAGAAGAGACGCAATGGAGAAGCTATTTAGGTGCCTACAATCTTAACTGTAAGAAAGTTTCAATGACTCTGGTCTTCGATGTTAGCTTGCACACCATCCAAATAAGTCCCCCACCCCAGGATGGTAAACATAAGCCCTGTTTCAATACCGTGCTCCTCCTGGCAGGCACAATTACCCTGAACTTCACATAGCTTGTTTCCCATCACAGAAAGAGGGTTTAATGAGATTATGGTGTTCATATTTTTAGCAACTTATTGCTCCCTTATGTAACCTTTGAAGTGTTAAGGCAGAAGTGAAGATAAGCTGTTGCCTCACGGAGACCCTCTCTCGTGTACCTTAAACTCCTGCTGGGATGAACGTCTCCTGACTTTGTCTTGTTTAATGCCCAAGTTGGCCTGAACATGGCCTTCTCTGTGTCACAAAGCAAAAAAAACAGCCTGTGTTTGGAAGAGTATTAATGGTCTATGAAAAAAACATCTTGTACTGGAGAGGGGAGGCCTCGTAGAAGCTGACTC
This sequence comes from Microtus ochrogaster, assembly GCF_000317375.1. Lineage (NCBI taxonomy): Eukaryota > Metazoa > Chordata > Mammalia > Rodentia > Cricetidae > Microtus > Microtus ochrogaster. The sequence continues at coordinate 20,652,938 of NC_022027.1, forward strand.
CCAGGTGCACACAGTTTGTATCAGTGTACTTTTTTTTTTTTAATTTGCTGTTCACTAGCCACAGAGAAGACTGCGACAGAAAAGAACGCTGAAATTTCTTTTCATCGAGTTGTTCTCCACGCCACCCCTAGCCCATCTAACGACTGAGTGCCTAAACTGGTCATTCATGTGCAGTAAAGGCAAAGCTTTGGCTAGAGCTATAAAACAGTATCCTTCTTGTTTAAAAGACTACACTGCCAGCAATTATCACTTCTTCCAAACATGTGCAGCAACCCAGAAATGAACGAACAAACGCTGCCTTCCACCTATAAATCATTGGCGTGCTACGAGGTTGGTTCCTCGCCGATCCCTGATGAGCTTAGCTATTTGGGTTCACAGTCCACAGAGAGACTCCACCCCGGGGGTTCAGTGTGTGGCCACTGTGATAACAGGGAGATATTTTAGTCACAGCCCACTGTGAACCGAACCAGCAAAGAATTCAGGGAAGTTTGTCTGTGATTAAACTATCAAATAATAAGATTATTGCTCTTGTTATTACTATCAGATTTCAGAGCTGCCTTTTAGTATTTTTGAAAAAAAGAAACTCAAAGAGTCACTTGTTCTAAATAATTTTTAGTTGAGGAAAAACGAAAGGAGAACAAGAGCTTGTCTAACGATGCTATAGACATTCATACAGCTGCCCGCTAAGTCCAGAATTTGAGTCTTGGTTCTTAGTTCTTTCTGCTACAGTCATGACTAACCAATGACTAACCAGCATAAATTTGTGGGTACCAAAATCCCATTTTCAATTAACCTTTGCCCTAAGGTATAATTAGCCTCTGTTTATTGAAAAACTGCTCGTATCTACAGCATTTATTATCTGTTGCTGTGTAACAAATGACCCCAGAATTATTAACCCATGTTGGTAACAAACATAAAATGACCACTAAAATAACCACTGCTTGTTGAGTTTATGACCCTGGAGGTCAGCAGTTTGGGCTGACTTCAGCTGGGTGAGTCTTGTCCAAGCTCTTTCGTGTGTCCGTGCTCACCAGACAGTACTGCCTCTGGGTTTCAGCTGACTGTCCACTGAGTCACCTGGGGAGCACCTGAGGCTGAGCTCAGTGGTTCACAGACTGCCCACCTGTGTCTCTCCATGGCTTCAGGAGGAAGAGGGAAGCAAGGCCCTTTGAGGCCTAGGCTCAGTTGAATCAACTCATTTTTTTCAACGTATGTGCTTTTAACAAGTCAGGGGGCCACTTCTAATTCAGGGGATGGAGAAATAGACCACACTTCTTAATGGGAGAAGTTACAAAGTCACATTTAAAAGAAAAAAAGTCCCTTGGATTCAAGGACAGATGGACCCTTGTGGCCCTTTTCAAAGCCTGCTTATCAAGCACACTATTCATAACCCACCAACTTCCGGTGCCTGTAGCTAAGGTAGAATTCCTTCTTTACAGGTAAGGAAGCCAAGAGCCAGACACGTCAGTCAGGGTCAGACAAAGGACACAGCTGCCACGTGGTGGACAGGCCTTGGGTTCTAGGCCTAACTGGAAATCATCAGACAACACTCCCTCTGTTTTCTGCCCCGGTGGGAGGCCCCACAGTATCTCATAGCTCAGAGAATTATGCTAAAAATCCTTAAGAAGGGTTATGGGCTTAAAGAAAAGATCAGATATGGCTGCATGCATAGAGCAGATATATATGGTTTATATGTATGTGCATACACACTACTGAGACAGCCAAGACTAGGACTTGGGAGAAATCAGACACTTGCATTTAGCCAAGAAGCTTAGCAGAAAATGAGGATGGGGAGCCAGGAGAAGTACAAAGTTGAAAAGAATTGCTTCCATTATTATCTCAAATTTCCTCACATCATCTTTGATTTGAAGTCTTGTTTCTTTTACTTATTTATTTATTTATTTATACTTGAAAGAAGCTCTCACTGTATATCCCTGGCTGACCTGAAACTTGCCGTGCAGATCAGGGTGGCCTGGAACTCACAGAAGTCCACCTGCCTCTGTCTCATGAGCGCTGGGATTAAAAGCGTGACAAACTACGCCGTCAGACCACTGACCTTGAAGTCTTTCTTAAGTAACTATGCCAAGGCTTCAAGAATGCCCACAGGTGATAGAATCAAGACTAGAAGGGGTGGGTATTCAGTGGCCCCAACCCTTCCCACTTTAGGTATTGTAGGCAAAACCCCAAAACAGGTAAGGGAAAGATTCAAGGATAAACACAAGCCTGGGGCTAGAATTCAGGTCTCTAACCCCAAACCACTGTGCTCTGAACTGGTGCTTCAGAGCAGACCCTTCCTAGAATGACTGCATGGTTGTTTTCCACCTCTGATGGGCAAGGTGGGGTGGCTGAGAGAATTCACCTTTAAAACTAAGGTGACCTCAATTTGAATCCTGGTTTGCTAACCACCTGGCATGTCACAAGACGCATTTAATGCTCTAGTCACTTCTAAAGAGAATCATAAAACAGAAATAATTGACCAGACAGTCAAGATTTGGTTCATGGAATACAATTTATCTCTGTTCTCCTTGAAACTTGACAGGGCAGGTTTTACGGTCGGCACTAAGATTTGGTTTTGGTGAAGGAAGCCAAGTGTTCTTAGTGTAGAGAGAATAAAAGCTTCAGGGATCTGTCATAGCCCAGGCCAAGCCCACTCCAGGCCACCAGTGGAGGTCTGAGGGCAGGTTTTGCCTTGTGAGATGCTTACAGTCTCCAGAGGGGAAAGGTCTCTTGCTGCCAAAGCCAAGGCCTAAGTGGTGGCTCTGGGGTGGCGCACCTTCAAACTGGAAGGCAGCAAAGTCACAGGTCACTGGGGCGGAGCGAGCTGCATGGTTGTTGTAATCATACCCTGTCTTTATTCCAGGACTTAATAGTGGCAAAGGGGGGTGTTGATTTTATGTGATTTAAAAAAAAAAAAAGCCAAGCTTTGGAGGGTGAAGTTACCAAATTGAGACACTCGGCAGATACCATCCCTAAACCCCAGTGTGAGCCAGATAGACCAATGCTGGTGGATTTACCACTTCGCAGGGCCACCAAGGACGGATGTGTCTGTGCAGAACACACATCACCCTCCTGTCAGGAACCATCTCAGTCACACCGCACAGGGCGCTGTAGTGTGCGTGATAGGTGTGCTGTCCCCTTTACCTCCCTCTGCTCGTTCCTGTCCCCTCCCTTCTGTGAGCTCTTGGAAAGAAAATGGGGAGAGTGGGGTTGCACTTTCTCCTATCACTAAGCATTTGCTCCACCTTGGTTCTTGCTTGAGTCTCAGAAGAGTGTCTGTGACTGGCTGTCGCAGAAAAGACTGCACTGAAGGAAGGATCCTGCCTTCTGTTTGTTATGGGGCTTCAGGAATCTCGGCCAATGGTCCTCGTCTTGCCTCCCAACCTATATAACACCAGGGTTACTCCTTCCTAGCAAGGGTCAGATACAACAAGGCCATGCTTGATGTATCTGACCCTTAGCTTCAGGGACCTCGGTTTCCTGGAATCCTATGAGGCCTTTAGACCATCAGCACATGTTGAGTCCAGGATGGAAGGGAAGAATGGGAGGGCTGTCGAACTGGGTGCGTCTCAGTTCACCTCTTTTTCACCTCTTGGTAAAGCCACACCGTGAAATAGCAGGAACTTTCAAGGTCGAACACAAGAAACTTCCCTGTATTTCTAACAACGTATATTTCCTTATCATAAAAATTTCCTACTCAAATACTTGTCCAGGGATAGTTTTTAAATGCTGCTAGTAATGACACCATGTTTGCATCTGTGTGGGTGCCAAGGCTCCAGTGTGAGGAAGTGAAGAAGTTTCTTGAGAAAGCCGGCCCGATTTTGCTGCAGTGTGATCTATGCCAAGTGTAAAGACTGAAGAAAATGGCAACGTGGGACAACTCAGGAGGATGAGAAAGTGATCTCTGATCCTCGTTTCCATAAAGGGCTTTCACAACAAAAGGGCATTTATAACATTTAAAAGAGATGGACATGGTCTGGCTTTTGGTGTTTATATATTTTCATGTTTTAGTTTGGTTGGGTTTTTAAGAAGAATATCATTATATTCTTGCTGTGGAGGGTGCATTCCAAGTTGGTAAACCTAGCACCATAAAAAGCAGTTTGCGTTTTTCGTTTTGCTTCTTTGCTTGACTGTTGGTTATTTTGCTAGTATTACTGAATAAAACTAAATATTTTGTTAGTTTGTTTGTTTGGTTGGTTGGTTGGTTGGTTAATTTTCATTGAGCAAGCCTATGCCAAGTGTTAGGAATATAAAGGTGGTTAGCATGGGCCCAGACAGTCTCGTTGCAGGCAAAGGCAGTCCATAGCCTTACAAACATATGGTAGCACATGCTGGGGTGATGACCTGAGGAAGAAAGCCACGGGGCCTGAGAGGAGCAGAGTGAGAGGCAGGAGCAGAGAAGAGGGCTGTTGAGCAGAAAGGGGAAGAATAAGCAGAATCTCACTAGGGACAAGCACCAGAGCTGGGACTGCATGAAGTGCCTTCAGAAGGCTCCCGGCAGATGGGTCCAGGAAACATGACAGCACCCTGGGAGCCTGGCCTTGTAAAACAGGTACTGACCTCTGCAGTCATCCAAGCTTTCAGAGTTCTTAGTTGGTGGTGGTGGATGTTCTGGGCTTTGGGGTTGTGTGGTAGGGAAAATCTCCTTCTTCTGGCCTCAGCACTTGGTCTTCGATTCCGTTCAGCCTTATTCTAACATGGAGTATATAGTAAGAATGAACACAGACATGCACCGTGTTCTGAGCACTCGTGAATTCCCTCCTGCCTTTTTGATTTCTCCACTAGCAGGGCATGTGGAAGGTTCATTTGGAAACAAATGGGACCCCTCTTGATGAGGGGGTTGAACTTACCCAAGAGTTTAAGCAGCAGCAAAAGTCCTTGGAACTAGAGACTCACTCTCACAGGGGCCTTTTCCAGAAATAAGTACTGAGAGACACAGCTCCTAAGCCAGCACAAAGAAGGTGTGGGAACAGCCCCACACTGCTGCCAACCGGGGGCCGTGCTCATTTCACCAAAGCAAAACAACTTCTCACATCCGCTTCTAATTCATAAAGTCCTTTGTGCTGATCGGAGATAAGCGGTGAACGCGTCCAAGCCACCTCTGGGGCACAGCCCTCTGGTACCATTCATCCTAGCCATCTCCAGAGGATGTAATTTAATCTCCATCCTAAAGTGTAGGTTACAAACACACCTCAAAATCCCAGACTGCCTGTGCCTGCTTCTCTCGAAACACATTCTGGGTAATGAGACAGTATTGGTCAGTGAGACGCCGTGAGGGTTTTAAACTGTGGTATAGTAAGATATGCATATGGCTGGAGTGTAAGAAAGGAGAAGGCAGAAAAAACTTAGGGAGAGAAGAGATCTGCTGTGACACTGATGAGATTGGGGTGATTGATGGCCCAGGTGCCTGTCTTACAAGCACAAGGATATGAGTTCAAGTCCCATAGCCCACTTAAAAGAAACAAAAAGGTAGGATGTGGTGCCCTGCACTTGCAATCCCAGTGGTGAGAAGGTAGAGACGGACAGATCCCTGGGACTCACTGGTCAGCCAGCCTATAGCGTACTCGGTGACTTCCAGGCCACTGAGAGACCTTGTCTCAAAAAACTAGATCAATGTTCCATTGAAGGGCATCTAGCTTGTTTCCAGGTTCTGGCTATTACAAACAATGCTGCTATGAACATAGTTGAGCATATACTTTTGTTGTATGATAGGGCCTCTCTT
>NC_022027.1:20658874-20660217 GCF_000317375.1 Microtus ochrogaster
GGCTTTGGGGGAGCCTAGGCAGTTTGGATGCTCACCTTACTAGACCTGGATGGAGGTGGGTGGTCCTTGGACTTCCCACAGGTCAGGGAGCTGATGAGTGAGGAGGACTTGATCGGGGGAGGGGGAGGGAAATGGGAAGCGGTGGCGGGGAAGAGGAAGAAATCTTTAATAAATAAATAAATTTAAAAAAATATAAAAACCCAATCTATAAATAATAAAAAGATAGCAAGAGAAAAAAAAACTAGATCAATGGCACCTGAGGAATGACACTCAGGGTTGTCCTCTGGCCTCCATGCACACACACACACACACACACACACACACAAGACATTGTTGGTTTTCTAGTTGAATAGAGGCAAGAAGTGGGCTCCTGTGATGCAAGGTGAGATTACAGGGTGTGGTTGTTGATTGAAAAGCAAAAGAGGAGGTGTCACGGTTGAACTATGACCTGCGTATACAGGGAGCTTTGTTGAATTCAGAAACAAGCCATCACATAAAGTGTCAGTTAGATAAAAAAAAAATTTAGGTGCCGGGTGATGCCCTGTACTGACTGAAAATGAACAGATGCCCATGCAATAGCATGGTGGAAGGTCCAGGATATAGTCTTGAGTTATAGAACTTTTGTTGAAGACAAATTGTTTTATTTTAATCAATGAATGATTATGGGATCACTTCACAGAAAATATCAGGAAGAATAAATTCCAAACAGATAAGAATGGGGGTCATAGGAGCGTTCAAAGTCTACACGAGCCATTTCTGCACTCTGGACTCTGCAGTTCTTACCTGTCGTTTGGTAATCAGAAAATAGATTCAGCAGAAAATAAACCCACTCTCCCACTTCTGCCGCGGAAACTTTTTCAGTCTCTCCCCAAAAACTGTGCTCTCTTCTGAGCCCAGATCTCATTCTAGAATGCTCAGTCCAGCGGGGCTTTAGAGTCCATTTGGTTCAATATTCCCCAACTCAAAGACAAGGAAACAGGCTCACTGGAATTAATGGTTTGGCTAACTGTATGTAAGCCCAGACTCAATACCATAACCCATGTACATTGACCTGGAGTCTAGTTCTTTCTGCTGTGAGCTCAGTCTCCTCTCAGAATTTCCAGTGTCTGGGAATGCTTGGCTTTTATTAGACTGTCAAGTAAATTAACTTATTTTTCTCCTCCAGAAAATGATGAGCTAAGCTCAGAGTGGGTATACTACTTAAGACGGTGTAAGATGCTCATGGAACCAAAGAGGCTTCAGAGCCAGGAAGCAAGACTACAGTTCAGGAACCACCAAGATTCCACCTGTCTTGTGCCTATACATATGGCTCCCAGTAGAGTTCAAATTCTCTCTCTCTCTCT
>NC_022027.1:20660317-20662168 GCF_000317375.1 Microtus ochrogaster
GTGTGTGTGTGTGTGTGTGTGTGTGTGTGTGTGTGTGTGTGTGTGTGTGTGTGTTGGACACAATAAAGGGTTAGTTAGAGACACTCTCCTCATTAGTTACCCGGGAAAAGGGGAAATGGACTTTGGAGGAAAAGGTGTGTCCATTCATAGGTAGGTACACTCCCCCGCAGCATATAAAATTCTCTGTTCTCCCTAAAGGAAATGACATTGCTGCTTAAGACACACTTGTAATTTATTGGTAGTCGGAGGGGTCTCCTACAGCTGGATGCTGATCTCCTCTGACTTTCAGGGCCCTTTTCCACTATGCAATTCAGAATTTGGTGTTTTACTCACAGAAGCCCAGCCCAGCTGTTCTGACTGTGGTCCACAACTGTGTGTCAGAGCATCAACCCTCATACCGAGGAGCTCAGGCAAGTGGATGCTGCTAGGTCACCATCCACAAACACAGAGCTTCTCCCAGAAAGCAGCTCGGGCCACCTCTTTAGTCGGCACAGTTAGCGGAGGGAGGATGAGTTTTGGGGCTTTGCCAGGTCTGTAAGGACTGTGTTTGCTCTCTCACCTCTAGGGCCCAGCTCTTTCCTTGTCCTCCCCTGAAGCTAATCGGAGCACTTTTGTCTCCGTTCAGTTCCACCTGGCATCTGGCACTCATCACCTAAATGGACCACCGTCTTTCGGAAACTCTCTCGTGCCCACTGCACCGGCTTTACAAATGTGCTGAGCCTGTTTCCAGTGTTGTATTCATTTATTTCAAGCGACTATTTTCCATATCCTAAAGATTTCCATTGTTTTAATGTTGCCATCTGCTGGAGTCTTTAGACTGAATTACCCGCTCATGTTTATATGCGTGTATGGATTTTAATATAAGTACTGTCAGACCAGTTTTTGTTTCTGCTATTGCTGACCTTGTGTGAGCTGTGGGCTGAAATGCCTTTGGTACTTAATATGTAAACCCATATAATGCACCACAGCGTTGGAGGGCTACGAAACAAAGTGTATAGTTGATAGGCCACCAGGTCGACACACCTTCTCCCTGGTCAGTTGCAGGTTTGCCTTTTTAAAAAGCTGATTGTTTTTTTCACAAATGCAACACTTTGTTCGCAGTAAAATTACTGAACGTCTCTCAAATAACCTCACATCCAGGCTGAGTATGGTCAAGAGGAAAATGACAGGAGAGTACAGCCCTTCCTCACAAAGAGAACGGGGAGGGGTGGATTGAACAGCACCTCCTAGAGTCAGAAAATTCTGGATAACAGTAAAGAATTCCAAAAACACAAGAGTGTTGGGCCCAGAGGCACTATGGGAGAGTTGGTATAAACACACAAACACACACACGTGTATGTGTGGTAGTATACATGTATGTATATACATATATGTGTGTAGGTAGGAAGATAGATAGATGGATGGATGGATGGATGGATGGATGGATGGATGGATGGATGGATGGATGGATGAGATAGATAGATAGATAGATAGATAGATAGATAGATAGATAGATAGATAGATACCCCCAGGCCAGGTATCCTCAGTGTGGGCACCTGTAAAATTACCTGGAAGAGCTGATGTTTCCCATTGTTCTTTTTAGCTATGCCCACACAGAGCAGTAGACTGTCAGACTATGATGAATCTTGATATGATTACTGAATTTTCTCATAAAATGAAAACCATGTCAGGTGGGAAACAGGATGCACTCTTTGAGTCAGCCTGCCCTAAGACTTCAAGACAGCAGCTGTAACTCGTGATTTCATATCATCTTAGACCCATCACCTGACTAACCATAGGAGCAGTGATCACACTTGCTCCTACAAGCCTTCCTAAGACATCGCTGTGCTGTGTGGGGCTGTGCTGTGCTGT
>NC_022027.1:20663478-20673371 GCF_000317375.1 Microtus ochrogaster
GCTGTGCTGTGCTGTGCGGGGCTGTGCTGTACGGGGCTGTGCTGTACGGGGCTGTGCTGTGCTGTGAGGGACTGTGCTGTGTGTTGGGCTGTGCACTTTAGGTGATCAATTGCCTATGGCTAGCCATCACTGGAATGTTTTAACTGTTAACAAGGCTATTCCATTAGAAACTGGCTTCTCCAGGACCAAAGAGATGACTCAGTGAACGAAGTGCTCACTTAACAAGCATGAGGATGTGGGGTTTGATCCCCAGCACTCTTGTCAAAGTTAGTACAGCAACACACACCTGTAACCCCAGGACTGAAGACACAGGGGTTACTGGGGTGTGCAGACACAGGTGTGGGTACTGCAGTGTTCATAGATGGGGTGCTGGGGTGTGCAGTAAGCCCCCAGGAGCTTACTGGAGCTCGAATCTAGCCGGAATATCAAACTGTAGGATTACTGAAAGAGTCTACCTCTATTATGATGGAAAGCAATAGAAGAGAACCGCCCAACCATGACCTCTGGCCTCTGCATGTGCACACACGAGTACACATGTACACACACACACATACACCACACACAAAAGAAGCAGACAAAGACTGAAAATCCACAAAAGAGAACATGTCTTTCCATGGACCATGTGGACTTCCTTGCATTTCTTAATATCCACAGTCAACAAACAAGCAAGGGCTCTCTGTCCACTTTGTTGTTGTCACGTAAAGGGTTGCGAGTAAAGAAATGGGTGGGGCCAAGGAGCCAGTTGCCTCATCATGTTGAGGAAAGCACTGTTCTCTTGCTGTCTCAGCAGGGACAGATCAAGAGCTAGATCTTTCTGATGAAAAGTGAAGAGGGCGCGGAAGGAGTAAGAGTGCCCTGTACCTTTAAATCTGAAGAGATTTTACAATTGTCCTTGACGCTTCTGTTTTCTTTTGTTTGCATTGGGTGGCACAGGGAAAAGTATTTGCCTACTGGGCGATACTAATCTTCCTGGGCTTGCAAACGGCTTTCTCTCTAAAAAGGTGGCATCTAATTTGTTGGTGCTGCGTGTTTGCTTTAAATGTTTGCAAATGAAGAAGGTTTTGCTTTGGAATTGGCAGCACCGTCTCTACATGAGGATCAGGTCTAAGAGAAGATGCGTCTTTCATAGCATGAAATTGTAGGAGCCAAATGCTGGGTTCTGTAGTCATCCCGGAGCTACAGAAGTCAAGCGACTGCCGCTCTTCTTAGAAAGCAGATATCAAAGTTGAAATGAACCCTGTATTCCATTTTAATAACATTGTTTGGAAAATCCGAATTTGATTGTCTAAACAGGCATTTTAACATTTAGACAATATCTCTAAATTGTTCTGAGGGGGTGAACCATAGTGTGTTTCTTTTTCCTAAAGAAATTAAAATTCCAGTTTGTGAGAAATTCTTATTCCTCAACATAAGTATTAAACAATCCTTTTACTCTGCATATTCAGTCTTCCTGAATCACTGCAGTGGATTTCAAATGCAGAATTCCAATTTGCATATAACGTTCTTAAATGCTTTGTTCTTGATATTTTTAAAAGTAAAATTTTAGAAGATATCATTTCAACAAAATCTATTGGGAGCAAAGAAGCCATGAATTTAGCTACACCTCGAACCAGAAGATGGACAGTCAAGGTTTTGTTCTTGGCGGTGGTTTGGTTTTGGTTTTGAGTCAGGATCTCATGTACCTCAGGCTGCACCAGTTCACAATGTAGCTAGGACTAGCAAGTTCTCTAACCACTGTGCTACATCCCCCAGCTTGGCCCTGAGGATTCATTGGCTGAAATCAAACAACAAGAACAGAGATAATGTGACCGGTGACAGCCAGCTGTTACTAGGGCTTGCATTTATTGGTTGGCTTTCTCCAAGTGGATGAAACTCAAGTATTTATTAGGAAACACACATCCTCCGAAAAATTGTTTCCTTTGTTTTCGTACTTGTGCTGTAGGTTGCTCTGTAGGAACTGAAAGTGTAAACACAGCCTGGAGCCGCTGGCCTCCTGGTTATTTTGAGTTAACCGGACAGGAACGTAGACTTCCCATTTCCTGAGCAGTAGCTACCTAGGCCTTGTGCTCTGCTGACCCGGATACAGAAGTAAACAGTCTTTGTATTCCTCGTTGGGCTAATACAGGCCCCTGGGATAGAGAACTCTGAGTCACCCTCAAAATGGAATGCAAATTGTGATACAAGGAGTGAGAGATGAACGAGGTTCTTAGAGCCCTTGGGGTCACTGGATGCCAGGAAGGAAGGGGGGGGGGGCTTCTCAAGAGAAGCAGGTGCTCAAGGCAAAAGAATGAGGAAACGGTGAGCATGGGAAGAGTTGGAGAAAATTCATTATAAATATTTATATTTTGAAAAGCAGGCAAGACCAAGAACCCTGTTTCTAGTAAGAGATGTCAGTGACTGCCTGCTCTGGTCCCTACTGAAGTCTTCGGCCTGATTTCTTTCCCTGAGGGTTTCTTCTCTGGTCAGTGATGAATTTCTATGAACTGTCCCCTTGCCCAGGGTGGGGCCACTTTTTCAGCCACCCCCATATCTGCCCTCTTGAGTGCTGGCCACATTTGAGCCTCTAGGCTGGGCAGCCACAAGCTCCTACCCTACACAGGGCCACAGCTCATCCACACCTGTACCAGCCTCCTACCTTCCCTTCACTCTGTCAGGGTGAGGCCTCCCCTTTTCCAGGTCAGTTGTCTCTGTGTGGATTCTTTCATCCCTCATTCTCTGGGATAAAGCATTACCCACTCTCTCCCGAGTTTTTAAAATCTAGCAACTAACAGCAGAACACGAACAGGAATCGACACTCAATAAACACACATCTTTTTTAAAATGAAAATAAGATAGAGAATGACCCACAGTCTCTAACTTGGAATGTTTTGGCTGCCTCTTCACTAGTTTCTCTCTCTCTCTCTTTTTTTTTAATGTTTTTGTTTTATTAGTTCTTTGAGAGTTTCAATGTTTTGATCATATTCACTCCCTCTCCTAATTCTTCCCCAGTTCCCACACAAACTTTATGTCCTTTTTTTTTTTTCTTTCAAGAGCAATGTGTGCTGCCCCAATATTCTGGATGTGTAGTCTTTTACTGGATGTAGTAGACTAACCAGGGGCCAAATTCTTAGAGAAAACTGCGTTTTCCTCTCCCCTCTCCCTATCCTCTCTGCTCCTCTCTCCCCCTCCTCCCCTTCCACTCCTCCCCCAGTAGCTAACAGTTGCCAGTAGCCCCACGGCCAGGTGTGGAATTATTTACCCAGCTCCTCTCTCCATGGTGAGATTTGGTCTGACTTGGGCCCAAACAGATTTTGTGTCCTTATTAGAAGGGGCAGAAGCTGTGACTCAGTGGTAGAGTGCTTGCCTGTCACGTGTGAGTCCCAAGTTTGGCGCAGCGGGGAAACTGCTCTTCCCAGCTCCACACTCCTCACTTGCTCTTGAGATCTGGCTGTCCACTCACTCGGTCCTCCACCCTGTGCCCTAGAAATTCCACTGACCATTTCTAATGATCATACTTCAGCCCATACCCCATAAACTTCTCCTCTCGATCTCAATCACAAATCTTGATGGTGCTGCCTGTGAAGTTCTCTTTTCATTGACTCCTGTTGCGTGTGCTATTTTAGGTCACATCCTTGGCCCTTCCAGGGCCGGTCTTTCTTTCTCAACCACCCACTAGCCAATGACACCCTGAGGTTTTCATCATAGAGATGAATGCATGGGTTCTGGGCACAATGATAAACTATCACTGTGGACAAGATAAGGCGGTAAGACTCTAGAGTGATGTTGACAGGGAGTAGATTCATTAATTTGGGTCAGTTGACTGGGTAGCTTGTGGGAGCCTGAAGAACTGGAGAGGACAAGGTAATCTTGGAGACACGGATGTAAATAGTGGACACCTTTTAAGTTCCAGGGCCCCTGTTTGACCAAGTACCTGTGAAGAATGCTGAATCCCAACTCCCTGATTACTCTGAAATAATGTACTTAAGGAAGCAACACCCGGGCTGGACAGATGGCTCAGAGGTTAAGAGCATTGCCTGCTCTTCCAAAAATCCTACGTTCAATTCCCAGCAACCACATGGTGGCTCACAACCATCTGTAATAAGGTCTGGTGCCCTCTTCTGGCCTGCAGACATACACACAGACAGAATATTGTATACATAATAAATAAATAAGTATTTTGAAAAAAAAGAAAGCTACACCAATGTTCTTGAAAAAGCAAAAATTTTCCCTACAAGATAATTTTTGCCATTAGGTATAAATTTGATGAACTGAATAAATTACAAAGTATGCTTTTAGATAAGTTCATGGGAGAGTCTTTTAATATTTTAAACATTTGTGATATTTAAGACATTGGCATTAATTAATGACTTAGTCTACTCTTGTGAATTATAATTTAAAATATCACCAAGTGACTGATTTAGACTTTAATTTTTTTTCTTTTTTTAATATTTATTTATTTATTATATATACAATACTCTGTCTGTGTGTATGCCTAAAGGCCAGAACAGGGCACCAGACCTCATTACAGATGGTTGTGAGCCACCATGTGGTTGCTGGGAATTGAACTCAGGACCTTTGGAAGAGCAGGCAATGCTCTTAACGACTGAGCCACCTCTCCAGCCCTAATTTTTTTATTATAAAGAAAACATTTAATTGGGTGGTTCACTTATAGTTTCAGAGGTTTAGTCCAGATAAAAATGTTGATGTAATTTTCCTGTTCAAGACTATGCTGAAATGTTTAAGAAAACTGAAGATTCATGAGTTTGACTCTTTTGAAGAGTAAGTACCAAGGAAAGGATTGTTTACTGCTCACAACTCTGACATAATTAAAAGGAAAACCAAACATCAGTCGGTAAATACAGAGTTGTTGGAATCTCGCTATGTAGCCTGAGCTGGCCTCAAACCCAGTCTGCCTTCTCTGTCACCCAAATGCTACAGAGAAAGTTCTGCACTCCCACGCTGGCTTTGTGAACAGTCTGCTTTGTAAATGTCTATTCTGAACGATGGTTTTCCAAAGGATTGGTAGAGACATCGTACTACATGGTAGTGGATGCCAGTAAACCCAGCACTTAGGAGGTTGAAGCAGAAGGATCCTGAGTTTGAAGCTAGCCTGAACTATAGACTGAGACCCTGACTTAACAAAAAAAAAAAACTAAAATAACTATAAATAATGTCTTTAGGGGGCTAAGGGACACTTCAAACCATTTGCTACGGCTTCCTACTTCCAAATATTGATGTTTCCCCAGAGCAGGGTGTGTTCTGCACCCCATTAGTCTTTCTAGTTTTCTAGTACCTTAACCCATCTCTGGCAGCATCTAAGTGTATACTCACACAACTTGTATGTATGTAACCCCAAACGCTTGTCCCTGGTCCAGTGTGCCCCACAGCCGTAAACCATTCTCATTGGCTCCCTTCAAAGCAGATAAACCTACAGACTCCAAACCCTATCAAAATGGACTCACCTGAAATTGAATCCATTGAGGCTGCTGTGCTTTCCTTCTTGTTCCTGTTTCTATGGATGACCTCATCAAGCTTGATTTGTTTTTGTGTTTTGTTTTGTTTTGACTAGAGGCAAAGGCCAGGACTCCATAGCTTTCACTCCTTGGTTCCCATTACCTAATGACAGTACTCAAAACCTCAGGGGATGAAAATGAAACTCAAATAAAGCAGGAGAGGGCATGAATGTGTGTTTTGGAATAAGTAGAACTCCCATGATGGAGGGGGGCTAAAGTTGTCTTTGTCTAGAGAACAGAAATAGATATAATACATGAATGAAAGCTATGAAGTGCCAGATGCTTGGGCAGGAATAGGCATTTGTACGTTAATTTCATGGGAGGCCAAGCCAGTTGTTCAAGACCAAACTCATGATGGGAAAAAGCCAAGGTCTATGTGGTGCCTCAAGCATCCTTAGTCTGTTCCGTGTCCTGGCCTCACCTCAAGTGGGGCTGCTGTCCCGTTAGGTCAGATTTCCTCTGGCTGGTGACTATCTTCTGGCAGAGGTACTGCAGATGCCCCTCTGAAGAGCAAGCTATATTTAGAAACTCAGAAATAAAACATTTAGTCGATGTTTTTCATTTCCTGATATAGAAGACCTTACTTCGTATCATCGCACAAAGCAAAACTCCAAGGCTCCATCATTTAAAAAAATCAATACTAGAGACTGCACAGATGGCTCAAGGGTCAAGAGCACAGGCTGCTCTTCCAGAGGACCTGGGTTCAATTCCCAGCACCCACACAGGTGGAAATTCACAACTGTCTGTAACTCCAGTCCCAGGGGATCCAACATCCTCACATGGTCATATATGCCAGTAAAACAACAATGCGCATAAAATAAATTCATTTTAAAAACCAGTACCATCAGCTGTTGGCAGAGTCAGCCCTGACTTTTCTGATTTACCTACCGATGTCTAGAGAAGGCTCCTCCTCTACCACGCCACAAACTGCTAACCCAAGAAGGCCGTGTCTCAGTCACACTGGACACAGACATGCAAACTTCAAGGAAGTCTGACCACAAGAGCGTCTTTCAAGAAGGAGTTGGGAAATCATTGTAGCATTTCCTCCTTCCGGCTACTTTGTACAGTTCATAGGAACAATGCTCCCTTTTTCCCCTGCTGAGTACAACCAACTCAGCTCAAAATTCATGAAAGTAGTAAAACTAGAGCTGCTATCTTATCGAAGTCCACGCACCCACATCTCCACCCACCCCAGACAGCGGAGCAAGGGCCCTTTCGATGCAGGCTGCGAAGTTCAAGCTAAAGAGTGAAATAACAAGAATCCTTGGCTCATAATAAATACGTTAGAATAATGAACATTGTGATATATGCATCTCTTTTCTGAATTAATCGTGCCCCCCCCCTTAAAATTCACTTATGTCTTAGAGTCTTTATGTGGGAGGAATTTTTGTATTCAGGAAATTACATATAAAAGTATACCATTCCCCCCATGAATTAGTTACTTAAAAGAGCAGTTATTGGCCCTCTTTTATTTAATTGGGTCTTGCATACAAATGGCAAATTGGAATGAACCTAAAAGGTCTAGGATCGTAGAGTAGATACATTGCTGTGACTAGGTTTCTAAAAAAGGGTTCCAGTGGGTAGAAATTTTTTACTAAGCTTTAACTAGAGCATGCAGGATTTCCAGAATTGCCCATGATGGTTGCCAAAATTCAAAATGGTCTTATTATTGCAAAATAGTCTTTCCTTAACTACAGGGCCAAAAAGAAAGGCACCGTTTTGCATGAGATGGAAAATCACCCCCAAAGCAAATAAAGTGACTGTTCTCAAGAGGAACTCACTTTGCTCTTGCAAGTGCTGGGACCAAACAGCAAAGAAATTAACATACCCCCATTCAACTTGTCACCATAAACCCAGGACAGTAAATGTTTGCATTTCCGACAGGCAATGGAAACCATTTACCAGAACCAACAAAGCAGAGGCGGCCTGCTTCATCGCCTGTCTCCCTTTCAGCTGTTCCATGGTCACAGACATCACTCCTGTTTCTTCGTCTCTCAACAGATAGCATATGCCTGATGAATATCACACAAAAGCCATATCCCACCAGCATGTTAGGCATCATTGTCTGATACACTAGATTTACAATATGGTGGAGGGTAGGGTGGGAATAGCTCAGTCAGTGAAGTGCTTTTTCTGCAAGCAAATAGAACCGAACTCCATCTCAGAACCCAGAGAAAAAGCCAGGCATGGTGGTGCACACTTAGAATGTGGGCAGGCAAAAACCGGTTGATCCCTGAGGGTTGCTAGCCAGCAAACCAAGCCTAACTGGTAAGCACCAGTGAGAGACCCCCATCTCAAGAAACAAGATACAGCTCTGGAGATTTATTATCTGAGGTTGTCTTCTGGTCTCCATGCATATATGCACCCACACACATGAACACACGAACACATGAGAAACTCCTAACTGGTTCCTTTCACTGTCTCATATGTGTGTACGTATGCAGAGGTCACTGAAACAGGGCTCTCAGCCCCTCCCAAATCTCAGCTCTGTAGCTTCCTAACTTTGAATGTCCATCTCTTAGTCTGTAAACTGAGAAGATGGATTGTGCTGAAAACTGAGCATGGTGGCCCCTGCCCTTCATCCCAGCACTCTGCAGGTAGAGACAAGCTGGTCTCAGTGAGCTGAAGGCCAGCCTGGTCTACACAGTCAGTCACAGGCATACAGTGAGAGCTTTTCTCAACAAGGGAGGGTGAAGACGCTGGAAAAGAAAAGAATTGGGCTGTGCCGACACATAGAAAGGGTGGCTGTTGACCTAGAAAGCAGGAATGAGCACATACCTCTGGCCTCTATAATTAAAAAACAATTTTAAAAATAATGGTGTATACTACCTTATGAGAGCTACCAATTAGGTTGGCTTTAAACAAAATGATGGCAATAACGAGGGTTGGTGCTCATGGGGGAAAATAGGAGCCTTCCAACTCAGCTGATGGGAGTACAAAAAGGTTTACTCATTATGGGGAATAGTCATACAGTCATTTAAATATAGAATTATTATATTATCTTGTAATTCTATGCCCAGATGCATACCTAAGAAAAATAAACCTATTTATACACACACACACACACACACACACACACACACACAGACACACAGATAGAGACTTTGTAGGCAAATATTCACAGCAGCATTGTTCACTGACGGATGACTGGATAAATAAAAAGTAGACACAACTGTATTGTAGATTATAAATCATAAAAAGAGACAAAATAATAGTAAATATGACTCCACGGACAACAAGCCTTGGAAACATCATGCTAAGTGAAAGAGATCAGACTCAAAAAGCCATATAGTGTGATTTTCTTTTAGACTGGGAATTACCTAAGAGTAGAAAGTAGAGAGTTTGGGAGTTGATGGTTGAATTTGGTGGATATGGAAATTCTTTGGAAGGCAATGAAAGTGTTCGAGGGATAGGTTTACAATTGGTTGAGTGCTTCTCCAGCATGCGAGCGGCCCTGGCTTCAATCCACAGCACATTAACTGGGCACAGTGAGGCACAGTGAGGCACAGTGAGGCACAGTGAGGCACACTGAGGCACACTGAGGCACACTGAGGCACACTGAGGCACACTGAGGCACACCTGTGATGCCAGCCCTCAGAGGTAGAGGCAGGAGGATCTGAAGTTCAAGATCATCCTCAACTACATAAGGAATTCAAAGCCACTTTGAATTACATTGAACCCCATATTTAAAATAAGAAAAAAAAGATAAAGAAAAATGGAAGGAGAGAAGGGGAAAGAAAGGAAATATTAGGTTGTGATGTTGATTATGGTGGTGGCTGTGTAACTGAATATTCAACAGTTACAAAAGTGAATATACAAACGCCACAGCAATATGCAAGCTACATCCCAATGTAACCCTTTAAACACCAAGCAATAGCCTTCTTCCTCGGCGCTACCTGCGAGGTGGCTGCCATCTCCTTTGCGGCATCATGGCTGCCCTCCGGCCTCTGGTGAAGCCCAAGATCATCAAAAAGAGGACCAAGAAGTTCATCTGGCACCAGTCAGACAGATATGTCAAGATTAAGCGAAACTGGCGGAAACCCAGAGGTATTGACAACAGGGTGCGGAGAAGATTCAAGGGCCAGATCCTGATGCCCAACATTGGTTATGGGAGCAACAAGAAAACCAAGCACATGCTGCCTAGCGGCTTCCGGAAGTTTCTGGTCCACAACGTCAAGGAGCGGGAGGTGCTGCTGATGTGCAACAAGTCTTACTGTGCTGAGATTGCTCACAATGTTTCCTCCAAGAACCGAAAAGCCATCGTGGAAAGAGCAGCGCAGCTGGCCATCAGAGTCACCAATCCCAACGCCAGGCTGCGCAGCGAAGAGAATGAGTAGATGGCTTGCGTTCACGTTTTGTGTTTAAATAAAACCACAAAAACTGCAAAAAAAAAAACAAAAA
>NC_022027.1:20673471-20684645 GCF_000317375.1 Microtus ochrogaster
AAAAAAAAAAAAAAACACCAAGCAATAGGTGTTTGGGTAACTCCAGTCACCTTCTATGCTTGATTGTCTTTCAGTCAGGCCAATAACTTTCCATCAGTTTACATATTGCACTCCAGTCAGGCCCCAGCCCTCAGACTGTGCCCTTTCAGAAGCTTTCGCTGAAGGACCTCCCTGGCCTACAGAAGCAGTTTCACCAATTGTGAAAACAAAGACAGCAAGTTTGATTTTTAGTTTTTTTTTTTGGGGGGGGGTTCTCTCTCCCCATCACAAAACTAATATGTACACATCAAGAAAAAATAAAGTATAAATCCGAAGCATAAGTTAACAGACACAAATAATTCTCAGATCTGAAAGAATATCCATCCCTCCCTGGCTCATTCCAAGGTAGAAAGACTCATCTGGAACTGGGAGCTTAGGGAGTTACGTTCTCGTGCCAGCTACACACATGAACTGCCGCCTTCCAGAACTGTCTCTGAAATGGACCCTATTACCCGACAACCTCAACTTTCTTCAAATCCCTTTTTATGTCGGTTTGATCATCTCCAACCCGAGTAAATTTTTTCCTTTTAACTTTTTTGTTATTGTTATTGTTGTTTTTAGTTTTGAGACAGGGTCTAGCACAAGTTTGCCTGGAAATTGCTATATAGACTACTGCCTCCCAAGTACTGGGATTAAAGTCCATTCTCAACCCTTTTCTCTCTTAAAAGCAGACACATAGACACACACACACACTTTTCTTTACAGCCCCGAAAGTGGCCTCCCTCACCTACCCTGGCATGGCGTTTTCTTATTATTTTCTCTAGCTTGAAACTAGCTCATTGGGACTCTGAATGTTTCTTGCTGAGTCAGGTGAAGAGGAGCCTTTCCTCTGCTGAGCAAAAATAAATGGATTCATTACTTAGCCAAACTAAGACTGACCTGGAAAGGAACAGACACATCCCCTGGCTTTGGGTTGTCCCAGTAAGGAACTAAAATAATTGTAACTGTAACTTAGATAAGGAATGAGGGCCCTTTTCACTTCTGTTTATTCTGTTTATTTATTTATTACTGCTTGTAGTTCATTTCTCCAGATGTTGTTGTTGTTGTCAAGGAAGTTAATCGGGAGCATCTACTGTTATCTCTCAGTAGTATACCCCGTGTGTGTAACAAGGAATAAGACACGATCTCATCTTGTCACGCCTCATTCTGTCTTCCCCAGTCCAAACTGTATCACTTACTCTTATCGTTGGTTATTCCTTCATTCGGAAGAGTAACCTTTCATCTGTGCTTACAGATCTCTCACAGCACATTCTCTAGATGCCTCTGTCTCACACAGCACCTGACATAAGGCTGAGCCCCACAAGCATCTAGGTTTGCTGTTTGCCAACACACATGGCTGGACTTCCTTCCTGAAATCTGGGCATCGGAGAGCTAATCATTTCATCTCCGGCCTTTCTAAATGGTGCAGTCGGAGCTGTACCGTCCACAGCAAAGGCAAGGAAGAGAAGCCGGCCCTGTGGCCGCTACCTCAGAGCCACAATAGATCATCAAACGTCTCGTTAAAGATGGACAGCTGTTCACTGTCTTTCAAGTCCTCTGGAGGGTGAAAATTTTCAAAACCATACGTGTGTGTGTGTGTGTGTGTGTGTGTGTGTGTGTGTGTTTTCAAAAGAGTCAAATGCCCAAGGATATTTCTAAAGCTTAGACCCGGCATCATATTCTTTCTGTATTTACTCTGAGAGGTGGATTGTTTCATAGGGTAACTATAACAAACAATTGTCTCTAAAGACTTCTAACCTTTCCTGTTTGATCCTGTTCACATTCTTACTTTGTTAGAAAAAACAATATTTACACTGTGCTGCAGGTATGTCTTCACTCACCCAAAGTGATGGATTAGTAGCCTAGATTGTCTCTCAAAAGGTGGCCTACAAACTTGGAGGGATTGTGTCTAGGTTGGCCGGAAAGCTTGCCTCAGTTTAACCGAATAATAATGCAAAAAAAATGTAGATTTTTCAATGCAGTGAGTCAGGATTTGACCTACTAGGGAAATAAAGTAAGGCATCCCTAAGGAAGCCAGTCGGAGTTAACCAGGAAGAAAGTACGGCTTGAGTCAAAGGCCGGTGGTAGGTAGGACTGAAACCGTGTGGTTCAGAAGGGGATGCATGTAGCTGGTGCCCAGCGGAAAGATGGTTCAAGGTAGGAGTGGAGAGAAGGGTAGCAATCGTCTCTTCTCCTACCAGGGGCAATGGGAAGCTACTGAGATAGTTTCTTCAAGCAGGGATCTGACGTAACCACACGTGTGCTTGGAAAAGCGATCACTACATCTGTACCGGGGGTAACTGACTGAAAAACACTCAGCATGGACAGAAAACAGGTCCTTCAGAAAGGCCGTGCTGAGATCTAAGCAAGGGCCGTGGGTCGAGGATGTCACGGTGGCTCGGTAGAAAGCAGTGAGCTTATTCAAGACAGATTTCACAATAAAAATGTCGAGCGTTCTTAGTGTCACCCAGCTTTCCAAAGAGGGATGGATAGAAGTGAACCCAGCCAAAACATTTAGAAAGGCTAGCGCTGACGTAGCAGGTAAAGGCACTGATAACTGGAGGTCCCTTGGGTACTCTGGACACACATGGTAGAAGGAGAGTGCCACGTCTCAGAGGTTGTCCTCTGACCTCCTCACCCCACACACACACACACAAATAATAAAATAAAAGTAACTTTTCTCTTAAATATTAGAAAAGGAGTTTGCAGTTGATTACTGATGCAGGATAAGGATCGAGGGGGTGCAGCAGATGGCACCAGGTCGGACAGACCTTTCTCTGAGACCTACATGCACGTTTTAAGGACACTGGAAAATCTTAGAGCAGAGCTCAGACTTCCTCTCTAATCCAGCATTGCTCAAGCTTATTTGAACACAGAACCACCTCCTCTTCCCCCTCCCCCTTATTTTTGTGGTAACAGAGACTCACTTCTCAGGGACACACCTGAGACAAGTCAGGGTCAGCCTAAGCTTTTTATGAGCAATGCCAACATTGCTCACATTCTTTAAAGCTCACATTCATCTCCAAGGGCTGCCAAGGATAATGACACAATTTCCAGCAAAGATACTTCTGCTCTCGCAGAGTTGGAGTCTAGGGGTCCGAGTCAGGGGACAGTGGGTCTGCTTTCTCTTGAGGCCTCCTCCTTGGGCTTGCAGACAGCCACCTCTGACTGGCTGTCTCCACCTATCACATGGCTGTCCCTGGTCCTGGGTGTTAGTTGTGTCCTGCTCTCCTTACCTAGGACATACAGATGAGATCCCCTAACCTTCTTGCTTTGTCTTCCCCACCTCTATAAAGCCCCTGCCTCAGAATGCAGTCACATGCTAAGTGTATTGGCCAGTTTTCTGTCTCTGAGAACACAGTAACACATATTTAATAAGCTATCAAAAAAGTTTATTTTGGCCCACAGATGACGTTGAGGGTCTGTATCTGGCATTTTTTTTTTTTTTGTAAGCAGAGATACAAGACATTACATGGCACACAATGAGAGGCAGGAAGCATACGTGGGGTGGGGTGGGAGTTCTCAACCTGTGGATCACGACCCCTTTTGGGGTCAAATGGCCCTTTCACAGGGGTGCCTCCACAGGCACACAGATATTTACATTACAGTTCAGAACAGTAACAAAATTATAGTTATGAAGTCACAATGAAAATAATTTTATGTTCACCAGGGGAGAAGGAGAATCACCACAGCATGAAGAATTGTATTAATGGGTTGAGCATTAGAAAGTCTGCAAACCACTGATCCAAGGTCTCTGATCTTTCTCCCTCTTCTTACAATATCAATTGTATTCATCGTGGGACTCCACCCAATGACATTATCTAGCCCTAACCACCTCCCAAAGGTGTAAACACCATAGTGGATTAAGCTTCCACCTCCTAACAGCTCAGCAGGAGAGTGAACTACACCGGGCAGGGGGAATAAGCCATAATCCCAAGGGATTGGATTAAACCTGTAGGAATTTTGAGGGGACAGAATTCAGCCTGGAAAAAGCCCAGAGGTAAAAGCGTACTTACAGCAGATACTATTACTGAAGGTCCTCACTTCCTCCTACAGTCAAAGTCTGTGTCCTGTGCAAGGACAATGTCTCTGTCCCTAGTGACTGCGTGCCTACAAGGATAAGAATAAAAAGAACCTCCCAAAGTCCAGCTGAAGAGTGGAGGGAATGAGAATATGAGCAAAGGGGTCAAGACCATAATGGGGACACCCACTGTAACAGCTTACCTAAGCTAATGGGAGCTCACCAACTCCAGATGGACTGGGAAGGAGCAAGCATTGGCCCAAACTAATCCCTCTGAATGTGGGTGACAGTTATATGGCTGGGGCTGACTGGGGGACCATTGTCAGTGGCACCAGGATTTATCCCTACTGCATGTACTGGCTTCTTGGGGAACCTATTCCCTTTGGATGTATACCTTGCTCATCCTATATATAGTAGGGAGGGTCTTGGATCTTCCCCAAAGCAATGTACCTTACCTTCTCTGAGGATTGGATGGCATGGGGTGGGAGGTAAGTGGAGGGAATGGGAGGAGGGAAGGGAGTGGGAACTTGGATGGGTGTGTATAATAAATAAAAAAAAAGATAGTTTGTTTTCTTTTTAAAAAATAAATAAAAATAAACATAAAAAATAAAAAAATAAGGAATGAAAAGAACCGACATTATTCTCAACCCCACACCTGGCTATAGCAAAGATGGGGTTAAGAGTGGAGAAGATAATATTTGGGAGGAGCTCATAACCTTTTTCTCTGATTTCATCAGCTCTCCACAACTATGATCATACACATACATATTGTCAATCAACACAGCATTCAGAATATTCAAAAACAGGATGTCACTTTTTTCTTGTCATTATTCTAAGCAATGTAGTATAAGAAACTATATAACGCTTATCTAATTCATGGCCCTGAGTGTAAGCTCTAGCACAGCAGTGTGTGCATGTGTATGTGTGTATGTGTATGTGTGTGTGTATGTGTGTGTGTATGTGTGTGCATGTGTGTGTGTGTATGTGTGTGTGTTTAATTGTATAGGAGGATGTACATATATTCTATGCAATATTTTATTTCTATCAGGGTTTGGAGCATCCGTAGATTGAAGTGTCACAAGATGTCCTGGGACCATGCCCCCAGATACTAAGGGACAGGAGAGAGAGAGTATTTACAGCACTCATGCTTCCTGGTACTGCCATCAGAACTCCTGAGGTCCCCAGTTTAAGAAATACTCTGCATGTTTTGAAGTGGCCTTTTTTGGTATATAGATTATTGAAGTGCTTCAAAGTGTGGGGGGGGGAGGAGCTAGATTAACCCAATACACTGTTTCTCAATACAGACTATAGAAGAGTTGAATTTCTGCTACTTTTGCCTGTTTTGTTTTATCAGTATTCAGTTGATGTTCAGAACTTCTAGGGCCTGCTTTTAGCTGGAGCTATCCACAGCCATGCCCCTACCTCTTTCCTAATTACATTGTTTACTCGTCAGTTTCACACAAAGCCCAACTAATCCCAGGCATGCCACCAAACAGCCTGCAGGGAACCACAGTGCAGAAAGCTGCACTGAAACCCCTCATTTAGTGACATTCGGAGGTGTTTAATCATTCTGCTGAGTAAGGAACACCTAGACCAACGAGAACAGCCCAGCCTCTCTGACACCTACGCTTTGTCAAAGGTTTATTGAGAAAGTAAAGCCACAAAAGAGCAGAAGGTGCCAAATTTTGGCAGTCTTTGTCACACCCCTGTGCCAGGGGACAGTATCGTATTGCAGCAAACACGATCTTACAAGATTGAAAAGGGAAAAGGAGCAAGCTTCTCTATCAGTCCTTTTGTAACTTATATAGTGTGTATATCCTCTTTTTAAAATGTATTTTCCTTCTCCAGCTTCTCTTTGTTCTCCCTAAAACACACACACACACAATTACAGACACACACATTTGTGTAAACACACATAGATATATACATGCACATAGACAGACAGACTTGCACACATACAATTACAGAGACATATACACAGAGAGACAAGCTTGCACACACATACAAACACACATATTAACACAGATACCCACATATATACACACATACAACACAACTATGTCCACACATTCATATGTAGATACATATAGATACACGTATGCACACAGACACACAAACAGACACTCACACTCCTTCATAGAATATATGAGTGATTCAGTCTCCTAAAAATATCCCCAGAAGCATGATCTTCCTCCTGGACACCAGTTTCTTCTAGTTCTTGGCTGGAACACAAGCTCAGCAGCTGCAGCACAGCCTGAGATTTTGTTAAGAAAAGTCAGAGGCCTTATTTTCATTGCCTGACAGCTTCCACGAAGCCACCAGTGCAGTACCTGGCACAGCCTGAGAAATAGTGTCATCTGCAGTGGGGGTGAGTGATGGTCACCACTGAGCTATGACACTGAGACCTGTGTCTAAAACAGTGCGAGGTCCTTGAGAAATACTGTGAATGGTTTGAAGTAGCCATTTTTGTATATCGATTATTGAAATGCTTCGAAAGGGAAAAAAGGAGAGACTAACTTAACACACTGTTTCTCATTACAAACTATAGAATAGTTGAAAGAATTATATATGGCTCACACCTGCCAGCTAAGCTTTGAGTGTACGTGTGTGTGTGTGTGCGTGTGTGTGTGTGTGTGTGTTAATGTGTATGTGGGTGCCTGTTCATGTGGAAGCCAGAGGACAATCACAAGTGCCCTTCTTCAGGAAACAGCCATCTATTTTGGAGGCAGTCTCTCACAGACCTGAAACCCTTCACATAGACTAGGCTGACTGACTGATGAACCCCAAGGATTTACTTCGTCCAGGTCTGGGATTACATCAACATTCAAAACTTTATTTTAGCCAGGCGATGGTGGCGCACGCCTTTAATCCCAGCACTCGGGAGGCAGAGGCAGGCGGATCTCTGTGAGTTCGAGACCAGCGTGGTCTACAGAGCTCGTTCCAGGACACGCTCCAAAACCACAGAGAAACCCTGTCTCGAAAAAAAAAAAAAACAACTTTATTTTATGTGGTTTTACGAGGTTTGAACTCAGGTCCTCACGCTTGCAAAGCGAGTGCTGTATTGATTGGGCTGTTCTCCAGGCCCTCCAGCTAGACTGCTTAGTGAACACTTCACACGTTTTCTTGGAAGCAAGCCTACTCATAATCATCCATTTCTACATCTTTTTAAAATCCATGCACATTTCGGAGGACAGTGCCGGCTCATATAACTCCACCCTTAAACCCTTTAATATGTATTGCATTTACAAGTTCAGTTTGTGTTTTATGATTATCTTCTTTTTCTTGGCCTCTTTCCCCTCTCCTCTTCCCACCCCTCTCCCTCTTCCTGAGGCATAATCTAAAGACAGGGAAACGTACGAATTTAAGCTTAAGCATCCCATTTAGTGAGTTCTGACAATTGCACACAACTGTGTACGGCATATTTCTCCCAGATACATGGAGAATGTGGTCATGACTTGAGATCCCCTAAGCCCCCTGTGCCCCCTCCCAGGCTATTCTTCTCTCCAGCCTCATGGAGTCATACACTTTTCTGATGTTTTAAGTTTATCCTACTGGAAACTTTATAGAAATGAATCATGGGATGTGTTCTTGCTTGTATGAAGCTTCTTTTCCTCGGCGTCCTTTAGAGTTTTATCACGCTGCTACATGGACCAGTAATGGTTGTTTTATCATTCCATCTCCTTTCATGGTGTGAGTGTAATATGATGCAGTGTTTGATACTGTTGATGGGCGTTTAGTATGTTTCCAGTTTGGGGCCATTATGAATCAGTTTGCGTCTAATAACCCAGTGCAAGTCTTTATGTGGATATGTCTTCATCCCTTCTTGTGGAAGTGTCTAGAAGCCAAATTGCTGACTCATAGCATTGCTCTGTATCTTCCATCCTCTGGCCTGTTCGGCTCAGATTTTCTTGTCGAATTAACTTGTAAATCTATTCATACTCAGAATAGTCTTTATGACCATAAACAATAGTTGAGGTGTGCTACAACACAACTCTAGTGTCTTATGAAATACGTTATTTCTACTGCAAGAAGTCACAGGAACTTTTGTTAATGATGTACGTTTTATACTGACTTTCAAACTGGAAGAAAATGTTAAATTTAGTTAGCAGTTACAGAAAATGGAGATAATGGCTTTTTCTTATTTCAGTACAGTGACTCTAAATTCTGCACATAATTTTTTTGGACACTGTTATAATTACAAATAAAAACTTATATATCTGAGAGAATATCAACATTAATAACAACTATTATTATTGTTATTAACAGTATTCATAGTTGTAGCTAATCTTTCTACCTTTCAAACTCTGACTCCAAAAATATATGACTTTCGAGATGAGGAGAAGATTCAGTGGGTAAAGTACTTTCCATGCAAGCATGAAGACCTGAGTTCAAATCCCCAGAGCCCACATGTCTGTAATCCCATCACTCCTATGGGCAAAGGGGGTGGAGACAAGAGAATCCCTAGAAGTTCGAGGGCTAGATAGTTTGGTAAAAGCAGCAGCAAACAAGAGACCCTTCTCTAGACAAAGTGGATGACAATGACCAACACCTGATATTGTTCTCTGACCTCTACACCCATCCTGTGGCATACACATATATCCACAGAAAATAAAGAATATATGCCCTTCACACTCAAGGTATAGTTAACAGGAAAAAAGTATTTCAACTATTTCAAACAAAATGAAGCTAAATTAGTGAAATTAAATACAGAGAATAAAATGTTTATAGCATCCTTAGGAGGACTGAAATAGCAAGTTTGCTGACATTGAAAACACCCACAAAGCTGACTCTCTAAGGAAAGGCTTCCTTTTGTCTAGGCAGAAGAAAGGGGTACTAGAACCATCATTGGTGCTTTCAGTTCTATGAGCATTGTCAGAGCTGGGGTTGCCAAATGACGACCCATGATCAAGCCATGCTTGATGGAATTACATATTCAGAGCAATGCCTTGCCTCCTGTTTCTTGACATCCACAAAACAAAAACCCAGTAGGTCTCCACAGAACTTGCCAGAAGAAACAGCAAAATATCTTCCTCCTCACCCTCACAATTATTATCTTGCATGCAATGGTCTGGGTCAGAGTAGGGGTAAGAATCCCAGCATGCTGGGAGAAGCAGATGAGGACATGGAACTGGATGCTGTTCCTCACTCATGTCCTGTATAAGGTCCACTAGCCCTTCTCTGTACTCTTCTGCCTGACAGTAGAATTTGCACTAGTAATAATTTTATCTCTTTCATTTTTCTTGAGCTCCTCCCTTTCTTTTAGATATCACCTATCCATCAACACAATCAAACAATCTGAAGACAAATAACAAAAACAAAGACAGTGGGGCTACATCAGTCTTAACTTTCTTCACAGTAAAGCAAACAGCAGAGTGCAAAGAGAGCCTATGGAAGAGGAGTATACATTTGCAAACATATGTAGATGGAGGCCGCTTCTTTGTTTCCCAGCCACCTACACCTGAATAGTAACACAGAAACTGTATTAATTATAACACGGTTTGGCCAATAGCTTATGCATATTTCTAGCTAACTCTTAACGTCTTAAATTAACTCATTAATTATGCTATGTATTGCCACCACTAAGGTTCTGTATGTCTCCTTCAGAAGCTACATGGCATCTCTCTGACTCTGCCTTCTTTCTCCCAGCATTCAGTTTAGTTTTCCTGCCTAGCTCTATTCTTCCCTGCCACAGGCCAAAGAGGCCTCTTTATTAATCAATAGTGAAAAACCATATTCACAGCATACAGAGGGGAAATCCAACATCACCTTTCCCTTTTCTGTCTAAATAAAAAGGAAGGTTTTAACTTTAACATAGCAAAATTACATACAACAAAACAGTTATCAATCAAGAATTATAGTTATAATATTTAGTCCATTTACATTTGGCAAATTAAGAAACATACTCTATCATGTATTCTATCTTTGTGAGTCTAAAGTTTTATATCTAATCTATCATTTATAATTATAACTATCTCTCTTGAACTCCATCAAAAACTCCAGAAGGATAAAATATTACCTAAGTTAACAGCAAGTGTATTGTAAGCAATTTCCCAAACTAGAATTGACAGAGACATCTAACTGCCTAAACAGTCACCCAAAGTTCTTCTGTAACATTGGGACATCCATCTTCAGCCTACTGGCCCATAATATCCAGCAGACTTTTCCATGAAGCAGGAAATTTCAAAGATAGTTCTGACTATATTGGCAGTTTGTCATTCACTTTCTTCTATGTCCTGAAGAATGTCTGGCAGACTCTTTCATGAAGCAGGAATCCTGAAGGACTGTTTCACCTTCCTTAGGCAACTTCAGCAGTCATTTTTCTGTGGGTTCTACGTGTCCTGATATCATCAAGCAGTCCAGGCAAGAGCTGTTTCTTCACTGATGACAACTTATACTGGAGAATGTGGGGTAAAGGGAACATTCCTCCATTGCTGGAGGGAATGCAAACTGGTACAGCAGCTTTGGATCTCATTTATGGTGGCTTCTCAGAAAAATTAGAAAACAACAAAGGATGCTTAATCTTACCACAAGGACATGTCCACAACTGTGTTCATAGTAGCATTATTTGTCATAGCCAGAACCGGGAAACAATCTAAATGTCCCTCTCCTGAAGAATGGATAAGGAAAATGTGGTACATTTACACAATGGAATACTAAACAGCAGAAGAAAAAATAATATCTTGAAATTTATGGGCAAATGGATGAATCTAGAAAACATCATGTTGAGTGAGGTAGCCCAGACCCAGAAGGACAAATATATGTATTCACTCATAAGTGGCTTTTAAACATAAAGCAAAGAAAAAACAGCCTACAATTCACAATCCTAGAGAATCTGCACAACAAAGAGGACCCTAAGAGAAACATACATGGATCTAATCTACATGGGAAATAGAAAAAGACAAGATCTCTTGAGTAAATTGAGAGCATGGGGATCATGAAAGAGGGTAGAAGGGGAGGGGAGAGGAAGGAGGTGGAGTGGAGAAAAATATATAGTTCAATGAAAACAATTTTAAGAAGAGTTTTAATGAATAAAGAAAAATATTATTATGCCTTTTTATAATATATATTCAAAAGTCCTCCTATTTGGTTTTTAATTAAAATTGTAATATGTTAAAATAGAAAATGTATTTTCTTA
>NC_022027.1:20686725-20693666 GCF_000317375.1 Microtus ochrogaster
ATGTGTTTAGAATTCCTTTTTAAGCTCTCCCAGGTTTTATGTGGGTGTAGTTAGCCCACATTGATGTGCCAATTTGTAGACAGAGGCCTCTCATTTGTTTCCCAGCCTCCCAGATCCGAATAATAACACAGAAACTGTATTAATTACAACTCTGTTTAGCTGATAGCTTATGCAAATTTCTAGCTAATTCTTACATCTTAAATTAACCCTTTTCTATTATCCTATGTATTGCCACAAGGCTCATGGTTTACTGGCAAGGTTCCGGCATCTGTCTCCTTCAGCAGCTACATGGCATCTCTCTGACTCCACCTTCTTTCTCCCAGCATTCAGTTTTCCCCTCTAGCTCTATTCTGCCCTGCCACAGACCAAGGCAGTTTTTTTATTACCAATGATAATTAAACATCTTCACAGCATACAGAGGGGAATCCCACAATCGACATCTGTTTTATCAGAGGGTAATATCCAAAATACACAGGGAACATTCAACAACAAAGAACAAATAAGCTGATTTTAAATGAGTAAAGGATTTGAGTAGACATTTTTTCCAAAGAATATATTCAAAGAGAAACAAGTATATGGAAAAGTTCTCAACACTAGTAATGATCAGAGAAAATCAAATCAAAGCCAGAATAAAGTGAGCATAGTGCCACATGCATGTAATGCCACCACTCAGGAGGCTGAGGCAGGAGGATAACCACAAGTTTGAGATTAGTCCAGATGACATACAAATGTCAAGCCAGCCAGTATTGTATAGCATGACCCTGTCTCAAAGTCAACCCATCAATAAATAAATTCTTCAATAAGATATTACCTCTTAGCCTGGCGGTGGTGGCGCCCGCCTTTAATCCCAGCACTTGGGAGGCAGAGGCAGGCGGATCTCTGTGAGTTCGAGACCAGCCCAGAGAGAAATCCTGCCTCAAAAAAGAAAAAAAAATCACCACTGCATCATAGCATGCTGAGGTAAAGTAAAAAAATAAAAAAATAAAAAAAAGATATTACCTCTTACTTTTAAGATGTTATCTTAGTTTGGGTTTCTATTGCTGTGAAGAGATACCATGACCATATTAATGCTTATAAGAAAAAACATTTAATTGAGGGTAACTGACTTATAGTTTCAGAGGTTCAGTCCATTATGATCTTGAAGGGGAGCAATACAACGTGCAGGCAGATGTGGTACTGGAGCTGAGTGTGCTACATTATGCAGGCAATAGGAAGTCAACTGACTATTACACTGAATGAAGCTTGAGAAAAAAACACCTCAAAGTCCACCCCCACAGTGACATACTTCCTCCAACAAGGCTACAGCTCCTAATAGTGCCATTCCCTTTGGGGCCATTTTCTTTCAAACCAATACAGATGATGATTATCAAAAATACAAGCAATAATAAGTGTTTGTGAGGATGTGGAATGCCATTGCTTGAATGTGAAATACCTCCCATAGGCTCTTATCTTGAATGCTATTGGCACTATTTTGGGAGGTTTTAAAAAATTGTGGAAGTGCTAAATCACTGGGTATGTCCTTTGGGGCTATATCTTATCCTCATTTTCTCTCTGCTTCTTGTCTGCCACAATACAAGCAGCTCTTCTCTGTCACATCCTTCCTGCCACAGCAAGCTGACACCTTTGAAACCAGGAGCCAAGGTAATCCTTGGCTCTCTGTTAGCATTTGAATGCAAAATGTCCTCCAAAGGCTCAACTATCTGAGTATCTGCTTTCCAGATGGTGCTGCCATCTTGGAAACTTTACACCATTTGGACATAGAGACCAGCTCACAATTATGGGGCGGCAGAAGCAGGGTTTGAAAGCTATGCATCAGACATACCTTCACCCAAGCACTGTGCCTTGGTCACCACCATGTAACGAGGAGCTGGGAAACAGTTTTGTCATGTTAGTTCCCAACGTCATGCCTCCTTCACTGTGATGATCTATACCATTTAAACTGAGAACCCAAATAAGTCTCTTCCTCCCTAACATTTCGTCAATATTCATCACAGTGAGGAGGGACATAACTAGCACCTTCTCTTTCAAGTATTCCATATCAGGAATTTTAGTCACTGCTACACTAAGTAACTAACATGGAAATCAGAGCTCTTGAGTAGTTACTGGTGGTATACAATATCGAGGTTTCCCAAAGAATTAGACACAGAACCACTACATGACCCAAGAAGGCCTTAAAAGGGTATATCCAAAAGATCTGGAACCCAGATCTGGTGGCACACCTGCACTCCTGGGTTCTGTGCATTCACAGTCACAGGAGGGAGGAAACAACACAAGGGCACAGCAGGAGTGCTCATCCAATGGAGGAGCAGATAAGGAGGACATAGCGAGTACAGCCTGGGAAAGAAGAGGGTCCTGCCACTTGTGATGGTGAATGGACACAGATGACGTGCAAAGTAAATTTAGGAATATCAGGTGTTGCTTGTTTCCTCTTACATGAGACAACAGAAACCTCAAAGTCATAGATCCAGAAAGAATGGTGAGAACAAAATAGTTCTTAGTTATAAAAATAAGTATATGCAGAGCTGGGTGAGATGGTTTAGCTATTTAGAGGACATGCTGCTCTTCAGACCTGAGTTTAATTCCCAGCACCCATGTCTGGCAGCTGACAAGTCTAACACATTCTTCTGACCCCTGTGGGTACCTGCACACATCAATGTACAAAGATATATTCTGTAGAAGGCTGCTTGTTTGTTTCCCACTGCCCAGAACCAAAATAATCACTCAGAAACTATATTATTTACAATACTGTTTGGCCAATAGCTTAAGCATATTTCTAGCTAGCTCTTATATCTTAAATTAACCCATTTCTATTATTTTACATTTTACCAAGAGGCCCATGGCCTCTTGGCCAGGTTCTGGCTGATGGTTTGCGTCTTTCTCCTCTGGCGGCTTCATGGCATCTCTTGACTCTGCCTTCTTTCTCCCAGCATTCAGTTTAGTTTTCCCCACCTAGCTCTACTCTGCCCTATCACAGGCCAAGGAGGTTTTTTTTATTCATTAACCAATAAAAGCAACATATATACAGAAGGACTTTTCACACCAGATATACACAGACATACAAACATGCATATACATAAAAGTGAAATAAAATTTTTTTTTTTTTTTGGTTTTTTGAGACAGGGTTTCTCTGTGGCTTTGGAGCCTGTCCTGGAACTAGCTCTGTAGACCAGGCTGGTCTCGAACTCACAGTGATCCGCCTGTCTCTGCCTCCCAAGTGCTGGGATTAAAGGCGTGCGCCACCATCGCCCGGCCATGAAATAAATTTTTTAAAGATAAGTAAATGCATTGTGAGTATACTGACAATACCATGTTGAACACATAAAGTTTGCTAAGAGGTTAGATCTTATGTATATGTTCTCATCATAATGAAATAAAAGTCATCTATTAGAAAGCTTCTTCTACGTTAGATTCCTACATATCTAATGACCTTTTTTGGTTGCAAATCAGAAATGTTTGTTTGATGTTATTGTTATATCTCTGCCCTAGATTTTGAGACTTTTTAAGGGGAAAGAGCTCACCACTTCAGAATACTAAATTCCCAAAATAATAGTCCTTATTGTTTTATTATTTTTCAAATGTAGATTACACATGTGATATGGTGGTTTATTTATGATTTATAAATCATTTCATAGAAATGAAAAAGGAATGTGGGAGGCAAGCTGCATTCTTGGGTTATGTGAGACAAGGTTATAGAACTTGTAGAAGTGACCCATCAATTCCTTTTGCATTTGCATTTGAACTTTTGTTGGCACCTTCTCAGGATACTAGATATTGTTGAACTCCTGTGAATGAAAGCATGTCTCTAAGTCAACAGTTGGACTCCTTGACTTGGCACCATCACGATTTTTCCACTAAGTCCAGAGTGCCAATTAAAGCTGGCATGCAAGGGAAAGTGTTAGCATCAGATCCAAAACATCAGTACAAACAAATGCAGCTTGAGATCACAACCAATATTCAGCACAATGTGTCCCTATACCTTTCTGAGGTGGGCTGAACCAAATTTGCCATGGGAATTATCTCCTTGTACTTGTTCTATGAATCTTAACCCTGAGTTACATAATTTACAAAAGAAAAGACTGCATGGCCATGGCACGAGGTAACTCGAGGCCCCTGCGAATCAAGCTAGGTGCTTTGCTTTTGTTTTAAGGAAATTTATAGCAAAGTTCCCATTTCAGTGTTCTGCGGACATTAACCCATTATTCTCATAAACATCTGGACTAAATTATCGTCAGTTGTTGGATAAGGAGCACTATAAATAGACTGGCTAACTGACCCACCCAAATCACAAAGTTGTAAATATTGGTCTGATCCGAGAAAAGTCCCCATTTTCATCCTTTAATTCAGAGATCCTGCCCCACTCCTGCCTAGCCCACTCCAGCACTGGAGTTAATAAGAACAGTTCGAGTTCCTCTTTGGTGTGTCCTAGATAGAACTGCACTGTGGGGTTCTGGTTTGTGCTACCAAGAATCACAGCTGAAGACCCCCACCAACATTTGTGGTACATTCTTTTCTTCATCTGCCTACCGGGTTCTCAAGCAGACCTTAACTTGGGAGATGGGTAATTATTAACTTTCTGGTCAACACTGCTTACGTCACAGGCCAGAGTCTAGGCAGGAGAGAACTTTGGTCTCCTCCTGCATCTCCTCTCATGTGGACAGAGGCAGCCAGAAATGTAGGCTCAGGTGGTTCAGCTATAAATCAGGAGGTGCTAGATTTGAATTGTGTCTTTAGTGGAAATTCTGTTCTAACCATCAAAGTAATTAGGAATTCTCTCCATTGCCAGATTTCTGGGTGTCCATGTTCAAAAGGAAAGGCACACAAACAAGGCACAGAAAGAGACAGGTGAAGGTCAAGGGACATGAGGAACTATCTAGCTCATGTCTATTCATTTTTGAAAAGGGACAATGAACTTTCCAAAAATTATTTGCTGAAATCACAGATTATACTTCAATGAAACTTATTTTTGCATGTGTTCATATGTGTGCATGTGTGTATGGTACACATGAACTTGTATGTGTATATGTGGAAGCCAGAGGGCAGCCTCTAATGTATTCCCCAAGCACCATGTACTTTTCAATGTTACTGTTGTTATTGTTGGTATCTCATTGGACTGAGAGTCACCAAGTGGGCTGGGCTGGCTGGTCAAAGAGCACTAGAGATCTACCTTTCTCAGCCTCGCGGAGCTAGGATTGCAAGTGTACACCACTCATGGCTTTTTTCACAGGGGTTCCAGTGATCAAATGCAAGTTCTTTTGCTTGTAAAGCAAGCATTTTACCAATCAAGATATCTCCCCAGTTCCCAAGGCCTTTATTTTGACCCATCTCGATACTATTACGCTTAAAATCATTTCTAATAAATCTAACCAGTTACATACTAGAATATAGTAAATTCTGCAGTGCTTCTTTGAACACATTCATGACATTTATGTGTTGATTTGTATGTGCACAAGTGTGCTGTGATGTACCTGTACCTGTCACCTCGAGGGAATCAGAGCTTTTCCCTCTGTGCACTGGACCTGACTGAACTCAGGTCATCAGGCTTGGACCTGCTGAGCCATCTCACAGGCTGTAAAGTACTTAAGAAAGCCTCCAGCTCACCTGATGCCTATCCTCTTCTCCAAACTCCTTGCCTGGCACTTAGATCCAGGACTTGGCTGTGCAGTATGTACTTCTGCCTGCTGGTTGTTTGACTTGGGGGCACTGTGCACTCACTGTCCCCTGGGGAAGGTAAGGATGTCCTGTTCTCTGTCCATGCCATGTGGAATCTCCTGTGAGTCACACTTTGCAGGTACAACTTGGTTTCAGTTTACACTATTGGCATCTTATGAGTGTAGGCGATATTGTGAGATGGGGGAATATCCTAAACCATAATTTTTCTTCAAAAGGACAGAGCCTCTAGATGATTCTACTTACTGTCTTTACAATGGGAATGACTCTTCAGCAGGAGTTTTCCAAGGGACAGTTCGCACATCCTGACTTCCTCTTGCTTGGCTTTTCCTTCCATTTTTTTGTAGACTTCATCTGCTACTAGCTTCCTAAGAAAAAGTGTGTGGAGGTAACAATTAAGATCCTAGGAGCTGGAGGGATGAGTCATTGGTTAAGAGTGCTTGTAGCTCCTTCAGAGGACCTGGACTGGATTCC
This sequence comes from Microtus ochrogaster, assembly GCF_000317375.1. Lineage (NCBI taxonomy): Eukaryota > Metazoa > Chordata > Mammalia > Rodentia > Cricetidae > Microtus > Microtus ochrogaster. The sequence goes on from NC_022027.1 coordinate 20,692,867, forward strand.
CCACACCCACATAGCGTCTCACAGTCATGTGAACCCCAGTTCCTGGGGATCTTTTGGCGTTTGCAAGAATCAGGCATGTGTATGGTACACTGACATACATAGAAGCCAAACACCCATTCACATAAAATAAAAATAAATCTTTTTAAAACATTTTAATTAAAAAACTTAAAAAGAGGCCAGACATCTGAAGATGACTGTATCCTGCCTCTCCATTTACCTTAAAGAGTGGCCGTGAGTAGCAGCTACAAGATTTGAACGTGTTAGGAACTACGAGAGTGTTGTCTGCTCAGGGAGTCATCACGCTTGTCCATGGTGAGTAACTCTAATGACATGGCTAAACTCAGCGTTTCTAGAGCTCTCTTCCTGGGTCAACCAGATCCCCTCAGAAAGCTCTTCCGCACTTTCGCCTGGAGGATGCAGTCCTGACTGGAGGCTTGGGCCGGAAAAAGGGAGAGGAATCACAGTGTGCTCCGTGCTGTTGTTGGCTTAGTCCTCCTGCTAGTCGGATATAAAATATCCCTGAAGGCTCTTCCGTTAAAGCCTTGCTCTCCAGCTGGTGGCGCTGTTGAGAGGAGATGGGCTTCTGAAGGCACTCGCTTTCAGGGTCGGTGAATCCATTGAGGGGCTTGATCTAAGTGGGCTATGGGTGTGAGGGGGCAATCAGAAGATACTCTTTTTTTTTTGTTATAAAAAAAAACATTTAATTGGAGTAACTTGCTTACAGTTTCAGAGGTTCAATCCATTGTCATCATGACAGGAAGCATGGTGACATACAGACAGGTGGTATTGAGCAGCTCAGA